>NC_048222.1:45950890-46250890 GCF_002007445.2 Ailuropoda melanoleuca | reverse complement strand
GTGGAGCATTGGGGATGAGTAGTGATGTGCTAGTAAACTAGCTCTCTAAACCGCAATCACGATGGCCTGATTTGTAGTGCTTGCCAACTCTGCGTACAGTGACTGCCTTCGAGCTACCATTGCCATGTCTCTGAGTGTGGCACGCAAGTGAGATCTTATCGAGGAGGTGGGATTTCAACTGGACCTCGTGCAGTTGGTGGGATGGGGACAGACTCAGGAGAGGGCAGGAGGCTTGGAGCACACAAAGGCCAGAATCTCTTTAGGGCTGGTGAAGTGGGGGGTATCAATGGCCTCTGTGGCTCCGGTGGGTTTCCTGTCATTGAGACAAACAGAAATAAGAGACTAACTAGAAGTCACCATGAAGAGGGCTGCCTAGGGAGACGTGGGAACAGAACATCTTATTGTTGGGAGCACCTTGACGATTTTTGCAGCCCAGCACTGATTTTAATGAACGTGGGGGCAGAGCTAAGCACTCAGGGTAGCAACACCCAGGGAGGAAGAGGGAACAGTCGATGTTCCCTAAGCTGGTTTAAAGGATACCTTGCCCTGAACCCAGGCTGATGTCCTCACTCATTCTGCCCCTCATCCATTTGAAGGACTGATACGACATGCAGCTCCCCCACAGGACTATCATAAAGATGAGCTGTCAGATGAACCTCGGACTACCCACTGAAGGTTCTCAAAGTAACTCTCCCTGAAATTCCCATCTTCGTGCTGGTGTCATCTCCTCTAATGGTTAAGCCTGGGTAATTTTAAAAGGTTGGTGTGTGGGGTCAGATGGTATCTGGATTTGAATCCTGACTCCACCACTTCCTAGGTGAATGACTGGGGGAGAGGGGGTGACTCGATTTCTCTAGACTCTAGATTCCTCATATCCAAAATGGGGGATAATAATGTCTTCCTCGGAGGTTTTTGTGAGGATTACATAACACATAAGAGACACCCAGTGCCACACGTGGAACACAGTAAGTACCTGATGTGTGCACAATGACGGGGCTGACAGTGAAAATCATGTTTTCCCCCTTCTCAAGATCCTGTCAGACAGAACCCAATTTCCAGAGCTCATTTCCCAACAAGCCCCTTCCTGCCATCCATGTCACCCGTCCATTGCCTTCGCACTGAGCAGGAAGCCGTCTCCTCACATACCCTCTAGACCCCTGGTCCAAGCCCCCCAGACCCGTGCCTTCCTCGTTGATCACTTTAGGAGCGCACATGCGTTTGTGTGCAGGGTGGGATGTTTTCCTGGCTTTGGGCGGGTTTCAATGAAGGACAAGCATAAGGCCATTATGTGAACACTGGGACAACAATGAGGACAAGACTGCTTTCTGAAAAGCACTAAAAAGCTTTATTTTGCCTGAATGGCCATTATTTTCATTCTTTTTCCCCCACACAAAGCACCGGAGCACATTTCATTCAGTCTGTGGCTGAGTGAGTGGGTGTGAAGATGCAGTTCAAACAAAAGAGGTAACATATTGCTGTTGTCAGATCTCCTGTTAAGTCCTCTGTGAGGTGGACCGAGCCTCCCCGCTAGCCCACCGCTGGACTCATCAGGAACAACAATGCCCACACAGATATAAATATAAAAACGCTACTAATCCTTGACATGGTTACATGACGATTTACGAGCAGGAGCTGGATTTCAAAAATCGGCAGAACATAAAAGCACAGTGTTCTTCTAAGATGCTGGCAGCCTGTCACCCCCTTGGACAGTCTGAGGCGCCAATCGCGCCGCCATGGAAATGCCACTCCCCCTTCCCCCGCCGGAACCAGGCATGGCTGCTCTGCTCCGGACACACCAGGCCCCTGGGCGTGTGTGTGAGAGGCCGCAGCGGGGTGCGGCTGGAGCAGCCACGCGCCTCTAGGGTGGGGAGAGTTCGAGGTACCAACGATTGGGGTGGTCTGGGTCCCAGGCTGTCCAAAGCACACAGCTCCAAGTAAGAGAAAACCACTGTCTCCGACTCTGAATTTTCTGAACATAAAAAGCAATTTCAAATAGGGGGAGGAAATAAATCTTGGCATTCTGTAAATTTTCCTTTATTAAGGACATTCAGTGGCTTTGGTTTATGGTTGTGTGTGTGTGTGTGTGTGTGTGTGTGTATTTTTCTCTCACAACCATTTTCCTCTCTCCTTCCTTTTTGGTCAATATGTCACTGTGCCAACCAGATCTAAGTTCTGGGAACTCCTGTTCTGGATCACTGGATGGTTCTGAAGGAGGAGGAATTGTTTCTTGATAATGTCTCAGCTCCTGAGAGCCAAGACTCGGCCACATTTCCCACGGGCTCTACCCAGTGCCCTGCGTGTGCCCACAATGTAGGTACTGAGTGAGCCAAGGAAGGAGCAACATCATTGTGACTTGTTTTCCCATTTCACAATCCCCATCAGGCCTTGTCAGAGGGACCCCTGCTCTGGCTCTACCCCAGTGCTTAAGTCTCAGTCGAGGGTGGGGGTGAGCACTGCCCCTGCGTAATTCAGCAGAAGAGTGCCATGTTTAAGACCACCATCCACGTGCCTGGCGAGCACGCTACATGGGCACCGTGATCTGTGTTTGGGGGCGTCCTCTCTCCACCCACCTCCCATCAGTGTCCGTGGCTGGCATCCTACCTTGGCCTGTGGGAGCCACATAGCGGCGTGGCTCCCCTACCTACCAGCCGTGTGTGACTCTTAGCAAGTCTATAACATGCGTGGTGTGTATCAGTTCCAGTCTCTCGGGGGTAAAACGGGAGAGCAACACCTAACTTCCAGGGGTGTTGTGAGGATTAAATGAAACTATGTGAGAAGCACCACGGGGCCCAACACAGAGGAAAGTCTGGTGGGCTCAGGAAAGTCTGGTGGCCTACTTCTATTTGATAAGTAGGAAACAAAAATCTGAGGGAATGAGGCGAACACATGGAACGTAATCTGGGAACATTATGGAGTTGTCAAATGATAAGGAACTAAATAGAATCAAGAACAGGATGGCTGGTGTGGGCTAGAGCTGCCTGCAGTGCAGAGGGCGACTGAAGGTGCCGGGTGAGTCTGCAGCCAACGGTTTCATGGAGGAAACTTGAAGAAATGGCTTAAGTGGCTGTGGTTCCCCTTGAAGAGTAAGAGTTCTGCGTACAAAAATTTTTTTAAAAAAATGCTGTTTGAAAAAAAATCCAAGTGCTAGATTCATCTCATGAGATCATGGGGGTAAAATGAATATGAGAAAGAGCATGGGCTGGGCCAGGTGGTACAAAGGCCCTTTTCTGCTAACAGCATCTCCCCCCTGAAAGGTCACCCGTAATATCCTTTGTGTCTATAACTGTGGCAATTAGTAATGGCCCCCAGCTTAGCGGTGAGAGCACTCCTTTATGACAAGAGCCAGCCAGACACAATCTTTCTTCTCAGAGTTCAGGGTGTACGTATGGGGGGAACCAGGCAGATTCACACGGTACATGCTTCCAATTAAAAATACAGACAGGGAAAAGCAAAATGAATGTCACAGAAAAGAAAGTGCTGCCACCCACTCTTGGCCTAAAGGTCACTGTGCCTCAGCCTTGGCCATTATCTCCAGCCTCAAAGGTCAGGGGGGCCGTCTGCATTTCTGGGGAGTATGTAGGCTTTCACGAAGCCTCAAAATGACTATTGCTCCTGACACCAATATTAGTGATAAGCTCTCAGGAGACGACGCTAATAGAGAAATGGAGTGACTGTAACCTTTTCCACCATCTCTCTTGTCGGCTCCATGAAGCAGAGTCACAAGACAGAAAACGAGAGGTTTCCACATTCTACAAAAGACTACAAGACTGCTGACTTAATTGGGTGCGTAACAAATGGCTATACCATTGCCAACAAGAAGACATCAAAGAAGAAGAAAGTAGCGATTAAAACATCTCATGACATCAGCTTGGCGCGGAAGCAGGCTCACAGTATACATGGCCTGGTCTTAGTATGACAGTACGGGGCATTAGTCACGTGATTCTAGGAATAGTCCAATCACTGTGGCTTACCATGAGCAACAACACCACTGTTTTCTTTGTAGAAGTTCTGGAAATTTAAACATAGAATGAACTGGACTTGGAGTCAGACAGACCTGCATTCAAATCTCAATGATTGTCCACATTTTTTTTTTCAAAGTAGGCTCCACAGCCAGTATGGAGCCCAATGTGGGGCTTGAACTCATGTCCCTGAAATCAAGACCTAGCCTGGGACCAAGAACTGGAAGCTCAACCAACTCAGCCACCCAGGCGCCCCAGCGATTGTCCACATTTGATGGACGATTTACATCAACTTTTATCGTCGCTGCATTGTGATTCCACAGTTTTGGCATCTGGAAAGTCAGAATGATTTGAGTATCTACAGCTTATGGTAGAAGCTTAAATTAAGTGAAGATCAAACTTGAGAAAAGATATAAAATCCTTTATAAATGATCAGGTACAACATAAATACAAACAATAATAGTTATTTTTATTATTAGTTAATGATAGTATCAACTCTGAGGTGATCCATATACACTCTAAGGCATGCTCCTTTTCTGCATTAGACCCTCCTAGGAGAGAAGATTTTCTGCTGTTGATGATTAAATGGAATCTGGGAAATGCTACACACACAACTATTTCGGTGGGATGATTCCTAAACCACAACAAGAAAAGTAAACCCGGGCATACAGCACATGCGCGAGCATATGGCTGACTGTGGCCTTTGATGGGTGGCTATCAGAAACAAAATTAGCAACTTGTAGCACTTCAGCAAAGCTTCCTAGCAACAGAGTACATAAGGGACAACACTTACGATGATTATGCTAAAAACACCCCAACATTAGGATGTGATATTGCTCCCTCCAAGGGTGCTCTAGCTAAAGGCATCTGACATTTTTCAATTCATCAGTAATAATAGTAATAGAGAACCTGGTGTTTAAACCTGCCAAATGTAAAGGACAAACAGGAATGAGTTTGCGTAGTTCAAAATATTTGTCTCATTTCTTACCAGAAAGACAGGGATTTGGGTATCAGCAATACTCTAAAACATAGAAAATCGCCCAACTTAGCAATAAGGATTTTCTTTCTAAAGTTCTATACGTGACCCTAGTGGAAAGGTCTGGAAAAGATGCCTGTAGTAGTTCTGAGCATAGTTCAGTCCAAAAGTAGCTGACTCAGGCTCAGGGGCTGGGGCAGAACTTCAGATCATGTTCCCTGTGCGGCTGGCCACACTGACGATGCTTCTGGCACGGTCTGCTTTATTGGCCTGCGTGTAACTCATTGGTAGACACAAGCTATTTGGTAAGATGTGGGAGAAATCTGTTCTTTAAAGTTTCCTGGAGCACTGGGTATCAAAGGAATGAAGTGCTTCTTGCCTTTCATGTTGCCAACTAGAGAGAAAAACACAGCCTAGCAGGGCAGCTAAAACTTAGGACCAACTTTTACGATAATACGGAAACCACATGACAGATTGTAGAGGTGCCTGCAGAACTTCTGACTCACTCCCCAGGCGCCTCTGCTCTATGGCTACAAGGAGCCACGTTGAGGAGATAAGCGATTCTTGTCATGGGCAAGAGTTTTCACTTGAGATATATGGAGCTCCTTGCTCTCCAAGGAACACACGCACGAGCATAAGATCATCGTGCTTTCACCAGATTTTCCGAGGGGTGTTTGCCACCCTTCCCCAAACTTCTCCCACGAATTTCCCCTTAAAAGTTAAGAACCAGCGCAGAATTCCACCTGGTGGAAGTGGTCAGATTTGGTGACAGGATGATGAAGAAGGACAAGCGCAGAAACGGAAGCACGGCTATGTTGGAGTCTGCTCTGCCATGCTTCTCCCACTGGGCAGGTACAATTTGACTCTGGTCTTGGAGGGCAAATGTGTGGTGTCTTGTGTTTTATTGTAAATAAAATACAGATTTCTGGGCTCTCGCTGGATATAGTGGATCAGGAATCCTGATGAAGGGCTTGGGAATCTAAGCTTTTAGCAATATCAAGTGATCCTCAAACTCACAGAAGTTAGAGGGGGCTGTACTGATCCCTCCCCACAAACCACGCCCCTTAACAGGTCGGGAGATCCCCTCCACCAACCCAGGAAACCGATCAAGTCGTGAAGGAAATATGGGACACGATGAGAAAAGCTGGGTGAAACTCCGCTCCTGACGTACTGGAGGCCATTATTCAGTAGCATGACAGGTTCTGTCTCTCAAGGAAGAAGACCTCCAAATGCTTCCCACCACTCCATGTGTGATTTCCCTTCCGATTCTCTCCCCAGGAGTATCACCCCCAGTATTCACCTTGGCCGGGTCACCTTGTGAACAACAAGTCACCTGATAAGATTTAAGCTCTGGTAGCAGATCTCCTGAATGGACTCTCTTGGGGTGAGATCCATCCCTGATTTATAGAATTACTGACTTTTAAATTTGTTTTATAACTGGAAGTGTCCTTAGACAGTTTCGAAATATTAGCTGGATAAGTCAGATTTTAGAAGTCACTGATGCAAATGCATTGATACTTTAACAACTTAAAAAACAAACCAAACAGAACACACACACAATATTACATTAT
Source organism: Ailuropoda melanoleuca (assembly GCF_002007445.2). NCBI lineage: Eukaryota > Metazoa > Chordata > Mammalia > Carnivora > Ursidae > Ailuropoda > Ailuropoda melanoleuca. The sequence continues at coordinate 46,244,384 of NC_048222.1, read as the reverse complement.
GTATGGATCGAGGATACTGTAAAGTATGAAGACAGACTAGTTCTGGAAACTGCATGTTTGTTTCAAGTAGGGCAACAGGGAAAGTGCTGGCCAGAGAAGACATGGAGAATGAGCAGCGTTTTAGGTGTCACTTCAAAGGTGGAGGACAGAGAAGCTGGCTCATCAGAGGAATGTACGAGAAGGAAAGAGAGCGAGAAGGGATGCTATTCTGGATAAAGATGAGCTTGGAAGAAGGCTCAGAGGACAGGTAGGGCAACTGGGTAAACTTTGAGCAAATCTGTCAGAAGAAGGAGGAGGCCTGATGGCAGAATGTCAGAAAGATAAAGGAAACTCTTGCTTCTGTTCAGTCTGTAGAATACTGCAAGGGTGAACACACAGAAAGCCATTATGGTTTCGTTCATTCGTCCATTCTTCATTCAATAAACATTTAGTGGGAGAGCATCCAGGGATGAATGACATATGGCTGGTGCCCTCAGCCAGGAAAATAATGAGAGACATTTCCATTATGGTGGGGCAAGGGCTATGATGGATGGAGGTTCAGGGACACGTGGGCAAAGCGTGAGTGCAGACAAAACATGTCAGGGAAAGCTTTCTAGATAACATGGCGCCTCATGAGGCTTGAAGGGAAAGAGTGAGCAGAGATTTCAATCATAGGGGCAGATGCCCTGGAAGTGGAGGCATCATGGAGAAGCCTGAGATTGGAATGCTCTTTGCTCATGCACGCAACCTGGAAATAAATGTGTCACATGTGAGTCTTTGCTTTCTTCACCTGGAACACCCCATCGACACAACATGCTGGGCTTTGGAATACAACCAGCAGTATACCTTCAGCCAAAGGTTACTGATGTTGCTTTCCGGGTATTTGTAGCTGAAGGGATGCCTGCCTCTTCCCAGTATAAACAGAGGAGCTAACGCTGGCACCAAGACCGCACATGGTAGCATGCAGCCAAGTGGAAGGCCTGCCTGGCTGCTGAAGGCGCTCGGCGAAACGGCACACAGGTGCTACCATCTAGCTAGCAACTTCGGCAGCAAAACGAGCTGAAGTGTGTTGACAGCTGCAGTAAAACACACTCGGAGTTAAACATAATTAAGCAAAATGATTAGCACTGAATAGAAGCTGGCAGTGAAGAACTCTGGTTTCTGAGGCAAAATGACAGGATCACAGCACATTACAGCTGGAAAGAGATCTCGCAGACCACAGACAGAGACTCCAGTTCACAGGTGAGAAAATAAGGCCCAGAGAGGTGAGCGAAGGCAGGATGAACTGTGCAGTGATCGAAGGAGCTATATCGTATCAGGGTAAGGGCGAGGACGCTTGAGATCGGGCATCTGGGAGTCTGCAGCCCCAGGCTGGAATTCGTGGACCTCAGGAAAGTTCTTTAGCCTCCCTCGGCCTCAGTTTCCTCTTTGAAGTATGGATTGCTGTGAGAACCGGCTGCAGGGCCTGCTCATGGTGAATACATCACGTTCCCGCGTAGGGTCAGAACACTAGATTTACATCCTTGGTCCACCACTTATGAGCTGTGGTTCCCTGGGCCTCAGTTTTCCCACCTGTTTAATGGGAATAAGAATGCTAGTATCTGGCCTAACTACTTGCCAGGAGAGATGGAAGGCTTAAAAATGAGAGCTGTGTACATTTCTAAGCAAGTGGTTGTTATTCTTTTACTATTACGGCAAGACGTGTTTCTGGGCCTCCCTACCAGTGAGCAGCCAGGGCCGTGAGGAACATACACAATGAAAGAGAAAGACCAGCTGAGGTTTTTTTGTTTTGTTTTGTTTTGTTTTGTTTTTCCCCTCTGGGCCACTGCTGGATTGCAATGCTTGGACTCTGCCAGCCGGGATCAGAAAGTTTGATGGGCCAGCTTGGAGCTCAAGAGTGAGAACAGGTCTGCAGCATGGGCAATGCAAAACGGTCTCATTTCTGGGTGGAATCCCAAGGGACGGTGGGGAAGGAGGGAAGCAGGGTGGCAGCAGTAAGGAGAGGAAAAAGCCTGGGGAAATGCAGCAGCCTTCCTGAGTTTCACTCTGAGTTTTCAGATTCATTAAAAAGAAAGGAAAAAAAATGCACCACACACACACACACACACAAAAAGCAAAACGCAAACCCCCTGTTTGGTCAATCCACGAGAAATAACAGCAAGGCTGCTGATAGTGCTGAGAACGGGAACGCCCGACTTTTTCGCAGCTTCGGCTGGCTCACAATCCCCTCAGCTTGGTGCTGCTCCGGATCCCACATCTCCAGCGCTCTAATTACATTGTGCAGCAGGAAGAAGGCCTGGTGCCCTTGGATGTGAGCGATTGCTTACTCGCCACAGGAATGTTCTGTGCTTTCATACGCTTCTTTTTTTCCCCCCTGGGGCTTGGGAATGAACTGGGCAATATTTTAGGTGTCTGCTCTGCAGAAAGACGACAAGCTTATCTGTGGTCTCCCTTCTTACCCAGGCCCTTGCTTCTGCCTAAAATATTCTTTTCTGGCTTCCCTGCCTGCTCACCTCCTGCTCGCCTCCTTGCAAGGCCCAGGGCAGGGCTCTCACAGGGCTCTCTTCACCTCAGCCTCTACCTTGAGCTCTTGTGGAGTGCTTACTATTTACCTGTCTGTCTCCCCACCACACAGTGGCTCCCTCAAGGCAACAGCCTTGTCCTCCTCATCGATTCACCTCTGTGTTCCTTTGGTCCAATGCTTTGCGCATGGGGCCTCTGCTCAGAACATTTATGGTTTAGGGACCAGCAGCATGAGCACCACTCAGAGCCTGTGAGAAGTGCAGCGTCTCAGACATCCCCCAGACCTCTTGAATCCCAGTCTTCAATTTAACAAGATGCCCAGGTAATTTGCGGCCACATTCAAGTTCAAGACACTAGACACACTGAATCGGAGTTTGTGAAGAATCCGGTTATTCCTGCTACAGGCCTCTCTCCTCTGGGAGGACACATGTCGAGGGAATGCTAACTCTTCAACCCTCTCTCCTCAGCCCTGCAGTAGATTCAGGACGTGACCTCTACAGAGCTTGGGGGCCTGTTTCCATGCACCTACCACCTCCACCTACTACTTTCAAAGAATCCACAATCTGGACCTGGAACAGAACCGGACGTGCCAAAATGCCTGAGGTCATTTCACCGAAACGTGGCTGGCCTGATGGGAAGCTGGCATGACCAGAAATATCAGGAGTCTTCCTATTTGAGGTTTTGAGCTTTGTGTTGCAAATTCAATGGTCCGGATTGAGATCGGATGAGTCAAGTTCAGATAACCATCCAAATCTGTTAGATGGGGACTGAAACCAAATCTGTGTCCACAAACCATTCTAAATGCGTTGATCGCTGGTCCTGGTTTGCCATACAACGCGATCCAAGAGCATATACTCATTTCATTAATAGCAGATGCATAATTTGTTCAGCAGTGGAAAATCTAAATGTAGCATCAAAGGTCAAAAGTTGCGAGAAACTTGACACCTGTGAGACTGTGCCAAACCTCGAGCTTCTGATAATGAAGGCTCTCAGTCAAACCTTCAGAGGAAAATAGAGGCCATTTGACCCAAAGTCCAGCATAACAGGTATGAACTATGCTGTCCCTTAAAAACGGCTGAACTCTTTGCTAGAACGTTAAGAGCCACTACCACCTAAGTAATGCCTTCTGCCCCCAGAAGACTGAAGCCCACGTATGCTTCATAAAACAGCAACCCATAGTCACGGCCAGTGAGGTATGGAGATACTCTTGAAATTCAGGATCCAGGAAGTGAAACCAAATTCCTCAGCCTTATCTCCTCAATTCCCTAAATTGTGACATGCTAAATAACTGTTTGTTATTATCTGAGTACAAAATCCTAAACTGTTTGCTGCATATCAAAGCTATTAACTCAATGTATATTTATTGGGCAGTCACTGTGTGCTAGGGGAAGTGTTGGGTATTTAGAACTCAACGTGGAACTTCCCCCTTTCTCCTCCCACTGCCTTTCTCTTTTCAAATATTTAGTGACCATCCACCGGGTACTAAAAACTGTGTTGGGCCTGGAGCAGGAGATTTTCTGTCCTCAAGCCCCTGATGTCCCAGCAGGGAGCAACAGATGCCATCAACCAGTTATGTGGTGGGAAAAGTCTTTTAATAATGATGTGTACACAGTCCTTAGGGATATCCTTAGCAATCACGCTCCAGCTTGAGCCCCTCGGAAAGACTTGGGCTGTTTCTGAGGATGTCAACAATAAAACCAGATCCCAAAGACACCACTGACAATACTGTGTCCTTTTTGGAACTGCAAATGCATGAGGGAATCACATGCATATCACAGTTGATAAAGAGGTCGGCCATCCATAGCACAGGTGGCTTAATGTCAATCACACATCTCAGAAAAATGTGCTCACCTCTTCATTTTTGTAAATCAACTCCCACTAGAGGACCTGGGTCTGTCTGTAGACTCGATCACTTATGTTGGGTAAGCCATCTTTCTGTTTAAAAGCACCTTGGTAAATGTTTGCTCACTGGGCTCTCAGAGGCACCCCGGGGTAGCTGGGGGCTTGTCACAATGTGACATGGCTAGTACATGCAGCGTTGGGTTGAGGACTCTCGTTACACTGTACTCATGGTCAAGCAAAGGCAGCGGCTTCTTCCTTTTAAAGCATGAGAGATATTTTTTTGAAATTCTAAGGAATGAAGGATCTCCCTAAACTGCCCTTCTCTTTATGTAACTTGACGCTAAGTATCCTGGTGTGTTAGACTCCCCTCCATTTCAGTGGCCCTGCAGAAGGCCACACCACTCAGCTATCAGGCGATAAAAGGATCTAAAGGAATTCTAGGTCACTGGGTTCTCCTCAATATGTATACGAAGCTGCCCTCGAAATAGGTCCTTAGTTTTAGGACAGAAAGAAAGCAATTCATGGAGACGGTCAATCTTAAGTTCAAACCATTCTCACTCTAGATTTTACCATAGCTCTAGTTGATGAATATGGCAACCTCCATTAACATGGAAGGCGATCAGCTTAGGGGGACAGGAACTGGGCATTTTAGGAATGTCTTCCATATACAGATCTTTAACTTCCTTTAGAAGTTTTCTGAGCCTGCGGACTCATCATTATTCAAAGGCAGACCTTGATTTTTCCCCCTCCTCCCAAGGTTACCTCCTGTGGGTCTTGGCATCCCTCTTCTCTGCAAAGGTCAGGACAAGAAGAAGGAAAAGTACAGAGAAACTCAAAACCATTTATCTGTTAAGATTCTTAGCTGGGATGTATAAATGGGCAAAAAAAAAAAAGTGGGCAAGAGAAAGTAAAACTAATATATGGGCAAGAAAGCCAATTATCCAATAGGGAGAGAGCCCTGCTTGAGAGTACCAGGCAAGACTCAGACCCACAGTCCTAGGGATCAAGACGCCGGCGAGAGGGCACTGCAGAAAAATGTGGACAGAGATAGAGAAGACGCCACTGGACTCGGCAAACTGCATCCTCTCCCACCAAAGAACACATTCCCTGTAGTGAAAGGGAAGACATGGGGAGTGGGGGCTCTGCTTTGGGCTAGGAAAAGAAACAAAAAGAGGCACTTGTATGAGTTTTCATGTTATTTCAGTGAAGTCATAATAGGACAGTTTCTCTTCCCAAAGCTTGCCCAGAACAGCTATTTAAAGGGGGGAGCGGGAACTGTACAAGCTTCTACTAGATTCTGAGGTCGGAGCCTTAATTAGAGTCACGATTGTATTGTACGTCTATTTGTGTAACTGTTCAATTAGGAGTGTAATAGCTGGGACAGAGATCTTAATGAGCTTTTAGCGTCGTGATGCTTTAAGACTGCCTTTTTTTGGGTTATTGTTATTATTAAGCTTTCATATGGGCTTTTTCGTCTCTGAAGTCCAATTATATAGCTCTCCCTTCAGACAGGTTGAAATGCAAGGCTGAGTTTTTGTATGTCGAATGCCAGGCATTAAAGATGGCCTGTTTTCCCCTCATCATCTCCACGATTAGTATATAAACAGTGGCTTGGATCTACCCTGCGGTCAATACAACCTCTGGCAATGTTGAAATTGGAGGACAAATCTTTCACAATGGGGGAAGCTCAGATTCCGAAAGGTGTAGTGACCTACCCGAGGTGGCACAAATGGTTAGTGACAGAGCTGGGGCTGGCACCCAGGTGTCTGATGTTCTAGGAATAAAACAGGCGGAACACTTGTACTTGTCTGAGTTAGACTAACATTACAACATCTACAAGCCACCCACTCGGATCATTCATTAAAAACAAGAAATGCCTTCCCAAAGACTTTGCTCTGTTGGTCTTAACTCCATAGGTACTTTGCTTAACTTTGTTCTGCCCTTCACTGCTCTGACTTGGGTACAGTTAAAGATGCATGACATGTTCTGTTATATAAAAGGGATAGCAGTGAAATGCACCCTGATTTAAGCAAACCTGGTCTATGAAACCTATATTCACAAAACCTCATCAATGGAAATGGTGTTTCTTTTTGATTTGTTGCTTTAGAAAAAGAGTCTCAGTTTCATCATATGTAAAATGGGCATAATAATGGCACCTACTTTACAGGATGATTGGGGAGACTCAATAAAATACTGCAGTTATGCTGTTCAGCATATACTCCTTGGCAGACAGGCAATCTCAATCATCGCTAGCTGCTTTTATTCTCATTTTTTCTCATTGTCACAAAAGGATGGCCAGGAGATTCTCTAGCCAACCAGTCAGAATCACTTCGGTATTTGTAGGCATGCTGGGGTGGTGTATGCACTAATATTTTGAGATGATTAAAAAGAAAGAGAAAATTAATGCCAGAGCTTGTGAAAATGGCTGTTGCTACAAAACAATTATTCCATTATAAATTAATAATGCGATTCATTTATGATGTGTTATTGAGTGCTTGAAAAATGAACTGCCCTCAAATATTCTCTTCAAATCCATTTACTGCCCAAGATAAATTTAAGGGTAGTGTCACATTTTGAAAAATGTTATTTTATTGGCCATAATTTTTCATGATTCCGATGGGGACCCGGTGACAGCCCAACACAGCAAACGTCCTTCATGTTGCCATCCTTTCTTTTCCTTTAAAGCTGAATTGTCCTGGGACCACTTGAAATGTGATTTATTTGTCCCTGGGCCAGTAGAAGGTTCCATGTAGGTGAAAATGGATGTTGGGCTAGTTGAAGAGAAATGGAAATGAGACCCCGCAGGCTGACTTATTCAGTGCAAAGAGGTAAGTAACTTAGGAACATGATTTCACCCTACATTCTGACTACACAGAGTTTTGGATGATTCGTGTCCCTTAGAGATATACGTGGACTTACATCTGACCCACCAGGAAGGAAGACGGCAGGAGCACAATCAAGAGAATGAGTATGTTTGAGCATCTCAGAGCTAAGCCTTGTGCTATATGCTTTACGTATCGGCTCACGTCGTAATGACAACAGTCCAGTGAAGCTTAGGTAGCACGAGATTAGAAAGTTATGTTCGAAGTCACAGAGCACCAAGTACCACCCCAGCAGCACTGGGTTTGTGCCAAGTTTGGGCTAAACTGAAGGGACCACGGTGCTGCCAGTGTTGCAGGGACTTTGCTTCACCTTGTCTCCTCCTCTGGGGAATAGCGTCAGGCATCCACATTTACCGTGAAGTTGATGTTGTGAGGAGAAGGTAAGAGTGCAGAGAAACTTGAGATAAAAATGAATGAAGATATGTTGAAGTCCTGGTTCTCCCAGTGCCCAGTCCAGGGTTCTTTCTAGCACACTCCAGTTCTCAGGGATGAGGCAGGAGGATGCCAGGCAGCTCTGATGGACGACGCATCGGGCTGGCTGTTGGAGAAACTCCGTCAGTCTGTAAATCTGACTCTGGGCAACCTGGCCCTTCACTTCTTCCCATCTCCATTTCCTCACCTATCAAATGAGGAAGTTGGACTAGAAGATCTCCAAGGTCCATTTCAGCTTGAACATTCCATTATTCTATTATCTTTGTGCTCTGATAAGTAGACGCGTGTAGCCCTGGGCTTATTAATATTAACTGGGACAAACAAGTGAAATTACTTTATGAAAATCGAGCTGTGGTTGCTGCTTGGAGCCAAATCTGTCTTATGAGACTCGCTCTAAGCATTGGTAATGGGATTGCTGATGGCTCCTTGGCCAGAGCCCATGAACGCCCTGCAGTTTCACTTTCTAGTCAGTGCCAAGGGTGAGTGTCCTCCACAGACACATGAAATTGAGGCCCAATTCAGTGTAAGTGAAAGGAATAAATCAAATCGGTCACGTTCAGCCTGGCTCATCTTTCATCCATCTCCTTCCCCAGGCTGGTTCAGTGCACCTCAGCTCAAAGGTCGCTCCTTCCTAGAAATGGCCCCTCGGAGGCCCAGCCCACAGTGATGGGTTAGTTCTCTGATAACTCCCAAGAGTCCCCGCTCTCTGCATTCTGCTCGTTCATAGTCTGGGGCTCAGGCATGTCTGTATGTTTCAATATCCGAGATCTGTAATGAAGATCCTCTGGGCCAGGGGCAACGTTTTATGCTTTTGGGAGGATAAAGATGGAAGGCCACAGGCTACCTATTTGACCTATACTGCCGTGTTTGCCAAGTTTATTTTAATGCTCTGCTTCAAGAACAACTGCACTTAAGTATTTTAATGCGTATCCTGTAGGAATTTTGCTAAGGCTACAGCTAAGTCGATCTCTCAATGCTCCCAATATGTGGTCCGCTGATGGAGGTCTCTTTACACCATTTAATTTCAGGAAAATAGCTACCCCATTTTGACTATCATTTTGTTAATAAGACTTGTGAATTGACAATGTCTCCCCCTTTTGTTCTGGCTTTGGGGGAAGCCCTGGTCAAACACAAATTGATACAATGTTTCTTATTCCATTTTGATCTGTGTAGTGTATTTTTCATTTGGTCAATGTAGCTTTCAGTTTTATTTATACTTTCTCTGATCCTGGTTCTCTAGTCCTATTTATATCCTGCCATTGTGTATCAGAAGTTTTCTTTTAATTTGCCCCCAATATTTCTTAAAATGAGGTAAAAATATGCGTATGGGCATAAATCAAACCCATTATTTCTTTGAATCTGAAATGCCTAGCATTGTGCCTTGAAATTCGGCAGGTCCTCGATAAAGGCCTACTGCTTGCTTTAGAGGGAAACACGTTTCACCTTAAAAAGAAGCAGTTTCTGAGACTCAGAGTTGCTTCAAGACCAGCCGTGTGGTTCCTGTCACTAGGGGTTCTGTGAATAAACTGAATAAGCACTTTGGCCAACTCAACCTCGGTTTCTTTAACTATAAAATAAGAATAATAATATCTCCCTTTGAGGTGGTTGTGAATAGTATATGAGCTGGTGTAGGGCAAGCGGGGAGGCTCTCAGCACACACAGCGAGCAGCTGAAAAAAAAAAAAAGTAGCCATTCTTATTGAAGAGGATTCGTGCATTGAAAGCTATCTGTTAGTTTAAGATTAACTTCCAAACCTGACTGTCCTGTCGGGTTAGTGAGCTCTAAGTCATCAGAGGAATCAGAGACTCCGGAGCCAACTGCCCAGCCTGCTTGCGTGGCTATTGTGAGGGGGACTGAAATAGCTGATGAGGGGCCAGATGAGGTCACCTTTAGGCTTCCTTTCAACCCCAGGGTGCATGATACTTCGGTTTCAAATCCATTTAGTCAGAGGTAGCATAAGGGTGTTGGGGGGAAAAAAGGATCATAATGTCCTTTTATTAGAAGTTCTTTCTTCTCTCATGGGTACATCTCATTTGGGACCTTACCAGTTGGCTATTAAACCAGGGAAAAAGACCCAGGGAGGGGAGACTTGAGAAGATGTCACAGACTGCTTCATGCCTTGCTATCTCTCTGTAAGTAAAGTGGTGCTACGGCTACGGCTTGCCAGAAACAGGTTGGCAACCTGATTATTTCCACTAAGGCACAGACAGCACACTTGAAACAACGAAGGCATCTAGAACGCACGCCAAATGGGATGCACGTTCAAGTTTCATTACTGTCAACCTCACACGGAATCGCTCCATTATGCGCCCCCATTATTTTACAGTCTTTGGATGGTGGTGTCCTTCAGAAAGTGTGCCACATCTAGGGAAAAAAAACACATCGGCTCTCTACATTTTGGGTGGAATGACCCTAAAATTACAGGTCCCCAATGCAACCATGGTAACCGTCTTCCACTGACCTTTCTCTAATGAGTTGACAGGCACCTGGATGGGACAGAATTAAGAGATGGGAAATTCTCCAGAGATACAGATTTTATCATTTTAAAGATGGAGTTTTCTTTTTCATGAAAATCCCAGAAGGCACCTATTTTATATTAGAGGTTGGGGCAGTAGGTGTCACCCCAGGTGGTCCACAGTGCGGATGGTCCAGATGTCCCTGCGCCTACATGGAGATGAAATGGCAGTCTCGGTAATGAAGGACAGGTTTCAGTTTAATACTCCTGGGTCAGTCAGTACTTTGGTTGGACACAGGACTGGCGATCTCTTGTTGGTAGAGCCTCTTGAACTGTGAGTGGGCAGGACTGGTGGCAAACAGTGGACACTCACATAATAAGTGCTATAAATATTTAAGAGTTTCAGGTTGCCTCCGCTGGTCCCAGGTTAGGACTTTCCCAAAGCTCTTATGTGGGAGATTCCCCAGCCTTTTGGGGGCAGGAGGAGACACACACACACATACATACGGTGTCCTTCCTGGAACACCGTAAAATGGGCAACCATTGAAGAAGTGTTGCTGGTCCCAAGGAGAATACTGGTCCTAACCCCTGCGTTATCCTCTTCTGGTCCTCTCTGTCCTTTTGTGGGCTGCCTTTCCTCCTCCCTCCATACTGCCCATACTTTAACCCAGAGAGAGGAGGCAACTCAACTAGGATACATTGTACAACTCTGAAATGGCAGCAAATGTCAAGAAAAAGGGACTGTGGGGTGGTCTATCTTCTTCAGTTGCCAACCTTTCTTTCCTCACTCGGGCCGAAAAGCTCATCACGGTTGATTAGGCCAAAGAAAAGATCTACATGAAGTGGTTTTGCAACAGTGCCATTGGAATTCAGTTGGACATCTGGCCAGGACTTCTTATTATTTGTAATTTCACTGATGAGGTGATGAGCAAGGCTAGGGTATTGTCATCAGCTGCATAGCCAGGTGTTATTTATTGAGATTTATTGAATTACTGTTATGTGCCATGCAGCATGGTAGGCATTCTGAGGATATATAAAGGTGAATTAAATGTAAATCCTGTGCTCAAATTAATTACCCTAAATGAGGAGAGAGTAGATACTTACCTAGAAAACAAGAGGGTGAGAAGTGCATCTAAGAGCCACAGGAAGAGATTCGGGGGGATTCCAGCAGGGGCACTGATGTCTTCTTCATACAGGTAGCTCCCAGAATGCATGAAAAAGGCCACTTCTATGCTGCTCCTTGATGGATAAAAGGAACCTGGACCCGAGAAGGTGGTGGTACTGTGACAAGTGGCAGCAATAATGGGGCAGATGTCATTAGCCAGCAAATGTCTGTGCTGTTGACTCTGGCTAAGGAGGCACCTTGCTACTGCATGGGGCACTCAGCTTATGACTGCGTGTGTGTGATGCTCACTTTTGCAACAAACTGCTTGATATCAGAAAAGCCTAAGACCTGGCCAACGGCCTGAGTTTTCCACCTCCCCAGTAAGCATTCTGGTTCTCGATGAATACAGACACTGTAGGCTAGCTCAATCCTTACCATCACTAGTCCCAGATGAGTCACTTGTAGAGTTGATTAATCATCCTACGACGTGAGAATACTGCTGCCTCTGGTCCTACGGGGAGACAAGTCCTAATCAGATTGTCCTTTCCCAAGATAATCAATGCCATCTTCTGCAAGGAGCTGTTTTTTAAACCACATTTTATTTCTTTTGTTTACTCCACCAGTCCTATCACGAAGACACACTGGAGTTGACTGGTTTGCCAGAAGATTCAAGATGGGAAGTTTCAGCCAGATTCTCTTTCCTCCAAAGTGAAAACTTCTGGAAACAGCACATCAGAACAAGCATGAGGAATGGTGATTATATGGACTTCCGGGCACGATAGCTCAGGTCTAGGAAAAGAGATGGGCTGGAGATCCAGGCAACAGAAGTTTTGTACACTTTCCCAAATTACACTCCTGCTGCAGATCAAAGCTGTGTTTTTTTCCTCCCTAAACCACACCAAAGCACACATTTGGAGGCCAAACTCTTCAAGGGCACTTAAGAAGTATTTGGTAACTTTCCTGTTAAATCTGGAGTTCAGCTTACAAGCCCAACGTGTACTAAATAATGACCTTCATTGAACCACTGCCCTAGCAAACAAAGCATTGCTTATGGGACCCAAGCACTATATCTGCATGAGGTTTGAAGTATTTTATGAGCGCCATTTATTTCAAGAGGTCGTGGCCAGCCAGATTACCCATAATGCCTCTCATCGAATAAATATCGCCAAGTCAGATTTTGACTCATCCAATTCTTTTCTACCTTTTTAAAACCATTCAGTCTAGGAGAGTTGATGAAGGGAATGTTATGCCTATATCCTACAGGCTGGCTGGTTTTTCCACTAAAAAAGGAAAACTTTCCCCTTTTATAGAAATGGCTCTCTCCTTTCCAGTCTCACCAGGTTCAAAGCCTCCTTTATGTAGTCAGTTTCTATAAAGCACAATCATGTGTAATTAAAAACTTTAAGGACGCAACGCAGAAAAATAGGTGTGTAAATGCAGTGTGGTATCCTGTGTTGGATCCTGGAATGGAAAAGGGACATTAATGTAAAAACTGATGAAATCCAAATCAAGTCTGAACTTTACTTACTAGTCATGTGCCAATGGTAATTTCTGAAGTTTGGCAAATGAATCATAGTTATGTAAGAGATTAACGTTAGGGGAAACTGGGTGAAGTGCCTCTGGGAACTCTGTATCATCTCTGCAACTCTTTGTAAACCCAAAATTCTTCCAAAGTAAACACTTTATTAAAAAACTTTATGGACTAACTTAGCTTTGGAGAGTTAACAACTCACTGGCAGTGTTCTAAGGAAATCTCCCCACTAGGAGTGCGACATAGTAGAGAGAACACTGGTCTGGGAGTAGCTCAATGTCTGAGGTCCAGAGTAGAATCACCTCAATATCTATGATTCAAGATGTGGTTTATTCACAGGCAGAGAGACTCTTGCTGCCCCCAATGCTAGGATCACTGCTTGCTGAGCTGTCATTCCAATCAGTTAGTTTCCTCCTATTGCAGAACCTCTGGTCATTGTTCTGTGGTTCCCCTGCACCTAGACTATTAAATTCAACTCCTTAGCATGGCACACAGGTCCTTAACCTTTGCTCATCTCCTACACTCTTCTCCTATTTGCTGTTTCACGAGCACACATACTGTTCAATGCTACATGCCTCTCACCTGCTCTTGTCCTCTCTGAATACCTTTTTATGTCTTTCTCACCAGGGTCATCCCTACTCATCGTTTGTTTTCTATTTTTCCCAATCCTTTATTTATGGCCTTGCATCTTTCTCCATTTTTTCCTCCTTCTTGGCTTTCAGGTTTCATGTGTCAAGTCCTTTAAGATTCTTCCCTGATCTTTCCCCTCCCCCAGCGTCAGCTGGTTCCTCTCCCCAGTCCATGATCAAATTGTTCACGCCATATTTTAACTGTCTCCCTAACATGCTCTGCACCAGACAGTGGTCTTTTATGGGTAAAGGCTGTGTGTGTGTGTGTGTGTGTGTTTTCCAATATCCTAATCATTTAACCAAGTATTCAGCACAAAGTAGGTTATAGGAATAAATGAATCAATGAATAAAATGGTCATGCCCCTTAGATCTATTCCAGAAGTATGCATGTACTTCTAAGGCCAGGAGAACTTGGTATTAAATGTAAATGTTATTTCTACCAGAGTAATTTCCAAATACACTCATATGACTAGGAGTGAGCTCACACACTTCAGTAGTACTAACAATATGCACAGAGCATTTTGCAGAATGACATAATGAGAATGACAACATTTTATGACTAAGTACTAGATAATGAAAGAAAATTAATTAGTGCACTGCTAAGATAAATGACTCTAAGAACTTGGGGGAAAAAACCCCCCGCCATAGCTATTATGTTTCCAAGTTGGTTCTGGAATATAAAGTAGCTTCTACTGAGCAACTCTCACATCCAATTAGCTGTATTAGCTCTATTAAATTGGGATACAACTAGAGATACCCAGCTGCTGTTTTAAACATCCCCAAATAATACATTCCGGAGAAAAAGCAAATTTTGTAGGTAGCTGCCAGGTGTAAAATGCTAGGGAGTTGATCTTTGCATAATAATTCATGAAAGAAGGGGCAAAGACAGAATGCAAAGCAGTCTGTCTAACCTTCTAGGCATATTTGTCTATTAGCTTTATGGGGACTCCACCTAAAACAAATAAACTAGTTTTCAATGTCAATATTAATTTTACCAAGCCAAGGCATCAGGTCCTGAAGTGGGGGCCGGGGGGAGAGGACAGAGAAACCTAAACAAACTATTTATTTTACAGTGAATACCCCACCCTACCTTTGGTAAATGCTCAAGAAAATTGGTAAAAATCTCCTTTTATGAGTTCAATGCTCATAAAATTTATGTATTTGAACATTACATATTATGGGTTTCGGGGAGGGAGAGCTTATTCTAAAATTCTGCTTATTTGCAGAATAAAGCTGTATCTACCAGAGCATAGTTGATGAAGTTACAAACTTCTTTTTATCTTATTCATTTTTTTTTCAAATCTATGTATCAAGCACCTATTATGTACTAAGCATTGTTCTAGATGCTGAGAATACAGTAGTAAACAGAATAAATTTCCCAGCACTATTGCTTTACATTCTAGCTTAGGTGTCGGCAAATTTCTTTCACAAAGGGTGAGGAAAGTAAATACTTTCGGCTTTGCACCCAGACTGTCTTTTGCAGTACTCAACCTTGCCCTTGTAGTAAAAATGCAGCCATAGACAATATGTAAAGAAATGAATGTGGCTCTATTCCAATAAAACTTTATTGATATAAACAGGCAGGGGGCCTGATTTGGCCTTGCAGTCCATAGTTTGCCAACTTCTGTTCCAGTCCATGAAATTTCTTATAAATCACTGGCATGAAACAGTAGTGGTACAGAATTTATGAAATGACTTAAAGAATTATAGAAATTTTAAAAACGGCATTCACTTAATTTTAACCTTACTTTCCCCTCATGTGGCAGTGTCAAGGTTGAAAATGTGGCCGTTAGGGTCAGCCTGCCAGGGTTCAAATCCTGGCCTTTTCCACTTATCAAAGGTGATTTGGGGCAAGGTACATACTCTCTCTCTCGGCTTCATTTTTACCATCGATAAAAGGAAAGTAATAATAATATCTACACTTCAGGAGGCTCTTAAGATAACCCACATAAATATTTATCAGGGCACGTGAATCGCAGGATACCCACAACAAATTCTAGTTTTCATGACAACAATGACAATAATAATAGTGACAACGAAAACAGGAGTCTCAGAGAGGGGACATGACTGGCATGTGATTACCAGAGTCCTGTTGGGAACCAGGGACTGTGTCTCCCAAGTCAACATCCTATCTAACCCACAGGATCCATGAGTAACTAGACATGCCCACAATCGAGCAAGACTTCGCTCAATTCTCCAAGAAATCTTAGAGCTGCCCTCTGATATATGGAGAGGGATTTGGGGAAAATAGAACTATCCCAAGCCTTTGGATAGAACTGTACGTGCTGTTGTACCACCTAATGTTCAATAGTGAGGCTACCAGTGGACATTACCCTGAAGAAGAACATGTTTATCTAGAGAATGGATTCTGCAGTAGAGGCCTAAGGTGGATGAAAGAATCCGATTCCTCCATATGCACAAATGAAGCCAGGCCTTCAGTAGAGTCGCTGTAAACTAGAATGCCTGGATGAGGTTAAACGTTTTGGCTTCTTCTACCTGGCGGTATGCTCCAGGAGACCACCCAATGAGCTTTTTGAAATATTATTTTTCACGGTAATTATTTTCAACCTTTTGCTTGTTTCACTTAAGGATCAAGTTCTCCAAAAACTCTTTTGAAGACCACAGTTGTTCAGTATATTTAATGAAAGTTATCCTCAGGGAAAGAAAAGCCAGAGCTGTGAGAGCCAAGAGTTTTATATCTTCATACACCACACCCTTCTGAAGGCCCACATGTTTCTACTATTTCAAGCAAATCGATCAACAACAGCATAAAGGTTCTTTCAGGGAACTTTAAGCTAATTAATTGTGTGACAGCTTGAGTGCAGAAAATTAGTTACCTGAGGTTGTCCTCCCCCAAAAAGTGTTTTTTTCTGAGGTTGGTGTTTTCTGGGATCTGTCATTTGTGGGTTCTGACAGGAAGTGGGAGGTCTAAAAGACCACCACACGCCTAGTCAGCAGAATTATCCTTCTGATAATTGGTTTAGCTTACTAGAGACATCTGGGTCACACTGGCCTTGAATCCGATTTTGAGGTCTTTCTTCCCAAGCCAAAGACAATGGTCTCTTTGGAAGTCACCACCACAATGGTGCCCACACACATCAACCCCTCACCCCTTTTTAAAACCTTTGTTATCAGGTCAAGGCAGTGTGAGAGAGTCACATGACTCAGTCAACCTGTAACACAATGTATTACATTTGTTGAGATGTTTGTTGATTTTCTTTTCTGAAATCGTTTGGAAGACTCGCCTATTACCACTTCCAGGAAATTTTCAAAGATCAACTCCATCTAGCAGTCTTGATTCAAATGTTAATTTGTTGAATACACATGTACGGGACATCTTCTATGTCTAGGACTTATCAGGTATATGATGCCATGAAAACACGGTTCTTTCCTCAAGGATGAGTGAGACAGGCAGACACCCAGTTACAATTCAACATGCTAAGAGCTATTACAGAGGTATATACAACTTAGAATTATGGCAAAGACCTTTTAGAAGAAATGCCATCTAAATCCAAGGGTGAGAAGTGGTTCACCAAGGCAACTAAATAGAGAAGAATGAGCATGTACAAACACAAACAGAAATGCTAAAACTCCTTGGGACCTAATGTAGTCTTATTAAAAACTGAAAGTTATGTTTCCTTCACCTGCTTCAGTGTGGTCCTTTCTTACCCTTATATATCCCAGTCTCTCCAGGGCCTACCACAGTGCCTGATATTTTGTAAGAATACCGTAATGATGTTGAATGAATGAATAAGCGTTCTTGTACCTGTTTTTGGCAAGCATTTCTCCCTAGGAGATAGCAAGTTCTCTGGGAATAGGGACTGGGACTATTTTATGTGATTCTAAGATATCTTAGGTTCTAGTTGATTTAGTTGGTGGTTTAAAAAACAATCAAGGTTTAGGGGCGCCTGGGTGGCACAGCGGTTAAGCGTCTGCCTTCGGCTCAGGGCGTGATCCCGGCGTTATGGGATCGAGCCCCACATCAGGCTCCTCCGCTATGAGCCTGCTTCTTCCTCTCCCACTCCCCCTGCTTGTGTTCCCTCTCTCGCTGGCTGTCTCTATCTCTGTCGAATAAATAGATAAAATCTTAAAAAAAAAAAATCAAGGTTTAGACAAGGATTACAAGCCAATTCAATAGACAAAGAAGATTCTTTGAACAAATGGTTCTGTGACAACTGTGAGTCTACATGCAAAAGAATTAAACTGGACCCTCGCCTCACACTGCATATAAAAATTAACTCAAAATGAATCAGAGACCCAATTGTAAGAACTAAAACTATAAAACCCTTAGAAGAAATCATAAGAATAAATCTGTGACTTTGGATAAGGCATCAGTTTCTTAGATTTGACACCAAAAGCATAAGTGACAAACAAAAAATATAAATAAATTGAATTTCTACAAAATCAAAAATATTTGTGCTTTAAGGGACATAATCGAAAAGTGAAAAGACAACCCACAGAATGGGAGAAATTTCGACAAGTCATATAGCTGATAAAGGATATGTACCCAGCATATATAAAGAACTCTTACAATCCTACAACAAGAAGACAAACAACCCAATTAAAAAATGAGTAAAGGATTTAAACAGACATTTCTCCAAAGAAGATACACCAAAGGCCAATAAGCACATAAAGATACTCAACATCATTAGTGATTATGCAAATCAAAACCACAATAAGTTACCATCTCACATCCCCTAGGAGTGACTAAAATCAAAATGACAGATAATAACCAGTGCCAGAGAATGTGAAGAAGTTTAAACCCTTATACACTGCCGGCAAGATTCTAACACAGTATGGCCACTTCGGAAAATAATCTGGCAGTTCCTGAAAATGTTAAACATAAAGTTACCATATAAACCAGCAATTCTACTTCTAGGTACATGCCCAAGAGAACTGAAAAAAACATGTCCATACAAAAACTCGTACATGCATATCCACAGGAACATTATTTATAATAGTAAAAAACTGAAACAATCCAAATGTCCATCAACAGACGGTGGCATATCTGTATAACGGAATACTATTGGGCAATAAAAAAGGAACAAAGTACTCACACACATAACAACATGAATGAACCTCAAAACCAGGCTAAGTAAAATAATTCAGTTACAAAAGAGCACAGATTGTAATGATTCCATTTATATGAAACATCCAGGAGAGGCAAATCCATAGAGACAGAAAGTAGATTTAGTGCTTGCCAGGAGCTTAACAGAGGGAAGCAAGGGGAGTGACTGCTACAGGATATGGGGTTTCTTTTTGAAATCATGGAAATACTATGAAATTAGGTGGTGGTGATAACTGTATACCCTGGGCATATACCATTTAATTATGAATTTAGAAGAGTGAATTTTATGGTACATGAGATATATCTCAATAAAGCCACTATTTTAAAAAAATCATTGGGGGGCACCTAGGTGGCTCCCCCCTAGTGTCTGCCTTTGGTTCAGGTCATGATCCCTGGGTCCTGGGATTGAGCACCACGGTGGGCCCCCTGCTTAGTGGGGAGTCTGTTCTCCCTCCCCCTCTGCTACTCCCCCCACCCCCCCTGCTTGACAGACCTCTGGCTCTCTCTATCTCTCTGTCAAATAAATAAATAAAATCTTAAAAAAAAAATCATGGTAGATGTTGTCCTCTCATTGTTACTACCACTGTTACCAACAAGGTGGTGAATGCTTCATGCCAGCTGAAGACTTCACAAAATAACAGGTGATTGGATTTCTCTTTTGAAACTTCAGCCCATAGGGGCTTTATTTCAGAGCAGCCTCTGTCTTCTATCTCTTTGGCCTTGGCCCAGAGTAGAATTTAGTACACATTTTTTGACTACTACCAAAAAGCTGCTGTCTTTTCTCGATTCAGGAAATAATCAAGTATTTTTAATGAAAACACCAAAGTGCCCCCTAAAACTCATGAATCCATTCCAAGATCTAAAAATTTCATGAGCAATGTGAGATCACACTCACTCGTGCTCATTACTTGAGAAGCACACCTAACCGAAACAGCTGAACAACAAAAATGCAGCAGACAAAGCAATGAAAGGGAGGTTTCACTTTGATGCTCCGGAATTACGTCTGAATGTACCCATGATTTCTTCTCCTTGCAGATCATGGTAAAATTGCCTAAATCATATACCAGCAGCACCCTAATGAGACCTGATTTGGGTTCATTTCCATTTGAGGCAAACTAAACATGTGAAATGCCCTACTTCTAACGGCTCACCGTAGTACACAAACCTTAAAAACGGATTCCACGGAGGTATGTTTGGGTTGCTGAAGAATCAGGCGTGGGGCTTAAATTAAGTTCATACAATTTTCCAATGTTAAGGAGGACGGGGTAACCTTCTCCTCACCAGCACTCACTCTCCTGGGACGCAACCAGGGCTACAGATTTGGCATTGCTTGTCGGTGGCTGGTACAACTCAGAAGGGAGGAAGAAGACTGGAGCTCAGAAACTAAAGATGTATTGAAACAGCTTTGCTCTTTTGTGGGTCCACCTGCTTGTCCTACAGTGGCCGAGTCTGGGTCATTCTCAGAGGCCGGTCCTGGTCCCTGAAAGGCTGTGCTTAAAAGAGAACTCTATCCCTCTAGAAGTACTCTGCTCAGCTACATGGCTAAATCCCAACTTCCTGTCATTGCTCAGTCCTCTGTCTGAAAACCCAGGCCCCACAGAAGCATTCCCTATCAGAAGCAACATGACTATGGTGACCTACTGTGCTTCTTTTTCCAGATGATAAGTGCCCCGAGGTAAGTAAGGTCCCAAGGAACTACAGCAGATTGGTTAAAAGAAATTCTCACTACGCAGCCCTCCCTCTAAGCATCCAGAACTGGTGCCTCGTCTTATCGTCCTTAGTCTTTGTTTTCTTAATTTGAGCTCCTTGGATTTCAGAACCGCACGGAGTGTCTATCTGCTCTTGCAGTCCTAATCCAGCCACTCACCTGTAAGCTTGAGCAGGTTTCAGAACAGGACTCAAAAGACCTCCATGGACCCTCTAGCTCCTGGAGTCATGCATTTGGAGAGCCGGCTGCCCTTGGCCCTCTCGGCTCTCCAATCCCTCTACTGCCCATGTTCCCGGGTGACAAGGCCAGGCTGTTTCCATGTGTTAGAAGCACACGCTTCATCTCCACTGAGCAGCTGCAAAGAACAATCGCTTGTGCTTTGCAGTACACTGATCAGGAACAAGGGTCACGGGGCCCATAGCCTGAGTTTGAATCCTGTCTTTGCTAGCTGTCAGCCAAGCAGTCTCGGGGAAGTTACTTGGATTTTTTGTTTTGGTTTTTTTTCTTTTTACCTTTTCTGAGCCTTGATTTGTTTATTGGTAACATAAGATTAATTAAAGGACTTACTTCATAGGACCACTGGGTAAGGGTATGTGAGATGATGAATATAAGAAGTCCTTAGAACGGAGCCTGGCACACAGCAAATGCTCAGAAATATTAGCCGCTGGTGTTATTTGGAGAAGCAAAAGCAAACAACTCTCAAAAGTCAATAGCGCACCGAACAACTAATTAGATGCAACCTGATCAACTTATAAAACGCACCATTTACAGAATTTGAAGCATTTTCCCAAGAAGGACATTCAGAGTCTCCGGTCAATTATTTAGATTACGAAACAAACGGTGAGGACTCACTTTAAGACAACGCGGAGTCCCATCAGTGGACCTTAGACATAAGAAGATATCAGTAAAATCTATCTCTGACAGGCTGACAGAATTGGGGTTTAAGGTCAGGGGCTCTGCAAATTCCTCCTAGACTAAGAGGAAATGCTTTGAGATGTTATTTGGCAGAAACAAATAATTTCCTTTTTCACCGCTTGTAATAAAAAGACACAAACATAAACCTTGCACCTCTCTGTGTCATTTTAGAATACTATTTCCTTTACAAACAAATATACATCATCACGATTGTGGTATTGTCATGTGGGCCACTATAAGAAGGAGATTTATGAAATCTGTGACTGCATTTCCTCTTGGCGTGCTTGAGGAAAGAATCTACACCGTCACCCACGGGCCCCCTAAGGCGGCCTGCACACAGAATTTCTTTCAGATAAAAGTGGAAGAAGCACATTTGCCTCCCTGGGAGATCGAAGTGCTTTCTTCTGACATCTCATTTTACTCTTCAGTTTCCAGGAATATTTAAGGCTCAATTACGAGTAACCCTGCAGGTTCCCAGGCCTGTATTTTTCTATTCTCGCGCCCCACCCTCTCCCTGGAACTGGTTTGAGATTCTTCTCTTCATTCTAACTTTTCCTTGGTCCTAATCCAACAACGATCTCTCTGAGGCTAGAGATGTTGCCATGTTTGTAGGTTAAAACCCACTGAATTTCACCAACTTCATTTGATTCAACCTATTTTTTAGTTTATAGATATAGGCCAGCTCAAAGCCTCTGTAAAAGGTATAAAATAAGATAAAAAAAAATAAAATAAAAACAGTCTGAGGGCTACAGACATTAAAATGATGAAACAAAAGATTAAATTTCATATATTTCTGCTTTGAGAGTTATTTGAGTAACTTGAGAGCAACTTGAGAAATACAAAAAAAAATTCTGCCAATGGGGTTACTTTACCCCCCACCCCCCAATTACAGGATTCCTTTCTTTAAATGAAACTGGGGCAGGTAAAATACACAAATTTTGCTATTCACCTGCTCATTCAACAACTCAGCCACCATCTTCCACCTTTATTTCACCCTGAGGTCGTTGCCTTGGCCCCCCTAAGAGCTCCTCAAAGCACCTTTTGAAAAGCACTGATCTAAAGGAACAAACATTAATTAGGAGAGAGGTGGGGACAGTGGCCAGCACTCCCCTTTCCTGCAATGAGTCTTACTGACTCTTAATTTCATCACTAAGGGACGTGACGATCTATCTTTATTTCTGTCCACCTGGCCTCTGTTTTTATGGCCACACTTGCTTGTCTTCCCCCCCGGAGACCTCGAGCTCCATGGCCTCCTGCACCGCACCCCTCCTGGGCACACCCACCAGGGCTGTCCCTGCTGGAGAGAGGTCTTACTGGGACAGGGGCCCAGATGGGCGCACGCTGAGGAGCCCCATCACTGGCCCGTCATCACTCCAGATGGGTGCTCTCAACATATCCCACTCTCCTGAAGTCCCCTATTCCACCCATTGGGTGAAACAACCATTTTGACATTCAGTAGAATTCAACACCATTGCTAAAAAAACTGGGTCCCTGCTTACACGATAGGCTGGCCGTTCGAGCTGAGGCTCCAAGCACACCGCAAGACACAAAATGGCCACTTTGCCGCCTCATCCCAGTTTTTAATAACCCCCCAGGCTTCCTTTTACCACCAAAATAAAAAAAAAGGAGTAAGTGAAAGAGGAAGTATTAGAAAACAGGGTGACTCCAAAGCTGAACAATGATGGCATGAAAAAGTGTCCTGGAGGCAGAGGGACCAATCAAGAAGGAAATAACCCCTCAAACCAGGGGGCCATTCACCAAAGGGAGGTAACATTTGAAGCTCTTTGCAAAATGTTTCCCTGCTTCTGCCTTCCCTTGTTCACCACAGGACTGATGAAAAGGAAAGATGATAAATATGTTTATAAAAAAAGAAACCATTAAATAATTTATCACCTTGCTGGCGTACAATATAACTACTACAAAAGAAATTTGCTTTCCTACCCACGGACCATGAATGGGCACCTGGGTCGTCAATATGGCTCAGAGCATTGTCCTCATGGGCACGTGTTCCAGAACTGTCCCCAGCATGCGATCCAGGCCAGTACCCAGGTGGCGCTTCCTCCTCAATTAGCCCTGCTGTTCCTGTATCTACCACCTCTTCTGCCCCCCCATACAAAGCACGCTGGCTTTCACCCAAAGTTCTGCTTTGCAGCAACCATTAAAATTCACTAGATGTGGAATTAGAGTATTTTTTGGCTCAAAATGGTGCTTTCCAACTGGGGGCGATTTTGCGCCCAGGGTACATTTGGAAATGTCTGGTGACATTTTTGATTGGTTGATACATCTGGGGGTGCTAGTGGCTACTGGCACCCAGTAAGTAAAGTCCAGGGATGCTGCTAAGTTATCCTACAATGCATACGATAATCCCCACAACAAAGAATTGTCCTCCGCACGATGTCAACAGAGTGGAAGTGGAGAAACCCTGGCCTGAAAGGAACATGGTAATAAAAATCTGTGAGGTCAACCTCTCCTTTCGCAGACGAAGATACTGAAGCCTAGGGGGAGCGAAAGTTAGAATTGGAGCAGAATTCAGCCAGGTAGTAGCAGAGGCCAAGCACAGCATCCAGGTTAGCTGGTTCTATACGTCTTCCCTGCGGCATGTTTGTTCTAGAAGGAATTACTCTGAAAACGGCACTTAACCTCAGAAAAAAGGATACACACCTAAACGTAATCTGTGATAATCTCTGAATAGTAGGTTGCGCTGATTTTTCTCCTTTGTTCTGATATGTCCAGCCTGGATTTAGGTGGTTTGTTAGTTTTGTTTTGCTTTGACAATAAACATTTACTGCTTTTATAAGCAGAAAACGACACACCGTTTTCACATTGAAAGGCTTTATGAAATACAGGGAAATTCAGCTCGACTAGTTAATATTCATTGCTGGCAAGAGTATGGCAGGGAGGGATTGGGTAAGTGGTACAAATGGGGATGCTTCTAGAAAACAAATTGATAATATATATTCAAAGTCTTAGAAATGTGCACTCAGAATTTCAAAGATTTACACACCAGGATGTGAAGTGAAGCTTTAATTATAACAACAAAACCTTGAAAATAATCTATCTAATAGCGATTAGTGTAATAAATTCTAGTTTGGCTTAATAAATTATATAAAAAGACAGTATTACTGGAACCTCACATATATTCAAATGATGGAATGCTATCCAGCTGCTACAAATCATGTTTTTTAAAATTATTTTAGAGTTGGTGTCCCCATTAAACTAAAGTCTACGAGTCCAAGGATCTTGTCTTTTTGATTCCTTCTGCATTTCTGTATTCCTGGTAGGTATGTAGGAATTACTGTTGAATGAATGAAATGAATGAATGAACATGGTTACCGATGAGTGATGTTATCATAATCAGTATCTTTTTATTTTTCTCTATTTTTCAAAGATTCGCCAATGAGTTTGTGTTACTTTTATAAACAGAAAATAATATGGGATTATTTTGCTGTTGCAAAAAATAAAAGAACATAGTAGAACCTAAGCGAAGAAGGGGAAAGATGCAAAAGGCAAGGGCGTACGAAAGGGCATTCGGTACTTGGGAAGCCCGTTCCATGATGCAACTGAAGGATGCAATGATACAGCTACCATGGATTCAAAATATGGGGATTATAACAACCCACCGGCCCGGCCGCAGTGCTTTGTTATAACTGGTTTACTCTTTCAGCATTCTTCCCTCACTTGAGCTTTTCTCCCACTGGTAACACCAAGAGCTAAAACAACAGAGAAGCCACAAATCAACAGACTCATGTGGTCAGAGGCTCCAGTGGCCACAAGATCAGAGGCATTGTGGCAGTGGAGGCTGGGGGTGCTTTTCAACTGGATGTGTGTCTGCAGCTGACAAATGGAATAAAAGAGCTATGCTGTGGTGCTCAAAATAGAACAGAAAAAAGTATCCCAAAGAGAGAGAGAGAGAGAGAGAAGAAGAAGAAAATGACACAGACATGAGAGGCTAGCTTCTGGAACAACCTAAAAAGACCAGTGTTAACCCAGACCCATGAATATAATTCTCACAGCCTTTGTAGAACTTTTTTTTTTTTTCCCTTTTCACAAATGTCTCATTGGGACTGCAACCCTGAAAAATGTCATCTGCCCTTTTCCCGGAATGGTTACATCCTTATGTCACCTAGGAGGGGGAAAAAAGCGTGATGATTTTATATATTTGTCTACTTGTGGTCATCCTGGTGGGGTGACCGAAGTAAATAAACAAATCTAAATATAAATTCACATATGTGTACGGAGAAAGAGTAGAAGAGTCACGGAAGAAGAGAGAACTACAGAAAGAGAGACAGGAAGTGTGGGCACAGCTTACGGGAAGGAGTGGACCCAAACAATCAGTGTCTTGGGTAGAATGAGCAGTTGCTGGAATAGTCTGGAGTTTACGGACTCTGTCAAGGACTGTTTGCCCAAACCCATTCTCTCTTGCCTTCTTTCTCTCCCCAAAACTTTGAGAAGCAACACATTCCTTTGACAAGAGAAAAACCCTTTCATTCTCTAATGAGAAGTACAGCTCACAATGAAAATGGCCCCCCGAAGGGCACGTGAGTCATAGCTCTCTCATCTTTCTTGAGCATAGGTTTTAGTGACATAGGGAAAGGGTGAGACAAAGTTGGGAGTCACTGAAGGATAATAGGCCATCAAAATGAATGTGGCTGTCTTATAGCATGGTCCTAAAAAGCAGTCTTTTCCCTTGATTCCATGCAAAGAGCATATGTGATTGTGGTAGAAGAAAGATGGCTGGAAGTTCTTTGGCACTCTCTCCAGTGAGAAGTGGAGCTGATTTCTTCTCTCCTTGAATCTAGGCTGGTCTGTGATGTTTTCACCAAGAGAGCACAGCAGAAATGAAGCTATGCCTGTTTGGGGATCATCCTTTAAGAAGACTGGTGGCTTCCGCCATCTTCCCTTGGAGCCCTGAACTGACTCTATTGTGTGGTAGGGCCAGGTAGAGAAGAGGGGGGGCCTGGCTGAGCCCCAGACATCCAGCTGTCCCTGCCAGGCTACTGGACACACAAGTGAACGCACTTTAGACCCTTGAGACCAGACTGGCTACAGCTGAATACCAGTAACTGACTTCAATTGATGTCATGTGGAAAAGCAGAATAGCCCAGCCTAGCTTTTCCTGGATTTCTCACCCACAAAAAATGTGAGATAGAATAAAATGTTCTTTTTTTTAGGCTCCAAAGCTTTGGGGTAGCATGTTATATAGTAATAGATAGTCTGGTCTAGATAAGAGGTTATAATGACTATCCATTTTCAATATTAGCTTTGCCTCAGAAATCTGTCTATCTTTCTATCTATCATCCATCTATCTATCTATCTATCTATTTATCTATCTATCTATCTATCTATCATCTATCTATCTATCTGAAAAAAGAGATAAAATATAGTCTGTGCTCTTAAGGGAATGCAATGCAATGCAATTGGTAACTATCCCGGCTCAAATTTCAGCTTTGCACCTTGGCTAGTAGATGACTCAGGCAATTACTATGCTCTTCGAGCCTGAACTTCCTCATCTGTAAAACAGGGATAACACCACCTACTTGATGGGGTTGTTGTGATTGTCACAGGAGAAAGCAGATGCGAAGCATGGAGCACAGCGCCCGGCTTACCAGCAGAGGCTTCCACGGTCCGTGATCCCCGCACCATCTAACCCAGCCTCGCCTCCTGTTTCCAGATCTCAGCTAGTTTCTCTGCCACCTCATTTCCTGGACACTCTGATTTTTCCAGGTGAACGACTGCCTCTCTATTTGTCTTGTTTAGATCTCAACCCTACTCACTGCTAGAACTTCACCAAATAGAGGGCATCTTTGAAAGAATCCCATCTGGTATGCAGAAGGTTCTTAAAAGGAAAAGCAGATAAGACCTTGTTACATCGGGAGATAGCATTTCCCCAACTAAATCAGACAGCATGAGTTGACAGAAGGCAGACCAACAAAACACCCATAATACAGACATTAAAAAAGCAAAAAAGATGTAGAGGGACCCTGAAGATGGAGATAAGAAAAAAAACAAAAACAGAAACCAAAAAACAGAAGGTTCTGGGGTGCCTGGGTAGTGCAGTCGTTAAGCATCTGCCTTCGGCTCAGGGCGTGATCCCGGCGTTTCGGGATCGAGTCCCACATAGGGCTCCTCTGCTATGAGCCTGCTTCCTCTCCTACTCTCCCTGCTTGTGTTCCCTCTCTCGCTGGCTGTCTCTCTGTCACATAAATAAATAAAATCTTTAAAAAAAACCCAAAAACCAAAACCAAACAAAAAAAACAGAAGGTTCCAATGGGATCTAGTTACATGACCAGACAAAGACGAGCGAGGCTGGGACCCCTGTGCGGCAATTACTCCATCTCATCCCACAGCTCATGAGGACTGAGGCGTAAGTAGGTCTCGAAGGTTTTATACTGCAACGTTTTTGCCTACAACCAAGTGCAGGAATATCCCACATGAAAGGCCCAAATTCCATGCCTGGGTGGTTCCCGTGGAACCTTTCCTTACACTTGCTTATGTTAAACTCCTTATAGAGTCAGCCTGCCAAGGGCCACCCAGTTATAAGCATGGATTTCAATCCCTGTTGCAAAATATTTCAACCCATTTGCTTAGTCAATATAGACAGCTTTGATCTCCACCTGAGGTGGGTCTCCAGTAATGAAAATAGCAAATTTTCTTGCATAAACAATTGTAAGGATGATGAAAGGCTTAAAACTCTTCAAGAACAACTTAAGCCATTACTAAAATTAGTACGCCATCATCTAGGTTTTGCAATGAATATATTTTATGACTATGACTTCTTCCTAGACAACTGGGTCCATTCTGGAATGGTCTGGCATACTTGATGAGTGTTTGTGGCACAGACTTGGAAGACAACTACAAACTCTAAAATCCCTACCATTTGCAAAGACGAGACTAGACTTGTGGTCACCACAGTTAAACCTAACAGCCTCCTAGAACAGCATCACCTGTGACTATCTCTCTTCTGTTCCTGGTCCACAAGATTGCCTTCCTCAATAGTTTTTATTGTTTCTGAAAGTGATCTGCTCTTCATCAGGTTGTTGCAAACAAAAACCAAGACGGGTCAGAAGAAAGCTGGCTTCTTTGTCAGCAAGGTACTTTCCTGTGCCAGAGCTGAGAGAGAAAAAATGAGAGAGCAAGGGAGCACGAGAGCCAGACTGAGCTGGAATTAGTAAAAAGGTTTCGAGTGCCTCTGTGATCTTTTAACGGAGATGTTAAGCATATCAGATTTGCAACCCTTCGTGGCCTGAAGGGATCTAGTTATGTGGTCAGTTGTGAAGACATTCTCTTGTTCCTACTCTGACTATCACGCTGTCACTAGGGCGCAAGCCTGGTTCATGATAAAAGGCAGCCAAACTGGGGTTTTATAGGAATTTCAGAAGTCTCAGCATTATTGAAGACCCTTGCCAGGATTAAACCCAAGTTCGGCAAACCAAAGTGTTCTACATATTATAGACAAAAGCAGAGGAGCAGAAAGAGAAGGAAAAGGCAAAGAAGCAGGAGTATCAAATAGGTAGAAAAAAGTATCTTTACAGGCATGTTTGATGTGACTTCGGGGCCATCTATTTCTTTCTTTGGGGTTGCACGCTCGTGGTTATTTGGCATTTGGATGGGCAGAGGGTAGGGAAGGAGCTTTTAAATATAGCCCACTCTCTTTGGCGCAAGACAGCGCTAGCTTGAAAGGCCGGTCGTTCGGAAGTACTAAGGCAGGCTCGGAGCTGTCCCCACGCACGTGCCGCACGACGGCCTCGCTGGCGCCTGGCTGCGGTGAGAAGCAGGAGGTGAAGTTCAGGCTTCAGTAATGACATCTCGTTTCACCTGAGAATAGTCAGACTCCTCAGAGCTTCCTTCACAGAGTCTAATACTTCATGGAGTCTAATCATGAGCGTCTAACACGAAGGCTAGTGAGAACTCAAAACGAAGAGATCCTAAAGATTAGCCCTACTCTGCCAAGAAAGGATATCCCTAAAGGAGGTCCTGGATGGTCCCTCTCCATCCCCGTGTTGCTCTGCGACCCTCACCTCACCAACCAGGCTCCTGGCTGGGAGCGCTTCTCTCTCCCCTGGCCTCCTCCACGCCCGGCCACACCTTGGCTTCGCTGGCTTGATTCACAGCACTTCCTCTGAGCAAGTGTTCTCTGGTTTTGTTGCTGTTGTTTTACCTGTCCTCTTGTGCTATTAACTCCAGGGGCTTTTCCAGCTCACCTCGAGATTTTCTTTCCCTTTAAGATGTTAGGCGGGTGATTGTTGATTTGAGACAGCAGCAGAGAGCAAAGCTGTCCGTGCCCTGGGTGACGGGAGCCTGTCACTCTGCAAGTCCTTCCGGTGATGGCAACCAGCCTCCTGCCCCAAGGGCCTGGGGCAGATAGACCAGAGTGAACCCTCCCATGCCCTCTGCTCAGAGGAACGGCAGGGGGGCAGCAGAGAACGAAACCTCATCACAGAAAGGCAGTGTGTTGTCAACGTACAAACAGTCATAGGAACCCATGAGACAATCACACGGAAGAGGTGCTAAGGAATAAGAGGGCCACCTCTGAGGCACCTTTTCTGACCCTTCCTTGTCACGCCTCAGCCCTGTACTTGGAGTTCAATCTGCCTCCCATGGTCCCACGAGCATCTAGTGTTTGCCCCACCATTACCCTGGAAGGAGCCAGCTACGTCCCACTTCACTGTGAACCCCTTGACAGCAGGAACTAGGCGCTCCCGTGCCCTGGGTCCAATGCACCCTGCACAGTCCCGGGGAGAGAGGGATGTCACTAAATGTTTGCTGAATGACTGATCGTTTAATCCAGCCTCCTTCGGCAGAGGAGGAAATGGGTGCTCAGAGAGAAAGCAAGGGAGGGAAAGAAAGAAATCAGCCTTTCCGCAATACCCACAGACCAGCAGGCACCTTAGCATTCATTTGATATTTCTCCGTTCTTTTTCCTCCCAGCACCGCAGTGAACAGGCTTCCCTGCCCTGCAGACTTGCCAGTGAGCGCCGGGACACGTATGTATTTGGGAGAGAACAAAATGCACGGTTCCACACAGTCAAAGGCTAGCGAGCTGGGAGAGTGACCGTGGCACAGATGAGTGTCTGAAGCCTCGTGGCGAGCTGAAATGGGAGCAGCGCTGTGCAGGGAGGGTGCTTGAGAATTACCACGTCCCGCTGGAGTTTAGATCCAGCCTCTCCTGCAGGCAAAGATACAGAATCCCCAAAGCTAAAATGCCGAAGGGCAGCAGACCCACAACGGGAAAACACACAGTTGCGCCTTACCCCCTTCGCCTTGGCCCACTGGCAGACTTAAATTTATAGCAGGTGGAGCTCAGATGCAGAAGTATACACCGCTGCAGGAAATGTGCATCGTAACAGATGGCGACGGACGTAAAAATACCTTGAAAGTATGAGAAGATTACTTCTGAAACCTGGGAACGACTTATAAAAGAGTAAGAGATTATAAAACAGCATCAAGTAATTTCCCAATTTTGAAAATAGAGGAAAATGGATTATACATATATACATCTACTCTGGAAGGTTCACTACTCATAACAGGGATTAGGATTCTCGGGCTCCATCTTTCCACATCTTTTCCAATTATCTGTGCCGTCCACGGAAGCATCCCTGCATTCTGTCAGCACTTGTTTAAAGTCATCCGATGTTAGAACCGAAGGCGCTTTCATGATCATGTACGCTCATCCCTTACTTTACATTTGTGCCGACTGGGAGCTCAGTGAGTTTTCTCAAAGTTAATTGGGGAGATGGGGCTAGAACATTGCAGCTTTCGAAACGTCTCCCTAATGCCATTTTTTAACTCTTGGCCATCCCAACTCCTCTCCGAAAAATGCAGGTACAAATGTTAGGAAATGACATATTTGCTATGAAGAAGTATGCTGCCTGTCCCCACCTGAGGCCCCAGCAGCGGAATCGTGAGCACATGAGCCGAGGAGGGCGATGCTTCGGAGACCACGAGTTTCTGTGGCCAGGGCATCGGCTCCAGGGCCCCTTTGTGGGACTGTGGAGAGCAGCTGAGATAAGGTGTGGCCAAGGGCTGCTCTGTCTGTGCCATTGTAGTGGAGCTGGGATGTTATGCAAGGAAATCTTTGGTATTGCAATAATCCTGGATTATAAATAATTTAGCATATTTCTTTGTAAACTGCAGTCCAGAATCCTTGCAAATAAGAAAAGGATTAACTTTTTCAGAAGTACTTGCTCTTGAGACTTTAAGTTCAAGGCAGAACAATGCTTGCCGTGGTAATTCCATCTATTTTAAGATCACAAAACCATACCAAGTTGAAACCAGAGCAGAAGATATTAATGCAGTGCTCTCTCTGAAGTGCCCAATAGTGGGACGAGAAAGCTTTCAAAGGGAATTAAGTAGACAGAGAAAGCTCCCTGCTCATGTCCAAATCACAAGGAGGCGGCTGAATAGGATTCACAGTTCTCCGTGGGAAGGACCCACACCACAGCTAATGTTCAAAACAGGGGGGAGATGTCTTGGGAAGATCAAGGACCGAGAATTCTGCTGTCAGAATCAGCTGCCTGCCCATTAGAGCCTCAAAAGACCCTCTTCCATGTGCGAGCTGATATGATCCTGCAAATGAGCCCATTTTTCTTTTTCTAACTGGCCCAAACTCTATCTGAAGGAGGGTGTCATTATGTAATATTTCGCAAGGGCCCTTGATGTAAGCTTCAGATCTGGTGTGTGTGTGCGTGTGTGTGCGTGCGTGTGTGCAGTGGGAGAGGGTAAGGGGTAAGCAAAGAATAAGATATACACAGAAAGTAGAGAAAATGGATGGAGCGCTGCTCAGAATGTGGAAGGACAGACAAGCATCCAGGGTGGGCCTCTGGTCAAGGGGTCAGTGCTTGGTCAGGTCACATGGACAGAGGTCAGGCGAGGAACAATGTTAGCTGCAGAGAGAGCCAGAGCCAGGGACAACTGAAGGGTCAAATGGAAAACAAAAGACAGAAGCAGAGATGTACAGACTCAGAAACCACCAGCTAGCAAGAGGGGGGCAAGGCAGGGGCATGAAGGACAAGAGACAGGTCAGAGAAACCACACCTCCAAAGCCTGGTCTCCAAGACCCTCCTTGATCTGGTCTCCGCCGGTCTTTCTAGCCTTGTCTCCTGCTGTCCCACATTTGACATCTTACATGCCATCAAAATAAAAATGCAGCAGACTCTGTGTTGTTCTTCATTCTTGCCTTTGTTCCTTCTGTTCTCCGTACCCAGACAATCCTTTCTCCCACCTCTGATCTCTCATTTTCTAAGATTTAGTTTTGGAGTCACCTTCTCCTAGAAGCCTTCCTTGCTCTCCAAATCTCGAGGCCAGGTTAAGAAGCCACTCCTACATGTTCTGATGACATTGTGCCAATTTCCAAGCTTCCATCTAAGAAAGATGGCAGAGAGTTTTCATGCAACACTGAGCTCTGAAAGGGTCATGGCTGCTTGGAGGCACTGTGTTGAGAAGGATTCTGAAGCCTCATCTGGAATCGCCAAGAAAGAATGAAGCAGTCAGTTAAGGGCCCACTTCAGGGCATGAGCCACAGTCTGCCATTTCTGCTCTCGACCAGCACCCTTATGAACCAGATGAGGAACCCGAGGCAGAAAGACAGGAGATATCCACCCAGCATCACAAGGCTAGCTGACAGCAAATCAGAATAGGAAACCAAGTCTTGTGATTCTTAACCAAATGCTCCTTTTAAATGATAAGAGTCTCAAAGATTCCAAAGCTGGAATGTTGAAACTCTTAACAGATTCTTAGCTCTTTTCAGAGGAGGAGAGTAGTTCTTTAGGGATGGAGCCAGTGAAGGGAAACAGAGTTTAGCGATTTTGCTTGGACACCACCTGCCTGAACCTCTGTGTCCTGTAAGATTTCCTCCTGCCTAATCCTCCCCGAGTCCCTGCCTTATGCTCTTCTCTAGTTGGTGCTGTTGGCACTGCCAGGGCCTATGACCCAAGATAAAATGAAGACTTTCTGAGCTAACCCTCCCCATATCACAAATACGCTCCTCTGTGTCAGGGAAGAAGCCGAAAGGAAGATGAAGCTACCTTTCCCAGCTTTGTGTCTCACTCGTCACCCGGGGAATCGGAAACTCTCCTGAGAAGGAAATATACTTAGAATGGTTTCACGAGATGAACTCTTTCCCTGTCACAGGGTAAAGGGAATTTTTCCAGTGGGTTCCAGTTTCAGGAGGTTACAAGGTATAAAGAGAAGGAAAGCTGGCATGCTCTCCGTCTGACAAGAAGTTGTCGCGTGACCACTGTACTTAAATTTAGCTGCAACATCTTAAAGGATTCTAAGCTGTGCTTTCCTGAGACGTTCAGTGGTAACACGAGACACGTGCTTGCTGACCCCCTCTCCCCCCATCCCATGCTTCCCTGAGAGTTTGGGAGGCAAGATGAATTCTCCCAGCACGGCCCGAGCTTGCAAAGGGTCATCTAACCTTTAAACTTCGGCTGGGTGAAACAGGCTGAAGAGAATCACCTGGACGTCCGCCTTTATGTGCTTCAACAGCAAATGACCTGCTTGGCCAGGTTACCCAAGGACACAGCTCTGACCAAAGATGGGAGAATTCCCAGAACCGGAGGCGAACAGTGAGATGATGATAGGACACTCCCTAAACCCCCTATCCCAGAATGCTCGACAGCAATTAGCAGCCATGTCCTTTGTCTCACCTCTGCTGTGTTTTTAGCAGCTTGGTTTCTTCAGAGGACAGGGCAAGTGGGAATGGGATTAGGCCGGGAGTCCTGATTTTCTGAGGGAAGAGAGTGTTAGTACATGTTTTCATTTCAAGTCTCGCTGAAGGACTTCTGGGTAACAAAACCCCTCCCCTGCCTGATGCAGGCTCTGTCACCTGTGGGTCCCACCTCACTCCTCCGTAAGAAATTAAAGAAGCCACTGTGCAGGTGAATTCTAAGCAGCTGAATAGAGAACAGTGCACCATGTGTATTTGTATTTTTTCAAGCCCTATAAGGAAGAGGCTCTTAAGTATGAGGGGGCATGGAGGAAGGAGCATCTGAGGGATCAATAAATTGGACTGTTTCTGTACATGAGGGGAAGGACGGTGCAGGGAGGCATATGGGAGATGGAATCCCAGAATCATAAATTTTAAAGCTGAAAGGACCCTTAGAGGTCACCTGGTATAGCCTCCTCTATTTTATAAATGAAGAAACCAAAAGTCAGAAATGTGAATGCCCAAGGTCAGGCTGCTTGTGAAGAGAGAACCAGGACCTGAATCGTGTCCTCCCAGGTCCCCAGGCCAGGACCTCTCCCCGAGTCCACAGAGACTGGGCTGCCACCACCCCGTCAAGCAGCCGCGTGGACACGTAAGTGCCTACAAGGTGACCCCATGCCCACCCCCCAAGAGACCTCCCATAATGCTCCTCTCCTCAAAACCAATGTCCTGGCTTCTCACTCTAGAAACTATCTTCGTTGGCCCCATGGGCACAGAGACACTTCTCCCAGCGAAGAGCTCTCACGGCTGACTCTGTGAAGCTGGCCAAGCGGCTTCGGCGATCATTTTTTACCTCGGTAGCTCCCTGACAAGAGGATGAAAGCGGGCGGCTTTCAAAAAAGTCTCAAGAATAATTTAAAACTCAATATGTTAATGTGTGCCTAGAGTTTTGCACACTTTTGTGAAAACTCGTAACTCTCCCCTGCCACACCCTAGCAGCCATCCTGTCCCTGGCATGGCTTAATGAAATTAAGGAAAAAATACAGTGAACCCAGTCATAAATTAGGACCAGAAACCTCACTGTGCAGATGAAGCTTTCGAAGTCACAAACCAAAATTGAGCGTGGAGTCACGAATCTGGGGATTTTGGAGGGAGTAGGCGGTAGTTCTTTGGGAGGGTGGTTCCTTTGCAGTCCTCCCTGCACACACGACGGGCAAGGGCTTCTCAAATGCCAGCTCGTGTCAGAACCACCCCTGAGACTGTGCCAGAACCCAGACTGCTGGGCCCGGCTCCTCGATTTTCTGATGGGGCAGGTCCCGGGGCGGGGCCTGAGAATCTGCATTGCTAACTCGTTCTCCGGCGGTGCCGATGCCACCGGTCCGGCTGGGGACCACACTCTGAGAACCTGTAGGCTGGAAAGACCACCGAGGCCTCCGCTGGGGTGGGATTTAATGACAATGTGGGAGATGGGATGTGAGGTGGAATTTAAAAATCCCTTCACAGCCACAGCAGGCAGGGTGGGAAATCGAAACGCACAGACGTGAGGGCCCCGTTGTCATAGCACCAGCATCGAGCGGTCCCTTGAACAGGGACGTGAGCAGTGTGCTCCAGCTCCTTTTGTCACCTCTAAAAAGATAATGCCTGTCTGAGCAAAAGCAAGCACCGGGAGGTTTAAAAACCCGGGGTCCCCTTGCTCGTTCCTCAAGCAGGAGAAAATGTCTTTATGTAGAGAAAGTGCAGCGTAAATAGAAAGTAGGGCTCGATTTCCACAAGCTCGAGTCAAAGAATCTGCTGAGAAGGCCACATGACACACGAAATGAAATCCAGGTCCGTGATACCCGGAGGCAAGAAAGAGAACGGAAGATCCAAGAAAATCCAAACATTCCTGAATCTCTCCAGTAAACAGGTCTGATCGGACTCACTTGCTATTTTCGAAACATACATGAAGTTCATTAATTGGCACATATTAAACAGGAAAAGCATAAAAAAATTAAAAAAGAAGGTGCTGGAGGACAAATTGGTAATCGCTCTTTAGAGCAAACCAAAGTTACCGAGAAAATCTCCTATAAAGGCTCTGTCAAAACAAGTCACTTAAGGATTAGTGAGAGCTCAATCCACCGTCAGTCAGAGAGATTTTCCTCAACGGTCGTAAATGGGTTTTAGTATCGGAAAATCTTAGAAAATATACTTTCCCTGCCCCCACCCTCCTCCCGGAATGGCTTCTTTCAATAGCTTGTCATCTTGTGGAAGCACAGTGTTTCCTTAGGCTGAGGCTTCTTTAAAAAAATAAAATAAACTAAACTGTCATTCACAGCAAAGTCAGTGGCTGGAAATACATCATTACGAGCGCCCTGTGCATGTTCCAGAGGCTTGCCCATACAACACACTCGTTCAAGGACTGCCCTCTCCTCCCTCAGCAATCTCCCGGAGAACGGTGACTATGTGGCTATTCGAAGCTGGTCCTCTCACTTCAGCTTCCCACCTCTTCCCACTGGGTCTCTTTGCTTCAGATTCAATCGCTCAATGTATCCATGTGGTGAGGACAGGAGCT
This sequence comes from Ailuropoda melanoleuca, assembly GCF_002007445.2. Taxonomy (NCBI): domain Eukaryota; kingdom Metazoa; phylum Chordata; class Mammalia; order Carnivora; family Ursidae; genus Ailuropoda; species Ailuropoda melanoleuca. Next base: position 46,208,115 of record NC_048222.1, on the reverse strand, counting down.
TAACCTTCTTCCTTAAACATGTGTAGGTGATTACTTTTTTTAATTAGAAAAAGGTAAACATTGATCATATCGAACTTTTTCCCTGGCAGCCTTCTAAGAGTACACATTGTAATTCTGTCAGTAAAGGGTCATCTTTTTTACTCTCTTAAAACCATCAGGACTAGCGGTATAGTTCCAAGCAGTCTCTGGACTTCCTCTCACTGGATTAGGGAGGTCTGTCTTTGTTCATGAAGCTGGTGTATAGAGAAGACCCACTCACACTGGAAGCACTTAGAGACACTCTGGCGCTTACCCCCACGAGACGGGGACCTGGCCAGGCCGTTTTCATATCTGCCTCCCAGATGGTTACACTCCACTCTTTTAGCCCAAACTGTTTGTTCTCCTATCAGATCTCAAAGTGAACTGGACATCACCAGTGCCAATCAATGGAAAGCTAACATATTTGCAAAATGCTCCATGTGTGAATAAGGATTGATTTTACCCCCCAGATACACAATGCATTTCTAAATTTCCCATTTCCATCAATAGACCCTCAAAAAAAAAAAAATCCATTGCCAGACAAAAATATTTCTCCCGATACGCATACGTCTTAGTTACATACCTGGTTTGAGGCTATTCCTTCTCACAGTGTGATATGAGGGAGTGACCGAAAATTCCAACCCCCAAATAGTTCCCTTCCCAATCTACTTTACACCTAAAATTTCACCACTAAAAAAAATCCTTATGATATTTTAAGTTCAGGAATACCCTTTTCACATTAAGTCATTGCAAGAGGCAACCCATTAAATCTACTTAATCAGCAAGACTCTAGAGAATTTAGCAAGTCTTATTTTGGTTGCATCGCGGAGAGAATCTAGCCTTAGGGTTATACAGACCCAAGTTGGAACCTAAGAGCCATCCTTTCCTAGGACTGTAAACTTGGGCAAGTCACGTCACCTCTGAGTGGCTCGGCTGTGTCGTTTACAAAAGGGGAATCAGAGTCCCTACCTGTGAGGGGTGAATAAAGAAACAGGAAGGACATACTGTGTGGGGTTTGCCATCTGGACAGTGCTCAGTAAGGTGACTTCCCTTCTCGCAGGCTGGCTGGTCAGGGAGAGTGAGGTCCGGAGAGATAACTCTCCTCAGGTTGAGAAGCGAAAAGGAAACAGGGCACGTGGTGGGAAGGGCGGCTCCAGGAAAGGGCTCCCGTGTGTGCGCGTGCGTGGTGTTTAAGGGCGGCAGTGCGAAGGAGAACACCAGTCACCTGGGCCAGAGGACAGCAGAGCTGAGCTAACGATCATAAAAAGGAGACAGAGGGCCAGAGGAGGCCCCCCCCATAAGGACAGCCGTTGGCCTCTTCTTTCCATCAGCTGACAGGGCAGCTCTACCCACGTCTTACAAGTCCCCCTCCAGTTCTGCCCTAACTTGATTACATATCAGGGCCTTGCACTCATTATCTCAACAATGACATCTCAAGATCTCTGCCTGTGGGATTAATGAGTAATCAGGGTGTACACACTATCTCCACTTTGGTAAAGATCACATTAAACAGTTGCCTCAAACCTTGTTCTTGTAGTGGGGGGCGTATGAATGCTAGATGAATAGGCAAAGACAAGCACGAACTAATGATCTCGGTTGACACGTCTAGGAACCGCAAATGCCCACTTTTGGGGGGTGAGGGTAAGTTTCCCTCAGTCTGATTAGCCACTGCTCAGGGAAGAACTGTGTTTTCGTGTTCTGCGTCCACTGGATAGATCCGCTGTGGCCGAAGACATATTTTTGAGCCCCAAATTGAGTCCCCTGGTTTCTAAGTGAGCTGTGATATTTATTTCTGTGGAGGTGCTTATGAAATTGTACTTTCACTGAAGAAAAAAGCTTAAGTATAAGAGATGAACCTGGAAATTTTACCATGTCTGCCCACAGATCAGATAATGCTTACGCACGTGATGCTCACTCGGTCCCATAAGAGTTGACAACTGTGGTCCCACAACTTAATTCACGTACTTCAGTTTTCTTATGCTTCCTCTCAAACACAGAGTCATGCAACTGGGAAAGCAAAACTGTGCCCACAATAAGGAAAGGAAGACCTTGTAAAAAGAAGAGTCACAGACGCACTGAGTTAGAGAAAAGATTTCATGTGTCCTTACACCCCTACCTCCTTCTTTCCTTGTCCGGGAGGAGCCAATGCTGGAGATGGATCCTAAGTAGTGGTCAAGAAACTGTTTCTTAAGAAGTTCTGTGTAGTATATAGTGGTCAGGGATCTGATTTGAGGGCATGGGGGATGTGGTGGGGGACAAGCTATGATCTCGGGCTTATTGCTGGAAGAGACCATGGTAGCTATTCCCTGGAACTTGCAGAAAACATCTAGCAAGGAGTTCCACGGGTAGCAACTGACCTTCATACCATTTGTAAGCCAGCACTGGGGTCAGGGGGGTCCACATCTGACTTAGGGAAACAAGGAGCAGCGTTTCATTTCCAGGCCACCAGGGGCTGTCCACAGCGCCACAGAAACCATGACTGAAACTTGGGCGGCCAAAATGCAAACATGTTTTACACACGCCATTTTCCAACCTCGTCTTCTTCTCTCCTGTTTTGGGATCTCCTAGGCAAGACCTCAGAGCAGTAAATACGAATACACCACTTCCAAAAGTCCTCAATGTGGAGGGAACAGACCACCTGGGCAGGTCAAAAGCACATTATCATGCAGTAGGCTAAAGTATATGTCCCAATATGGACATGGTACCTTCACAGCTCTTATCTGATTGAATGCACAAATATGGATTGGAAATGACATGATTACTAATTTTCTGAGGGGAAAAGGGGAAATCCAGCATAATGACTGGGTAAAATGTTAGTAATGAAAGGTAAGTAACCCAGACAGGGAGTTTCCTGAACAAGCAGAACCCAGCAGAGTTTAGCCACACTTCTTTGATGGTGTTCTCTTAAGGTTAGGTTGATAGATATCTGACATGCTTGACCATCTACTGAAACCACCTCTTGCCGTTTCACCAGGTGGGGACGTCAGCAAAAAGCCTTTTCAGCGCAAGCAGCAGCCCACTTTCCAAAACAACTCTCCACCCTTTAAACAAACGACTAAGTAAACCCAGATTAAATACAGCTTTATCAGGATGGAGTTTGAGTAATCTCTGAATCAACAAAATCTGGGGAATGTGTGTACAGAATATCCATTATACAAATGTCAGACCACAAAGTCAAACCCTTTTTTGAGATGCTGTTGAGAACTCCCTAATCCAGCCAGTACAGGACAGCGAAGGAAGCCCAGAGCCCTGCTACTTCCACCCGACAGCCTCCTTTTCCTGATGCAAGGATCAGGAAAACAGATTTTCGGCAGAATTATTTTAGCTGTTTCCTGGAAAGAGCAAGATAGCCTTTTCCCCTTAGTCTAAATGGAAAATTCCTTCTCTGAGCTGTTTAATTGCTACGGGTTAAGCTTGCACATCACACAACGTGATAATCTCAATAGAACTGGCATCGTTTGGTGGTTTTTTAACTTTTGTTGGGTACAAGTTACAAAGACCAAGATTAAAAGGGTCATTTACGGTCTGCCAAATGGAATGCTTCAAAGTGAAATGGTTCAGCCACATAATTAGGGGGAAAAAAGAAACAATTAAAATATTCACTCACATACAGAATTAAGTACGCTCACAAACTGATCGACACAGGAAAATATAAACATAGTAGCCGAGAGCCCACAGTTACTTGGATTGTCACGGGAGTTTTAAAAAGGCATCTTCCTGATTTGTACTGAAACGCGTGGACTGCTATTTCAATATTGCTGTTACAACAGTCCCGGGTACTGTAGCACAAGGCCAATTATGCTTCAGAATCAAATAGAGCTGGGTCAAATGCTAGCCTGTTCACTCACTACCGACGCGTGGTTTGGGACAAGTGTCTCATTTCCGAAACCGTCTTATATTCTATGAAATGAGAACCATGTGACCCTTCCTCATAGGTTTTTACACAGATATAATAAGATTACATGTAAAGTATCGGGCCCTGGCACATATTATTACTGTCCTCCCCCAACTTTGGGTGGAGAGGTCTCACATGTATGTCTCTGCAGTTTTGAAATTACGCCCATATGTAATAAGCACACAGTAAATACTTCTTGGCATTTATTCAATAGCAAACATTGATTATTTATCTTCTGTACTGTCTAACCAGAAGTTCCCAAACATTCTTGTTTCATGATTAATGTATCAGTCATTTTTTTTTATAGCACTCCTAGGCTCAAAGAAATTATCTAACAGTTCTGTTTATTAATTAATTAGGCCCAAATAACTTAATAAGTGTGTCCTACCAATATAGTAGTTTTTTTGAAAATTGTACGCATAAAGAAAAATAAAAATAGGATTTCCATTTCATTGTTAAGTAATCACAAATACTTCACAACTTCTGAACCCTTGGCGTTTGACGGGAAAGCCCCGCCCTCATTTCCTGCTCCACACTGTACCACGTGGTTCTGCTTTATATTATACCAACTGCCAAAAACCTAGCTTCACAAAGGTGTGACATCACTGAAAAGAATGTCGTGCATTCCAGTAGTGAAACTGTGAACTGACTTGACCTAGTAGTTCACATGATGTCTGACAGATAGATGTCAAGAATTGATATGCTTTCCTCAACTACTTAAAATATTTCCTGGCACTCTTTTGGGTTCGATGCAATGCCCAGGGTGCCTTGGCTCAGTGTCTGGGAACCAAAAGGTTAATCTACCATATCAGATCAGAGTCTTCTTTGATGTGACTGTGTCATGGAAATAGGAATGGGACGGCATTATAGGTACCTCTAAAGAATGACAAGACTTGTTATCAACAGCGTCCTAGCTGTCTTTCTATTTCACTTGTTAGCCTTTAATATTTCACTTATTAAAAGCTGTCCTCGTAATGTCATATGGTCACCAGATAAATTCTGCAGTGACGCTTCCTTCCGGGAATGCAAACAGATAAACATCTGTTTATCTCAATATCAAATGTTTACTTACCTCGAAAACCATAGAGTAGTGCAAAGTTTACCAGGTGATCTTTCTCATTCATAGGAATTTGTGAGCTGTGATCAGCTTTCTACGGGTTCATTTGAGATGAAGGAAGGGGCTCTCTCCTCTTACGTGCGAGAGGAGCTCATCACTTCAGAGCTCTGCTTGCATAGTTGCTGCTCGGCACCTGGAATCCAGGCCCGGGGAAGCAACAGGGCTTGCCACTGGTCCTAGATAGGCTGCATTCTATCTTGTCCTATAGGCATGTGTACAGAGATGAAAGATGATTTAAACCTTGCTCAGGACAGCGGTAAGGAGAGGCAGGGTAGGGCAGACGGTATATGGGCACATACTTAACAAGGGCTCCCTGAGAGGAAAAACCCTGCTTTGCAGTGTGGGCTGGTTTCTAGGTTACAAAACTCCCACCACAGAGGAGTAAGGTCACCAAGTTCAGAGTCGGGACGAGAAGCACACCGTCAGCTGTGGGTTTCTGCTCTTCCAGAGCTGCCTGCACAATGCTCTGAACCGAGGGACATGTTCGAGTTTATGTTCTCCTAATTGAGGATTTCTCTCAGACACAATAAATAAAGTTGAAAGAAAAGAAAAAGAGTCCTTTGGAGAGAAAATAGGCTAATGTGAAGCATTTTATAAGGGGATCAATTTTGGCACCCGCCTCTGGGCATAGGGAGACCATACCGACCTTGCTGGCTGAGCCTTTCAGCTCAGGGATTTCAAGTCAACAGGTGTCCATCAGGCACCAACCAGGGGCCCAATATTTGTGTGAGTCATTTTGGAGGGTGCCAGGAGAAGACCGTAGAGACTCTCTATCCAGGTGACAACGTCACCGGGGAGAGGAGGCTCCGGCCTCTACTCACTGCAACTTTAGAGTACGTCGAGTAACACTGTCTTCCCCAGGGTGCATGCTTGGCAGAGATCAGGAGGACCCACTGTTTCCACTGCTGGACACATTGATGGGCCCTATTTGCCTGTTTGGCAAGAAGCCTTATATAGACGTCTTCTGGAATCATTCTGCCCAGGGGACTCAGCAGCCTCAGAGTCCTGTACACACACTTTGTGTCAGGCCTCCTCGGTTTCTCTAGGCCCCAGCCACATGATGCAAAGCTCTGCTTCATTTTGAAGTTCAACTGGCAAAACTCTTATATTCCACCGACTCTTTCCCCTAAGTGCTGTGCAATTCGAGATGGCAATTTCAGAGACTCACCATTGAGAAGGTACCATGCTCGCCCAATGTATGTTCACAGATGAGAGCACACAGAAATAAATACATAGAAACACAATGGTTATTACAGGGGTGACTGCCTTCCCAGGGACCCTGAATTTAGAATTATGCAAAACAGAAGGCCAGTCTAAGACTTCACTTAACAGTGATTGAAATGCGGCAGCAATGAGTAGAGTATCTTCTAACAAGCGCAAATTGCCATGGCAAACCATTATATAATGCTTTGCTATCCCATTGATTTGATAAGCCCCTAGGGGTACCTTTTGCATTCTTATACAGCAATATAGAAAGTATCTTGTTTGCTTTGCAAACTGAAAGGTCGGTACTTACAATCCTTGGGCTGCTATGACTTCCCTTTTATTTATATTGAGTGCCTGCTAATTCTGGACCTTAAGCTCGGTGTTGGTAACAGCATTTGCTTTGCACTTGAGGGGTCTGCACACTAGTTACAAGGCATCCCTGCTCTTTGTAATGTTCCAAATACCATATAACCACAGAAATAGATTTGAAACAAGCTAATCACTGTGCCATTTGTACCGTCATCCTCCAAGATTTCTGCTGGTGTCATTAAAGGCATCCTGTCTAACTAGGTTCACATTTATGACTTTGGAGGTCCTTATTGGGCCAGAGCGGAACGTCACATACATGGTGTGGGGACTAAGAGGAGTCTATTCCCTAAATATTTATTTGCACGGGTGCTGAGGAGCTGCCTCAGGCTGAAAAACAAGGATCACCATGAGGGAATCTGGCAGCGCCAATGAGACTCAGCCCCGAGCCTGAGTCCGATGGGAAGACGTTCAGATGGGTTGAAAGTTTTCTTTCACTATGCTGGCTAGAGTTTGAACCCAACCAGTCCTAATCTTTCAGGGCTTATATATACCTTGGGGAGAAGGGGCTGTACATATTAAGTAAAAGAACTCCCTCTCCAAATTCTAGAATACTTTCAGGTTCAAACTACTTTACTAAGATGAAAACTTCCTAAAAAGCCCAGAGACAGAAAGCATCTTTCCTCATTCAACACAGGCTCCTATTCTGTCCTGGTAATGAAAGATTTGAGAGGGCTGGTGGCTAGAGCCAGCAATCAATCATGTGAAGAGGCAGAAATCCATAAGCAACAGTCAAAAAATAAATAAATAAAATAAAATCCTAAGGGTGGTGTGGATTGGGGCCAACACTGATGGCACCAGTGGAACTCAGAGCAAGCAGAATTGAGCACTGAGTAAAAAAGCACAGACTAATTCCGAAAGACATAAAACACCATGTCGGGAGCTCAAAGGGACGTTGAGTTTGAAATGAGCTTGGTAAGGGACTGTATTACCTGCATTAACAGGTAAGGGCTTGAGGCTCTGGTCTTAACATTAATGAGAGTTATTCACACCCACGGGCTGGAAAGGCTTAGAAACATTTTGGTTACATAAGCTTACATCAGCCCCTCCTCTTCTTTTAACTGATAAGCAGTCTTAGCCCTGTTATCATCTCTGATCTTGGACCACTTCTCTGAGCCACTGTGCAACCAGGTCCTCTGAAGGGTGACAAGTAAATTCACTGGTTTCCTCCAGATTGGCCTGAAATTCCCTTCTTTGCATTGTTATGTGAGCGCGAGCAGGACGATAAAAAGTATCATTCTTCAGACACATCAAAGGCAGCTCATTAGATCAGCTCCCCGCCCCCGTATCTGTTTTTTTTTTTTTTTAAAAAACAGGGACCACTGTGCTTTCTTTCAAGTGACAAGAGTTATGACAGCTGCTCTATGAGGTATTCAATGGTTAATTAAGACACCAGTGTCATTGCTGAGCTCTTTTGTGTTTCGTAGAAAGCAGTTGCTAAACAGATGAAAGTAGGTCTGAGGCAAGGGGTAGCATAACTATTATTTCAATTAATAAATAGCTTTAAAAGTGAGGGAAGTGATAAAGGCCTCAAGAGTGTCTATATCTGCCCTGGTTCTGTCAGGAAAATTCAACAGAGCACTTGTGATTGCCACTGCTTCTGTTTAAGGGATCCAAGCAAGTGGGGTCACCTGTGCCGAGCAGGTTAGCGTCTGCCTGGTTCTTGGGGCACCCCCTAGTGACACACTCTTATACCCTGGCATACCCACTTCCTGCAGCGGAAAGAAACTGTGTCCAACTCACCTCTTTTTCTTCCACCTGCATCTTCTCCTCCCTTCTCCCCCTCCCCCTGCCTTCCACCAAAGAAGCCCTAAAATGTATTTTCAGACAAATATCAGGGAAGCATTTATAAATATTTCAGAGGCGTTTCATAAATAAATAAGCAAATCTACAAAAAGACTTCCCTCTTTTAATGAGATCTTGGCTGTGGTATATGCCTTTTATTTGAGCATCATTAAAACCAGTTGGGGAGATTTTTATACTGGACTCTCTTTCGGGGGGTTTCAGCACATATGAAAAAGCCTGCTATGCATCCTCCAAAACGTGCAGCCTCGTCCCTGACAGATTCGGCAGCTCTGGCACAAGGGAATAGCTTTTACTCCTTTTAAAGTAAATACTAATCAATAGCAACTGTACTGACAAAAACCTTCTTGCCGCCTAATTGCACCACAGCTACTCATAGACCCCAACAGAATTTTCCCCTGGATGTAACAAAATTAACTACCAGGGCCTGAGCTAGTAAGTTATCACCATCTCTCTATTCAAATGTAATTAACACAACCCCCCAACTTCCACGCGTACCATTAAAGCACTGTGTGTATGTGTAATTTCCAAACAGGGTCTGAAGGTCATGCCCACATCAATCTTTTCAACACACTCATCTGCACAGGAAATCAAACCGGTGGGGAGGTGGTCCCAGCAATTATAGGAAATCTCTCCCTCTCTGAAATCTTGTTTGCAGTTCCTCTTCTGCAGCTTAATGCCCTCGGTCTCTCTGGCCATGTCAGAAAGAGCCAGACTGTATCAGAGGCAAACAAGTGATTTAAGCTGATTTAGCAAGCAAATCTAGTACCCAGCTCTGGGCTGATCCAGCTGCTAGAAATGCAGCAATTTTAACAGCTTGGGGTGGATATTATGGCCCCTTCCATTAATAACAGCTAATATTTTAATCACACATTAGGATTTTTTAAAGGACATTTACCTGCATTTTTCTAACTCAATCTCATGGTTGGCAATTACAGTAAGAGCAATGGCCATTTATTGAGCCTTTGGGCCAAGAGCTTTACATATATATATATATATTTTACCATTTAATCCTTAGAACAATGTTATGAATTAGGAATTATTAGCCCTACTGTAAAATTAAGGAAACAGAGGCTCATCTGAAGCTCATGCTGGACCACTTAATCACTTTGGGAGGGAGGTATCATCATCATCGCCACCGCAGTCAGCATCATCTATGTCTTACATATGCGGGAAACAAGGCACAGAGAGGGAAAGCAACTTGCTCAGGGCTCCCCAGCATGGAAGAGTTGGGAAGAAGAGCTAAGAGGCAGTCAGGGGGAGGGGTTAGTGGCATCTCTGACTCCCTATGTGCACATCATGTCACAGTGGCCATTCTGTCCTTTTCAAGAATCACCGGAAAGAGCAATAGAAGAGTTCCGAGACATCATCTATGAACCCGTACAAGACATCTGTTCGGTGACATTCAGCCAGCGACATGCCCTCTCTGGGCTTAGGGACCTCAACTATGTAGCAATGATTAGCTAAAACATCTCTTAAGTCCCCTCCAGATTTAACACCTTCGGCTAACTGTGAATTCTTTGAGCTAGAAGAGACCATACGTGGAAATCTAATATAGCATTATTTTCTCAAAACTTTAATGCTTCTGTTAGAACCCAGCTGACCATGTCACAAACGCATCACTTTATGGAAGCAGTGATGGGCCGAGGATGCCCACATTCAGCTTTCGTTCGGGAGCAATCAGCCACTCCAGGATCCCACAGGTAAAGAGAGCATGAGCTACCCTCCATCTAGCTTCCATGTGTAATTTGGCAACGTGGCCCAGTTTGTGAAGAGGTCTGTGCAAAGTCAGTGAGGTCTGAAACTCCAGTCAGAACTCAAGGAGTGGGGGCGCCTGGGTGGCTCAGTCGTTAAGCGTCTGCCTTTGGCTCAGGATGTGATCCTGCCGTTCTGGGATCGAGCCCCACATCAGGCTCCTCCGCTGGGAGCCTGCTTCTTCCTGTCCCACTCGCCCTGCTTGTGTTCCTTCTCTTGCTGGCTGTCTCTTTGTCAAATAAATAAATAAATAAAATCTTTAATAAAGAAAAAAAAAGGACTCAAGGATTGTAAGTCTTCAGCAGTGGACTCTGCTGTCGGAGTTTTGCTCCCAGGCGCACAATTAACACCAAGGGTCCATCTATGATGGCAGTTTCTTGACTTCTTCATTCATAGACGCCACGTTCTGGGTCTGCACCTGTGCATGGGGTCTGATTGCTCAGAACTCCCCACCACCAGCCAGAAATACACAGCCCACACGCTCACGTGGCTTCTTTCCTGCACATAGCTCTCCGTGGCCTGGGGGTGCCTTCCATAGTTGGGTTTACAGTTGATCCATCTTGGTGAGGCCCCTACGTCAGACCCTTTATCAGCCCAGCTCCGAGGGGACACTCGAACCTCAGCTAACCATGTTGTGTTTGTGTGTTGGAGGCAGGAGGACCCTCAGTGTCCAGGGATCCTCGGCATCAATCTATTTCCATTTAAATATGTTTTCCCTTGATTCAGAATGAACCAGGAGAAGCAAAAATACTAATCAAATCGGAATGCAAATATCCAAGGCTCCTTTCTCTCAGAAATGCCCTATTTTCCCCCCTCCACGGTACTAATGTTTTAGAAATAGAAGGCACCTCTGGAGGGACGGGATAATACAAAAATTTAAAATCTGTAGAAAATGAGTACAGGGGTAGGCGGCACTATTAGTGATACTAAAAATAAGCTTTGGGAAGCTACAATAAATGGAAAAACCAGAAAAGCCATTCCTTTTTTAAACTGTATTGAAAATCTTGTATGTCCGGGAGCCATTTTCTCCAGAGATTCTAACAATAATACTTTGGATTCAATATTCATTTCTATAGCAGTCTCTCTCCCATTTTGTCTCCCCGCCGACCCTCTCCTCGCCAGGGCCCCAGTAACGCAGGCTGAACATTGAGCTTACTGCGCGTGCTGGACAGCGTGGTTTTGCCAACTGAATATTGTGTGGACGCCACAGCACTGGGGCGATTACGCCCTGCTTGCTGCTTGGTATTCTGAAGATGGGCATTATTTTCCTTTATTTTTATTTTATTTTTGTTTACCAGGAGTTCTCAGGTTACCGTAGACAAACCACGCAGTGCTGGAGAGAAAGGATGTCCCCTCAGACTCAGGGATTCTGTCATCCATAGAGCCCAGTGGACTGCCCCGTCTGTTTTGCCCCTCGGGGGATAAGCCTCCCTGACATCGTCACCTCAGGGTGGACGGGGCTGCTCACACCACTCATCCCAGGGCACGCCGAAACGTGTCCCGGGACGCCACGGGAGCCATCGACAGCTCTACTGGATTGGAAAAATGGTTGCAAATATTAAAATCGCAAGGACACGGGCCCCGAACATTCTACCTGCTTTGGGTTCTATTCCAGATGCAATGCTGGACCCATCTGCCAGCCTCAGGCACAGACGCCCAGCCGAGCTATGAAGCCATCAGGGGATTTCTGCGATTTGAACAGAAAAACAAAAAGAGTGTCTTGCCAAGGCCCAGGTGTGGATGCCTCCGAGACGGGCTCCTTAGCACTTAGGTGGACCAACAGGAAAAGACGGTTAGCAGTAAACCCAGCGTCGAAGTTTTCTCCTGCCTTGCCGTCTCTCGAAGGGAGCCTTCCTGCAATATTTAATCCCCACATGCGCCAATAACTGGAGAGAGATGTCCTGTGAGAAACGGCGCAGAAGCAGAGTCACAGAATATCCACAAAGGGGGGCATCTAGAAAGCGGCCAGGCCACTTCCTTCATCTTACACAGGAGGACACTAAGGGACAGAGGCTCCACAGGGCCCCGACTCAGCATGTGTCAGAGCTGGGGACAGCGCCCCAGCCTGGGCATCTGGCTTCGAATTCCCAGTTCTTATGAGCACCCAGGGCCCTTATTTTGTTTCTTTTTTGATTCATGGAGTCTCTGGGAAGAGAGCGGCCTCCGGTGGGACAGGAGCGAAAGGCCAAGATTTAGAACACCTCCCTCGTTTTTTACGGGCCATCTGGAATGTATTATGATTTTTCCCTCTTTTTTTTTTTATCCCTCAGTCTGGGCATTTCTGCCTCTTAAAAGCACCTAACCCTTCACCGTGGAGGTGATGCAGAAATCTGCCAATAAAGTAAGCCTGAAAGCCCTTTGCTTCCTGCAGAAAAATCTATATGTGCCCTTCAGCCTTATAATTGAGTTGCAAAGGGGAAAAATAAAATTGTTTCCTAGCTGTGTGGAGCCATTCCACCCAACATGCCAATAAAAAGCAAGTGGTGTTTTTGTCCATGGGATGTCCGGGTTCAGAGTCAGATCTATGAAGCTAAACAAGGGCTAGGTTATTACCAACAAACGATTACACTCTGGGTTGTATCGAACAGAGAGCTATTTGAACTCTTGAGACTAATTGGGAGGGTTCCAAAATGTCAGTGTCAATGTTCCCTGTCTAGATTCCATGAACCACAGTGGAAACTAACCCTGAACTTGAAAATGTTGCCTTCCGCAAAGCCCCATGTTTTTAACAGAAGATGCAAACACTAATCCCGGGCAGACAAGTCACTCAGCTCCCAGTGCCTTTCGATGTCATCAAGCAGACAGAATAAACATCTGCATGATCTTTCTGCTAAAATCTGCTGGGAAGTTCGAGTGAATAGTAATACTCTCGTCGTTTGTAGAGCCCTTTGGCTTGTAAAAACCCCTTCCTTTAGTCAGTCTGCATTACTTCCTGCAATATCCGTAGCCAGGTGAATATCACCTACTCCCAAACAACCCTGTGCAGTTGGGTGTAACGGCCCTATTTTAGAGATGAGAGGACGGAGGCTCTGAGGGCTGGTTGGGTGGCTCATCTAAGTTCACGCAGCTAGACAGCAACAGAGAAGGGACGGGCCTAGACCGGCTAGTTCCACATCCACTTCTCTCTCCATGGAATCACAGTGCTTTCTTCTTGGTGTATGCAAGGTGTTTTTCAAGGTTGAGAAGAGTGACCCTATAATAACTAACTAAATTTATCCCCACCCTCCCAGGCATGTCAATATCGGGAGTCCACGCTCTTCTCCACGGACATAAATCATCTCTGTAAGTCTCCAACTGTCTTTATGGCCACAGAAGGCTCTGGAGACACCCAGCCATGTCTGATTCACTGATGGATAGGTGGAATGGCTGGGCCAGGCTTGCAGTATACCCTCGCTCCCAAGGCCATTTATATGGCCAGGTTCCCAGGACATCAGACCAATTCAATCTTTCATCATAGTTGGTCGGTTGATTTTATCTATAGACAAAACAGATGGCTGCCTTTCTGTTGTGATTTCTAGGTTCTTAGGGGAACGTATCTCTTCCTTCAATTCCCTTCTATCCCTTCCTTTAAGGTTTTAAATCCCCTGAGTGGGGATTTAAAAATAATCATTTTACAATGAGAGACAAGTTAGAAGTGCAAATGTATTAAAGAATCAATTCAGGGCAATGGATTCATTCATTAGTGAATAAGTAAAATGCTAAGCATTTCTTCTGGGAAACAAGAGGGGCTGAGAGGGAAGAGGAGGGTATCAGGACAGTGATGTGGGAAGGTCACAGAGGTGGGAAAGGGGCAGAACAAGCATATTAGGACCCATGAAGACAGTCCACTGGCTGTACTGTTTTGCTTAAGGCAACGCCTGTTAAATGTTCTAGGCTCTAGAGAAATGCTTTGAGGATCTTTTAATGGGTTGGATTAAAAAATGTTTTTAAAGCAGCTTTATTAAGATTTACATATCATAAAATCCACACATTTTAAGTATACAAGTTAATGATTTTTAGTTCATTCTTAGCATAGTATAACCACCATTACAACTTAGTTTTAGAAGTTACATTTGAAGAAATAATATTTTGAAAAGGTAATACTGTTTGCCCATCACAGCATGTGATAGGATTTCTTCTTATCAACACCTGCCTCAGTTAGGCTCCACTACAATAAGGCATAAGGGCAACCATGCTTTGGAAGGTCTGCCTCCCTTTCCTGGCTGCTAAGTCGTTGCATGCTGGGATGTGGGGGTGAGCTGAGAGCCCAGCCACCCAGTACTCGGACTGAAGGGAAGGTCCCCTGTTACTTATACAGGCCTCCATGACCACTACCTGGAAAGTTACAGAGAGCTCCTGGTCACACCTCCAGTTTCTAGAACCAGGAGAACAAGAGTGTGATCAGCCCTTCCACCCCAGCCTCCTCCACCCACCTCTCCTCAGAAAGCATGAAGGAAATTGGCTCACAACTTGGCACTCCATTTGGGGTGCCAAGCCCCCTTACTGTTTGTGCACTCCGTAGAGGCTGTCAGCACAATGCCCCTCCCAACCCCATTGACGGTCATTTGACAGGCTCCTCTGTCCTTTATCTCTGGGCACCAAACTGACTTACCTCATTCTAGGTCTTTCTGTTTCAGTGTGAGTCAAGGGGAAGACAGAAAGGCAGCCCTATTTTAAAGCAAATGCTAGAACAAAGACTCTGCTGTGCTTTGACGGCATTTGTTAGTAGCAGACAGGGGTAAAGAATGGGTATGAACAAATATTTGGTTGAGTCTAGAACCCACTTAAACACTATGGATTTACTGTTTAGGGTCAAAGTAACACTTGTGGAGTTAGAGCCTGTTAGAGAGAGTCTAAACAAATCATGTATATGCCCTTACACGTGGTGTCCTCTCTTTTGAGAAACCCCTCTCCTCCGTTTGTCTGTCCTTCCATGTGAGAGATCTCCAAACTCTAACAACTAACCACTCCTTTTTCCCAGGTTACTCCTTCCTGTGGAACTTAGTCTGCTAGACCAGGTCTTTCTGTTTGTGTCTGTCTCCCTTCCACACAGTAAATCTTATAGGAAGGGGACCCTGCCTTACTCTTCCTTGTAACCCTGATGTCTAAAACCACATCTGGCAGAGAGAGGATGCCCGAGAGAAGATCTGTACTCAATCGACGAGGAAAGGACCGTGAAAACAGAGAGGGGCTCACGTGCAGAACCAGTATCTCCTTCTGCAAGCAGCTGTGCTAATTTGCCAGACTTTACATGGCCGGGAAGTGATTTGTGATAATTTGTGGAATGAAGAAATTGTTTTGGACTTGAGAAGCACCAAATGTAAACTGCAGTGCTGGATTGCAGGAGTAAGGGCTGGAGGCTTCGGAGGAGAGGGGCTTTCCCGAAGATCTGCCCACTGAGAAGGCTGGGGTGATGCAGCTCCCAGGGAAAGAGAGGACAGGACATCTGTGACTCCACAGCCATGCTTCGTGAGGATAAGCAACCAGCCCTCCTCGCAGAGCTGGATCCACAGCAAGGAAACGAGAAATACAAATGCGTGCTTTCAACTGGATCCACAGCAAGGAAACGAGAAATACAAATGCGTGCTTTCAACTTGTGGTTTATGGACATGCCTTCACAATGTTAATTTTGCCTGTCCCGTCCACCGTGCGTATCCCCAGTGCGCACCACGGGACTCAGAACACACTCAGCACTTAGTAAATACTTGTGACGTGAATGAGTATTTCAGAGTCTGGCTGGCTTCTTTCTCCAGAAAATATGTATTTTGCCCCCTGTGCTCTAAAAACACAAATTCCCTAAACTGAATTTTCCATTGAACATCTCAATTTGTCCAGGAAGCGATCCGTGAACGTGATTAACAAATGGAAAATAAGTAAGGTAAATCCTTGGGGGCCCGGGCCTGGGAATTCCACCCCTAGGAAAATAAATACGGTGAAGACTCAACATCTGAGACATCCTCAAGTGATCATGCACCTTCTGAGTGGCCCCAGGAATGTCCGAGGACTCTGGGGGGGGGGCGGGGGGCGGCATCTGGAGAGACGCAGAATGACGAGAGGAAAGGGAAGTAAGGTTTCTTTGGAACCTGCTCTGAGCCAGGGATTGGGCCAAGTACTCCCACCTCCCATGTCATTTCTGACAAGGGAGCCTACTAGATGGCTATGACAATCGGAACTTCACAGCCGAGGAGGGGAGGGTCAGAGAGACTGCATATCATACCCAAGGTCGTCCAGCTAGAAAGTGACACTGCCAGACCCTGAACACAGATCTGTCTAACTCTGAGCATGGAGTTCTCTCCAGTCCATCACGTGTCTGGCCCCTAGTATTCCTCTGGATTTGGAGTCCCACAGGACAGAGATAAATAAATCTTCTTAAATTTCTGGAGTCTTCTCTCCAGAAGAAGGTGGTCCAGAAGAAGGACCAATAGATGTTTCCTAAGCTGCATTCCAGATCACAAGCATTCACACGTCTTAACCAATAAGTACTATGACCACAGCCCAGACACCCCCTGAGGGAGGGCACACACTTAACAGACTGTGGGCCCCGGAGGATGTGCCCACTGATTTCATGGGTGGAATGGGGGCTTCTTTGCAGACCCTTGCAACTCAACCTTAGCAGCAACAATCCGGGGGGCTTTGAGAGGGCCTCCTGGCGCTTTCAACAGCAGCACTTAGAGTCTCCTCCCTATGGCTACCTTAGCTGCCCAGCCCAGATGACACACAGCCTCCCAGGTGTGTGCCTCAGGCTTCCTCTGTTCGACATTGAGGAATGGTTTTGAGTGGCAGGTATAATCTAGTGTAAGGGTCGCAAAAGTTCGGCATCAGGAAGCTCCAGTTCTAGCCCCTGCTTTACCACTGGGTGGGAGGGGGCATGGGAAGAGAGGGCTGGTTCTGGAGCAAACCACTTTTCTTCCCTGACCCTTAGTTCCTCATCTGTAAATTGAAAAGACTTGACAGATTATCTCTAAGCCCCTCAGATCTTTCTACGGTGATGTAAATAGTCTGTTTTCTGCACAGCCAATAGAGTAGTGACTAGCCATATCCACCCACCAAGTACTTGAACTGCGGTTAGTGCGAATGAGACACTGAATTTTTAATCTTAAATGATTTTAGTTAATTGAGATTTAAATTCAAACAGCCACATGTGTCTAGGGGCTCCTGTATTAGACGGTGAAGGCAGGGAAGCTTCAGGCCTAAGGAGCTGAGAAGGAAGCAGTGTAAGGCAGGATTAAGGGCTCCAGCTCGCACAGATGTGGGTTCAAATCCCATTCTGCCACTCACTAGCGAGGAGGCCAAACCCAACGCATTTGCCCTCCTCAAGCCTGTTTCCCCTTCCGTAAACTGAAAGGGAACATAATAATGGCTTCCACACAAACGTGCTGTGGTAAGTGAAGATTGAGCTCTTGGTGTAGATGCGAAGGGGTGGGGAGCTGCTTCTGATTAACCCATTATCTCCGTCACCAACACTTCACATGTGAAGCTGAGCAAAAGGAGACAGAGGTTTAAAATCCACGGGGCGGGGCCCTGGGGAGTGGAGGGGGGATAGGGGAGGGAGGAGTGAGGGAAGCAAAGGCAGTTTTGCCTACTTTACATTTTTCCCAGGGCTGTCCCTGCGTGTCTCTGATTGGGTCAAATTACACAAGATCTGGCTAGATATTTAGATTCCCTCAGAGGCGTCTGGATGGCGCAATCCTCCTGGCCTTGTAAAGGAACAGATCTGACTGGCCAGGGATTTGAGAGGAGGCGTCCTCACTGAGATTTACAATCCAGAGAAAACGAGGGAAGGGTCCTTGACATTCTAAGACAGATGTGCGGAAGGCCTGCGGCAGCAGGAGGACACCCTCTATGCTGGTCAGCCGGCCCTTTCTGGTTAGAATACTTACCCAGAGAACCACCCACCAGAGTAAAAGAGAAAGCAGTTGATGAGAAAGTCAGTTCCCAGCTCTTTTGGCCCCCAAAGGTGTCACCTCTGAATAATTCACCTCAGCTCCCTTTTAAGAAATGGCTTCCTACCCATCCGACCTCAGAAAACATCATTTGAGTCACCTAGAGGATTAAAAAAAAAAAAAAAAGCCCAATGCCCAGCCCGGACCACATACGATTAAATCAGAAATTGACGGTGGCGCCCCACGTGTCCGTACTTTCCAAAGCCTCCCGGATGATTCGAAGATGCATGTACGCTTGAGAACAGAGCATCTAGAAGGAACCACCTGGGGAGAAGCTCAGGAGTTAACCGCAAGGGAGTTCTGATCTGCCTGGTACACTCCAGGCCTCCTCAGACCACGCGCACGGTTCACGTCTCCCTTAGCACACACTGCTTGTTGCCACTAGAAATTTCTCAACCAACATCCTCCAGAATAAAGTCTAATTTGGGCCATTTCCACATTGTTAGTGTTGACAGGGAAATTCCCCGCTGAACCGGTGATGGGCAGGGGGTGGTGCTTTAAAATCCAGCCTCGAAGAAGTTAATCTGAAGGCAGCTTCCGGAGCCCAGAGCTGCCGGCCGGAGAGACTCTTCAACCACTTCTGCATACTGCCACCTGGTGGGCGCTGCTCCCAACTTTGTCTCCGCGCCTCCTCCTTGGGCTCCCGCCCCCGCCCCCAAATAGGTGTAATTTAGGAAAATGCCATGCATTTTCAACCCAATTTACTGGTACCTTCCACACTGATCAGACTTCCTTCTCCTTTTTCCTCCCATCTGGTTAATATAATTATTGCTTTCACATGGGTGAAGCCATTTTATGTAATAGCTTTGTTTGTTACTATGGTTACAAGTTTAGCAGTACTTTGGAAGATAAATCTATCATCCCCAAGAGTAGCTTTCTATTTGTCAAGGTGCAGTCTGTATGCATCTCAAAAAGCAAGCTGGGGAGTGGCATCAGTTTTCTGTCCCAAGGAAAGTAGCCCTTGTGAGTCTAATTGTATTCAAAAGTCCTCCAAGCCTAGCGGGGATGCTCCTTGGAAACTGCTGGGTGCTGCCCCCTTTCTCCCTCTTGGCGTCTCTCTGCCCAAGTGAGGCACCCCTAAGGAGAGCTACCTGGGAGAAAGTCAGAGGAGCTGGCTGAGAGGCAGGCCAGGTCAGAGCCCTCCTGTTGCGCAACGGAGATGTTACTAGACTGTTTACTCCTGGCTGATGATTTCCCAGCTAAAGGCAAGGGCTGAGAACATAATCTCGCAGGAGTTAAATTTCTTTGGGTGTAATCCTTTCCTCTCACGCATCTGAAGCATCACCCCTTATTTCCTGATGGAAACGGAGTTATAATCTCCCTTTAGAAAACAGGAGAGGTTCAGAGCTGAGTTCAATCTGCCACCCTCCACTGACAAAGCGTGACAGTGTCTCTGCTCTGACAGTGTTTCACAACCAACTGAACCCGACCCAGCCCTCAGAGAGCAGCAGGTGAATGGCCTGTGAAGTTGGGCTTTCCTCCTGTCCTTGGTCAAGGATAACAGCTCGCCCCGCAGAGGGCTGGGAGTTTACCGCCCCCTCTGTGGGCACAAGCCCGTCTAATCCCCCTGCCAACCCCAGGAAGGAAGTACTCATCGTCGTCCTCACTGGCATCGCTCTCATCTCACAGAGGAAATTGAGACTCAGAGGGATTAAGCACGGTCTCCCAGTCACACGACCAGCCAATGGCTAAGCTGGGCTTCATCATCTTTGGTCTCCAGGTTCTGTTTTCACTCTAGGGAGTCCTCCCTTACTTTCCAGATTCCAACAGCAGGGACCAGGAGAAGAGAAAGAACAGGCAATAGCAATGCCTTCACTGAGGCTTTGACAAAACCAAGCTGAATAAACTGCCTCCCTTTTAGAGAAAGTTATTGGTTTGGTGGCCCATCGGGAAATTTCCAGTGGCTACTAATTAACCAACCATGTCATCTCAAATTTATTCTCACAGAGCAGGAACATACTTATTTACACCACTCGCATGGCAGGGTAATTTGCAGTTATATAATTTCATGGTAATTATGATTGGAATTGCCAGGTAGAGCCTAGGCACTTTGGAGGTACATGTTTACCAACAGTTGGCTCCCTGGGAATTACCCATTAATGACCTGATTTAGCTCTGGCCGTGTACGAAAGGTTGTTACGTAAGGGACTGTATCTTTTCATTCTCAATTAACAGAAAAACCAGGAACCCTGGTGACACCAGGAACATTTTTTAAAAAAATTTCTTCTTCTGGAAGGACAGGATGCCGTTGTGCAGGTCTGTCCTGTTTCTGGACATGTCTGGGGTGCTCTGGCGACAGGGAGGGGGCAGAAAGAGACGCGTGCGCTTTGGCAAAGTGTGCAAGCACTGAGTTCTAGCAGGCTAGTGTCCAGAGCTGTAGGAATTAGCAACTTGTTGAATATCGGTTGAGGACTCTCAGAGAACCTATCCTTCTGGGCTAAGGGGTACAGAAGTCAGGAGGCTGAGTGATGGTCTAGTCATCTATAGTGTGGGGACCAAAAGAATGTGAGTTGCAGAAAGGAGGCCCAAAGGAGAGGGGATGGTGGATTCCATACACTAGGAACAGGGGTGCTAGGAAAAGGCATGCAGCTCCAGAAACACACTCGGGGCATGAAAGCCCCAGCCCGCCAGAAACAGATCTGGTGCCCAGGCTGCTTTTCTGGGCCACAGTGTCCTCCTACTCCCTTCTTCCGCATCCCCTCAAGCTCAGTGCTCCCTGTGGTTGCTCTTGCCAGTTACTTTCACTGGATATCGGCAGATATGGGGAGAAGAAGCCCACGTGATAGGATGGGTTCTCAGCCCTCCAGGAGCTCCATGCTTGGCATGCACAGAACAAGAGAATCACTGGCTCTTAGAACTGCAACGGGCTCCTCCTTAAACAGAGGAGAAACCCGGGGCCAGAAAGGGTGAACGTGTGATCCAAGGTCACACAGCTGACACATGTCAGAGGCAGGCCTGGAATGCACGTCCAACATGAGAGAGAGGTTGCCCACGCTCTCAAATGGAGAACAGACTGATACGCGGAGCGTCTCTCCCTCCACCAGGAAAGGTACTCCAGGATGATTTTTTTCTTGGCCTTTTTAAGTAACCTTATACAAAGACTCCTGCAACAAATGCCTTTCAGTGGTCAAGAGCAGGCAGACATATGGTGGTCCTGACCTGAACTGCCTCCTACCGCAAGATAAGGAGACCTCCACCCTCCACAGTGATTCCTGTTTTCCTCCCCAGCTGCTAGGAGGCTGAGAGCTGCATTTTGTGCTCCTTTCCTCAGGCAGGTGTTTTCATTCCCTGTCGTTTGCTGGAGACCTGCTTTTGCATTAGGTAAATTGTTTTGATCTTTCTGTACCTATGTTTTTATTAGAAAATCTCTGGATGGAGGTGGGACTACCAACCAATCAATAAACAAAAACAAACAAATAGTAATCTTAAACCTTAGGGTTCAACCATGCATGGAATAAAATCTTGCAGAATTTGCAGACGAGTTGGGAAGGATTCCACAGCCTCCTGCGCCACGCACACACACACTGCAAGGGGAGGAGGCTCGGTTTCCGTGAAAAAGGAGAGCAGACAGAAGAGGCCAGTTCCTTTACTGGCCCCACTCCAGCCTGAGAAGCACCTTCTCGCCCCACCAACCATTACATCCAGAAGGGTCGGAGACAGAATAAAAAGGTTTCTAGAGGGGCGCCTGGGTGGCTCAGTTGGTTAACATCTGACTCTTGATTGCATCTCAGGGTGATGTTCTCAGGGTCATGGGATTGAGCCCCACATTGGGCTCTGCACTTAGTGGGAAGTCTGCTTGAGATACTCTCTCTCCCTCTCCCTCTGCCCCCCATCCCCGCCACTTCTAAAATAAATAAATCAATCTCAAAAAAAAAAAAAGGCTTCTGGAGACCTTGGAGTGGTACAGTTTGGGGAGAGAGCTATAATAAGCTGGAACACATTTGATAAATAGCAAAGAAAGGCAACTGACATTTCCTGGATGGGTTCAGTGTGTCTAGTACTCTGTGTGGTGTCTCTCTCTCTCTGTGTGTCTCTGTCTCATTTTATCATCCACCTCTATCGCCTTTCTAGGTAACCTTTTGCTAATTTTTCTCTAAAATTGATTTCATCATCCTTATGCTTACAGATAAGGAAGCAGAGGTTCAAAATTAAGTCCTATCTTCAAGGTCAAATAATAAGTAGCCATGGAATTTGAATCCATTCCCATTTGTATCTGAAGCCCACACTTTTTTCTACCACATCATCTGTATTGTTGGACATTCACTGTCACCTGAAGCTGTCATGAGTAGGCCACCCATTTTAGGTCTCTCTTAGGCCTAAGGTCACCAGGTTTCACCAGCACCCAAATTGGACTCCCAGAAAGAACAGGTTGGGGGCTATAGGTATAAGGCATGAGGATGACCCACCTAACCAAGGGTTAAGAAGCCCATTTCCTGGGGTTCACAGTTAATCATGGGCTAGTCCAATCACTACTTTTTATCCTTCAAAGTGAGATTGTAATGATACCACTGCTGTATTATAGACAAGACTTCAAGTATGCCAAATGCCAAGATGCATTTTATTAAAATTTATATTTTATGAAATGTTTTCTTTTATTCATGTTCTGTTATATGATTTTGGTGCCCCGGAATGATAGGCTATTATGTTAAGTCACAGATGCACAATGGTTCCAAGCAGTGTTCTCCTTGCATTAAACTTATTTCAGGAAAGATACACAAAGCACTGAAGACTTGGGTTGGGACTTGGGATACATCAACACTGAACCAGAATATTCCAGGCTCAAACCCCAATCTTGGTCCCTCTGTTATTTCCTAGTCTGGGGGAACTAAAGTAGTTGATTTCTTAATCTATTAGAGAGAAATGGGTGACAGAACAGAAACAAAACTGGAGCTCCAGGTTCACATATGTTGACCCTGCGCCCCTGTCATTCCACTTCTAAAAATACATGCATCAGAAACCCATACCTCTGTCTACCCAACGACATGTAGCAGAATGTTCATAGAGCTACTACCCATAAGAACCCCAAAGTGGAAATACTCCCAATTCCGCCAATGACAGGATAGATAAATGGCGGCCTATTTCTACCATGAACCATAGAGCAATGCAAAGGAAAGACATGTTAGAGGCATCAACATGGAAGAATGTTGCTCATATAATGTTAGGGGGGAAAACCCCATACATAAAACAGTATGATTCCATTCACACAAAGGTCAAAATACATGCCAAACTCATTTAAGGTGCTAGAAGGCAAGACAGTGGCTACCCCAGAGGAGGGTTTGTGACTGGCAAGGTCATGAGGTGGCTTCAGGGCTGCTGGGACTATTCCATTTTTTGATGTGGGTCTAGGTTATTTGATGTGGTCACCTAAAAATTCACTGGGATGTACAAATATGATTTGTGCACATTTCTATATCTGTTATACTTCGATCAAAAGCTAAAAGGATCAGGGTTCAATTCCCAGCCCTGACACTCACTGTGTGACTTGGAATTCACCTCAGCTTTATGCCACCGCTTCTTCACCTGAGAAATCAGCATAAGGTAACCCACCTATAGGACTACTGTTAGAATATAATAAGACCCTGAGTATAAAACATCCAGCCCTGGACCTGACACATGGCAGTTGTGTGATAGACAGTCATTCATTACTTAAATGTTTTTAATATGGAAATTATTGAATATACACAAAACTAAAGAGAAGGATATAACAAACCCGCATGGACCCGTGACCCAGCTTCCATAATTATCAATCTACAGCCAATCTTGTTTCACCCAAACCTATCTCCCCAACCATTAAAAAATAAAAGTATATTTTAAAGATAGATACATATATATCAGTTTGTGTCTCTAAGAAATAACTTCTTAAAACCATAATCACGACACCATTATCATTAAATACTACTGCTATTACTCAAGTTTCCCTGATTACCCCAAATGTGTTCTTATAACTAGTTTGCTCAAATCAAGATCCAGACGAGGTATATGGATGGGTATGTTTTCATTCTTTGTTTTGTTTAGTCTCTTAACAAACCACAAGGGCAATGGGCAGAGAGGCTGCCTGTGACATTCACTACCTGTCACAGAATCCTTTGTGGAGAAGGGAAAGGGGTGCCGTGAGGAAGCCTCCTGGAAACACCCAGAGTTTCTTTCAATAGCACTGTTCTGAAATCTTTAGAACCAAGACGGCTGCTGTCACAGTCAAAACTGGATCTAACACAGTAAACAATAAAGGAAAGACCTTTCAACACAGACCGTGGACACAGGTGCGAGAGCAGCAAGCATGGTCACACAACAGAAAAAGGAAACCCTGTGGTGGGCATTCCTGGGAGACACAAAGGTGTGGTATCCAGCCTCAACTGCTGGAACGAAACAAGAGTTCTGAGCTCCTCAAATGAACACACTGCCCAGATTATGGGGAAAACTGTCTTTCATGTCCTTCCCCTCTGCTCTTTTGTCTTCATCTGTGTTAACTTCTCTCGTCATCTCAGAGCCTGGATGCCTCCCTCTGGAGTCTGAGGAAAGGCAGCGTCACGCGCCCAAGCAGGGTTCTACCTTGTGCTGATTCCTTAAAAACAGATGGTCTCCCAGCCTGCCCGCATCATGGTCCTTCCTTTCAGGAAGGCACCTTACTGTATTTTATGTTATTTATTTTTTAAAGATTTATTTATCTGAGAGAGAGAGAGAGAGAGAGAGAGAGAGAAGGGGGGAGGGGCAGAGGGAGAGGGAGAGAAAAACCCAAGGAGACTCTGCGCTGAGTGTGGTGCCAGATGCAGGGCTCCATCTCTCGACGCTGAGATCACGACCGGAGCTGAAATCAAGAGTCAGATGCTTAACCGACTACGGCACCTAGGCGCCCCTTGCTGCATCTTATTAAGGAACCAGCTAATGTGTTCCCCCCGACCAGATTATGAGCACCGAAAGGAAATAGCCCTCATTTTATTCATCTGTGGATCCCCCTTCCCAGCTCAGTACCCAGCACACAGTAGGCCCCCAAATAAATGTGCACGGGATATATTAGTGAATGAGGGTGAACAGAGCTGGTGGGGAAAGCCCTGGACTAGGGGTTGGAGGCCTGCAGTCCGGTCTTATCTGTGTCTCTGACCCTAGGGATGACCTGAAGCAAGCCACTAACTTCCATGGGCTTCCAGCAATTTCTAGGATCTCTTGCAACTCTTAAAAGAGTCCCCAGTTCTAGAATGTATTTACTTTACTTAACTAGGCTACTGTGTCGATCCATCTCTTAATTTACATCTGAAGACTAAGTGCTGGGCAAAGCACTGACGCCTTTTCAGGACACTCCACAGCAACAACACTTTGTTTAGCCGGTTGCCCTACACCTTCTGTGCCTACTGTGTTCCCATCACAAATTGCAGTGGCAACACCACACCCAGAGTGGCCAGAAGGAACCCTCCCATCTAAGTCACCCGACAGCATGCCGTGTGCTCGATGCCATTCCACTGAGTTGCCCTGGAAGCTGCAGTGAGCAGGGACTAATGACAAGCTTGTCTTACCCCTCAGCCCATGTCTGATTCTGCTCTGAACAGAGCAGATGACTGGCCGTTATTGTGTGTGGGCACAGGGCACTGTGTTTCAGGAGGCGAGCACAGGGAGAGGTGAAGGCAGGCCGAGTCGGCCCACTGGGTGACACCCACCTTGGTACTTGTTCTCCTCTCTCACGCCATCTATCCTGTACCTGCTGGGCTCTATCCCATTCCAGAAAAAAACTCTGGCTCTTGGCTTGTTGACAACTCTTTTTTCAAGTTTTTTTTTCTTTCTTTCTTCTTCTTTATTATTATTTTTTTAATGTACTCACTGGGAGAAAGAGTGAGAGAGATTGAAAGAGTGCATGAGTAGGGGAAGGGCAGAGAGAGAATCTCAAGCCTCCATGCTGAGCACAGAGCCCGATGCTGGCATCCATCTCACGATCCTGAGATCACGACCTGAGCCAAAGCAAGAGTTGGCCGCTTAACCCATGAGCCACCCAGGCGCCCTTGTTGACAACTCATCTTCTGAAAGTGTTAGATGATGACTTCTCTGAGGCTTAAGGTGTGACGGACACGGGTACCAGGAGAAGGGAACAGAAGCATTACGTGATATTTCGTCCATCCTTTTTTACTCATTGAAGATGAAGCACACGAATGGAATGAGCCGTTTCTTAACTTTTAAAAACTATCTTATCGTGCCATGACCACTAATACATGCTCAGGGCATAAAAATAGAAAAATACAGATTGGAATAAAGAAGCCAACTAAAGTTACCACATACTATGGCCCTTTTAAATTGTAGAGACTCCAGATTTTTTTTCACACATTTATAAGTGAGTGTATCTCTTCTGTGTCCATAATCATCCTTCTATCCATGAATTCTATTTTATTTCTAATAGAATATAAATTCTATTCTATTCCATTCCATTTCTAGTGGAATAGAACGCAAGCAGTAGTATTATATGGTTGCATCTTTCATTTACTGAAAGCTTTTAAGATTCAAAGGAATGAATGTTTTATGGTAAGGATGAATCGCGCCAAAGGTTCTTTCCTACCCGCCCCCCCCCCGCCCCCAAATCTCCAGGTGGAGGGGCCTCTTTCCCGGCTGACCCACTCTGTGGGCCATTCCTGTGATGGACTGCTCAGTGTACAAACCCATAGTCAACAAAGGCAGGTCTGGGAAAAGACTAGAACTGGAAGCAAGAAAACCTGGTTAGAAACCCAACTCTGTCTCTTGCTAGCTCTTGGACAGGTCACTCGATCTTTCTGTTTGCAGATTCCTCGCTGATGATGAGTACGGCACGGATACACAGTAAAATTAATTGGTGAAGCGCTCATACACAGGCCGGTGTAGGGAAGCAACCAGCCAATGTGGTGAAAATACTCTGTAAGCTCTAATGATCCGAGACATCTGAGGACTGGTAACTGATGAGATGTGTTACCTATTTCAAGGATTCAATGGCCATCTCACGACCGAGAAAGCTCCTCCATGTCGCGCCCTGGCAGCCGGACCCTAGCCGCGGCCATGCTCGTAGGCACTCCCATAACAGCGGTTTTGAGAACTGTCATCTTCTCACCGCTGGAACATCTCCCAGCTCAGTTTGTCACCTTCAGACTATCTATCCTCTCCAGAGTTGACTTCCAAAGGAGCATTTTGAATGCTCCCTCATTCAAAACTAAAGGAGATGGCTGGACCAGCAAGGCCAACTGAGAGATGTCCAGTTACACACATCGTTAGAGGCCACAAAGCCCTGCTCTGTTTGCCACGCACCTTACGGATCCCAGAGGAGGAATGACGCCGTGTCTGTATGGCCCTGTCCTGAAGACACTGGTCCTACAGGACTGGCTACCCTCAGAGGGGAGTCAGGGCCTCCCCCAGAGAGACCCACATGGAATTTTGGCCCAGCTGCTGCACACCTCAGGAAATGTATACTTCACCCCTGACTGGGGTGGTGATCAGCAGACTGACAACTGGGGACAAAATGTTCACTTCTGTGAACCTCAGTTTCCTCACCAGGAATCTGAGGGGGTTGGACCTGAGGAGTGTCAGGATTCCTCCTTTCTCAAAATGCCATGAACCTGTAAGTTCTTACTCATTCTGGGGTTCTGCCCAGTACCCAGCACACCGCTTGCAATAACAGAAGTCCTTGGCAATGTGTGTTGTTGAATAAAAGAGTAAGGAATAAAGGGATGGAAACTCTGTGCTTGTCGTGAATAGAGACAAAACGATTGGGGAATTCTACTTAAACTCATCATATGGTGCCAGGCGATGACCGAAAATGCTGAAGCCATATCTGGCCTGAATGGTCTGACATACATGGAAGGAAAAGAGCCCTGAAGGTGAGCTAGAGTATATTGACCTGGAATTGCTCTTGAACACTTAGGGCAGAAGGCTGCCATCTCTGAAACCAGAGAACACTGCACTGGGGCCTGGAGAAGGCCGTATATCACACAGGTACACACCTACTGCCATGAAGGCTTCTCTCCATCTGCATTTCATATAGCTTGTGTGTGTAGTAACACATCGCTCTTCAGTAGCCAGACGTCCTGAGATCTAGTTGCAGCCATCCTGGAGAAGAACCTGGAAGGGACCCTGGCAACAGCTGGCACCCTGATTCTCTACAGCTTTCCATGAGCCCTGGACAAAGTCTCACACCCTCATTGGGCCTATGGACTCAGCAGTGCTTGGAGAAGAGATTTGCAGGGAAGACCATGGAGTTTCCCCTGCCTCAATTGTGCCCCCAACTCCAATCCCTGGCACCCTGGCTTTCCAGTGGAGGAAAACATTAAGTAACATTTTAGGTATGATGGTAAATCTTTCCAGAGGGCATGTTTGGTAATACAGAGCAAAACTTAAAACTGTACCTAAACTCTGCCCTTGCAGCTTCATTTGTAGGAAATAATTTGACAAATGCACCTATATATATATCTATAATAGGCACCTATATATATCAATCTATATAGATAAAGATATAGATACACACACACACACACACACACACAAAGGTACTTCTTAGTCTTGTTTATAAAAGAAAAATTGGAAACAACCTACAGGTCCATTAATACTGATATATCAGTTGAATACATTATGATTTACCAATGAATGAAATACTGTGTATCATAAAAATGGTGATGCATAAATATGTCACAAAAGATGTCCACAAGATATTACTGCCTGAATAAAACAGTTTATGTGACACAGCCCACACATGTCAATATATCCAGACTACTGCATACAGAGAAGATGGCTAGAAGGATCCTTATAGATATATTAACTTATTACATGGATCTTGAGATATTTTTATTCTGTAATTTTTTTAAATTTATTTATTTGAGAGAGAGACTGAGAGAGAGCAAGAGAGGGCATGAGCAGGGCAGAGGGAGAGGGACAAGCAGACTCCCCGCTGAGCAGGGAACCCGATGCAGGGCTCGATCCCAGGACCCCGGGATCATGACCTGAGCCAAAGGCAGACACGTAACTGACTGAGCCATCCACGTGCCCCTGTTCTGTAATTTTTTTTAAAGAAAAGAAGACTTTGAACTCTTCACAATGAGCATGTTCTTTTTTAATATCAGAAAAAGAATCATTTTCATTTGGAAAAAAAAATTTCACTGGCAACCCTATAGGGGAAAAAGAGAGAGTAGGGATCTCCCCAAATGGTCGAAACGAATTTCTGAGGGTGTACGCACTAGTCACGCGCGTCCTTCTCACTGACTGACGAGGTAGAAAGTACTTAGGCTGTGTGCACCAGTTCTCCCCAGTGCTTTCCCTTCTAGCTCCAGGCAATCGATTCCTAAAGCAGAGCGTGGGTTCTACAGACCCCAGGTTTTGTATGAGTCCGAAGGAAGCCCTCTCTGTGGGTTTTGGGATGCAGGTAAAGAACGTGTCCTCTTCTCAGCCATACCATTCATCTGCTGTGGCCCATCCGTATCCTTAGCTGGGTGCAGCGGGTGAACACGCCAGCCCTCTTTATTAAATAAAACTTGTCTCAATTTTACATACTGACCCCGTATCTTCCTCCCTCTCCTCACTCCTAACTACAGATAGGAAACCCAATCCTTATGGACTGTCAGAGTCAGATCAGAGAACACCCAGTCACGTGTCCTCACTTTGCAGAGCAGGCCACACATCCTGGAGAAAATAAATAATTCACGGTGGAGACTGACAGAGCCTGGAGTAGAGTCAAGGCCTTCTAGCTGCCAGTCCTGTGTTCTCGCCACCTTCCTCACAGCCATGCCCCTGCTTTGGGACCATTTATTTTCTCTTGCTTGGACTATGGCAATAGTCGTCTAGCAGGTTTGTCCTCCCCCAATCTCCCACGCAAGAAAGCTCGCTCCACCCTGCCACCAGAGGATCTCCCTAAAACTTTGCCTTTACTATACCTTTCCTCTGAATAAGTCTCTTCAAATCTTCCTCATGGCCCTTCTCAAGGACAGAGCGCAGGCTCCTCAACATTTCACATGAGTCTCTTCAAGATCTGGCCTTGCTCCAGCCCCTTTGTCCACAGTTTGCCTCCCCTCTCCTAAATTCACGCTCTACTCCAATCAGACTAAACTATTTGTAATTTCTCAAACAGCTGATGTACATACTTGTGCTTTTTACACACACTCTTTTGCTCTCTGTGGAAAAACCTTCCACAACTTGTTTGCCCAGAAAACTCCTAGTGTTCCCCCAAAACCCAACATAAGTACTCTGGAAGCCTTCCCTAAGCCCCCAGCACAGTTATGCTTCTTCCCATATGCTCCCACAGATTCCAAGGGAATGACTCTTTAACAGTACTCAATGATCGTGGAGTGCGTTTTGCTTCCCACCAGAGGGTAATTTCCTTGAATTCTTAAATTTTGTCTCACTCACCTTGTGAATACAGATCTTGACACAAAGATGAAGAGTACACGCTCAATAAAACTCAGGGGAATAAATGAATGGCTAAATGGATGAATGGATAGATAAAAGAGTGAAACCATGCCGCCATTCCTTTCATTCAGAAGTTCTTTCCACAGGATGGAACCTTCTGGAAGGCAAAATCAACAGCTGAACACCTGGCACCTTAAAAGAGAGCCTTTTCAACTTAGTCATGGACCACAGAGGCAGCCTGGAGAAACTGCCTTTCACACATGAGGGCTAGAAATACTGCATGTTACTGTCAAATAAAGGAGAGTTTATGATAAGGGGCTATCCTAGAACTATGTAATTTAAGGATTCAATTCCTCCTTAAGTACTAGCCAGCTCTTGAAAACACAAACAAAATTCTAGACTGAAACTCATGGAGGCTGACAAGATCATATATACCTGGTATGCCTGCGACCCGCCTCTGGGAACCTGATACGTGGCAGGATCTCTGTAAATACTCTTTGCCAAATGAATCAACTAATCATTAATAACCAGAAATGGAGATGTTAAATCAATACAATGGGCAGTGAAGAGCAAAGTGTTGTTTTCTTAGACCATTTAGAATAAAGACTCTGAGATCATTCAGTCTGATACCCACACTTCACAAGGGAAGAATTCGAAGCTCAAAGAAGAGATCGAGTGGCTCCCCCAGTGCCCCACAGCAAGTTCATGAACGACCTAGGGCCGCGTCTGGGTCCTCTGATGGTCTCCATTGTGCCGTGCTGACTTTCAGGGCAAGCCTAAAGCATCAGTGGTGATCACGCACAGAGCTCTGGGCACAGGCTTCTCTAGAAGGTACCAGACAACAGCATAAGCTGGGTGGGAGGTGCACAGCTCATCACCCCCAGACAGGTTCACCTGTACTTCCCAAGGTTTTGTTTTTTTTTTTTAACACATCTTGAAATCTTTGGTGAAGAACATCTCCAACCAAGGAGCAGACACTTGTGTGCCCCTCCCCCTCTGCCCTCCTTTGTTCTTCTCTTTGAGCTGGGTCCACTGGAGGAGCATTGTAAGGTGCCCCTGCTAGGTCTACAAGGCCCCTTTTCGGTTCAGTTAATGAGCCATAAATAGCCCAATGAAGGTGTCAACATAGAGGGTAATTTATCATACCTTGTCAGGAGGGCGAGCCTTGTGAGGCAAACGCTCAGTCACCGTCTGGTGCAACATGTTAAGATTTATTCCCGGCCAGGTCCCTCCTCCTCCAAGTCCCTCTCCCCCAAACCAAAATTTATCTTCCACGGGAATCCTCACAGGTGTGCTGCTTTGACAAATAAGCTATGAAGTCTGGTATTCATCACTGGCTGGTCTTTGTTGGGATGAAGGCAGCAGGAAATAAATTTATTTTAGAGGAAGGTACTTGTGATTCAAACATGCTCAAGGGGAGCTGCGAGGTTATTTCCATCCTCCTGGTCTGCAAGAGGAGAAAGGGAGATAATGCTAGGACAGCCTCTTTCTTCATTATTTACTGCTTGGTGGAAGCACAGCCAGGACTTTACTGAGACGGTGCCCTCAGCTGCAATCTGGGAGCTCCAGTCACACGCTCTTGGAAACGTTGGGCTGGGAAATCTTACACTGGAGTGGAAAGTGCGATTAGACATCTCAGATGCTCAGAATCACTGTACCAGGAGATTTTCCAGCTTTGCTATTCAACTTCTGGCTTCCCTTGGAGTGCTGATCCTGAAATGTGAGTTTGCCTAATAGCCATCTGGGGGTACTTGTTAAAAGATTCCCAGCTTTCCCAGCCCTTTCCCTCCCAGAGATTCTGATTCAGGAGGTCTAGGGTGGAACCTAGTGATGTGTATTTCGATAAGCTCTTTTCTCTACTTGCCATCAAGTAATTCAGCTGGATAGGATTCGTGGCATACACTCTGGATCGAGAAACGCTGCTTGGGAGAAATGTTGCACCCCCCGGTGCTGGCCATGTGAACATTCTCCAAAGACGGAAATGCTCCGCACTGACCAATACCATAGCTAATAATTGCTTGTGGCTACAGAGCACTCGAAATGCAGCTGGTGTGAGGGAGGAACTGAATTTCTTAATTTTCTTTAACTGAAATGTTAGTCATCACACGTAGCCAGTGGCTGCCATATTGGACAGCACAGCTCCAGCAAATCACTGAATATTTGAATTCTGGAGAACATATATAGACTGAAAAACTCAATATGCGCATGAGTCTCCTCCCACTCCCCATTATTTTGCAGCGAATAAATACTGTAAGCCCCTCAGGGTGCGCCCTCTTTCATCACATTGGAACAGGAAGAGGGAGAAGGATATTCTCCCACCCCCATTCCCAAGGTCTACACAGTGGCGAGACAGAGAGATTCAATTCCTTAAGCACCTTCTATGTGGGGCTGTGAGGGAGGTCTCTGAGAATAAGATACGGCCCTGGTCCTTCAGGATGAGGTCCGTTCTTTCCCAACACAGGGAGAGAAGATAAACACACAAGTGATCCAATGCCAGATGCACAGTGTGAAAAATGTTCTAAGAAAGCCCTGTGACTGTAACAGAAAACACCTTAAGAAGCAAGGGGCCAGGAGTCTGTCCACCCCCAGCTAATGCTGTGAAGACTTCCGGACATGAGATGTTCCTTCCCTACTTTGGAGTTAATGAGACAGCTTTGTCATTAATCATCTCCAATTCACTGAGAGAACATAGACTTCTAAATTCCTTCCTTAAGTGCCCAAGGTAGATTCCGCACTATGTCTGCCATGTCGAGGTGGGACCCATCTCTACGGTCACACTTAGAGTGTGTGACTGTCATCCCCTGCTCCCCTGGTATCTTACAGAGACTGAGATCCATGAGGGATCAGGGTTCATTCATCTCCGAGCCCCAGGGTTGAGCCCAGTGGCAGACACTGGTAGGGTACAACAGTATGAACTAAAATCAAATGGCCTCACATTTGTCTAGGTGAGACCCTTCACATTTTCCTTACGGCTGCAAGTCAGATGGGCAGGTGGCCCCTGAGAAGAAGAAAGTATTCTCTTGTTTGGTAATAAAAGGACGTTGGTGTTCTCCCTTTACAGTGTTGTGAGAGGGGAACCCCTCCCCCATGTATTTTAAAGGGTAGGGGAAAAAAGCCATATGGAAGGATGATTGGTCAAGGTCTGAGGTGGAACTCCTCATCTGTGAGAAAATTCTGCTTGGGAACATGAAGGGTGCATCTGACTGCAGCAGCAGAAACGTTCACGTGGGCCAGAGAGGCCCAGGAGGTATAAGGCCTTGGGAGACAGGCTGCCCCTGACCCAAGGCACAGAGACCCCACTCCGGAAATGAAGGGGCAGCCCACCAGCCTTCACTGGACACTGCCCCCTCTTTAGACATCCCATCCCTACCCAATCTCTTTTTCTAACTCATTCCCCTGGTTCCCCGGGGAAGCAGAACCCCAGCTCAGAGCTTCAGGAGGTATAGCTAGAGAGGAGACGCATGGCTTCAGCTTCCAGAGGGACAGCTCTGCCAATCTCCCAGACTCCCAGAGCTTTGTAAGTCTCCGACATTCGACTCTCCTTTCTTTTCATCAAGTGGCCTTATTTTGCCTCCAGAAAACAGGCACTGGTAATCAAAAGTCGTATGGCTGATGCCAAGTTTTAATGCTCCCGAAGTCTCTTGCACAGGGCCAAAACTGCCTCTCCCTGCATACACATACAAGCACGCACACACGCACAGAGGGAGGTACGGGGAGAGGGAGAGAGATCTACAGGAGAACTCCTTACAGGTTACAGGGCACTGTGAGCTCCTCATAACCAAATGTACGGGCAGGAAACGAAGAAACATGGTCTGGCAAAAATCTCAACCTTCTTTCCAAGCTTTTCTGCCTTATTAATGATAACAGCTTAGACCCCAAACAGGGGGCTGAGATGTCCAGCTAAATTTATTCATTAGCTCAACATTAGCTCAATGATAGGGAGCCATGTTAACCACTGTATTAGCGTGGCACTCCAGCTTCACACGTGTTAGAAATTCATGCTTACCTGCTGGAAGTTAGGGACTAGACTCTACCAATGGGACCTGTTCTGATCCTGAATTCTAAAAGCAATCTCTAGAAGAATATTGAATCGAGAGATGTCTTCATAAAAACAAAGATCCAATGGTGGGGGTGGAGCGGCAACTTCTATTTGGAAGAATGCAGCAGTATCAGTTTGAATTCACCCTCTAAAACAAACTGTGGTATCCCTCTGAGTGGAGAGATTTCACAGTACTTGAAATTTCTAAGATTACTAACTGTGGAGAAACCTGAGAGACCAGAGAAGGCAAAGCTGCCTGAGTGGCAGTAAATAAAGGTATAAGAAATGGAGGTGCCATAGGCAGGCATGGACCAAATTCCATTTCCACCGGAACCCTCAGGCAACTAGCATGCAAAATTTTTGCAAAATGTGGAACATTCTGGACCTTCCTGAAGAGAAACCATTAGGAATCAATAATTCTTTCAGGAATCACAACTGTTCATGAGTAGTTGTTCACTCATAGTTAGGGAAACCGACCTCCTTAAGATCAAGTAACTAACAGGGAGTAAAAAGAAGTTTCATCTGTTTATCTGTTACCACCAAATGCCAAGTTTCTCTATGCAGAGCAAGGAAATAATTTCTATGCAACAGTTTGAGATGTGCAACTTGCATTTGCCTAAAGCCATGGCGCAGCGAATGTGCGGCTCCCTTCCGGTGTTGCATGCATGCTACCAGCCACTGGGCAGGGTGGGTAGCTGGCTGGGAAGCCTCCCAGGAAACCGCAAATCCTGCAAATGACTCAGTAGGTGGTTCCGACTCCTCTGAGTCAGAACCGAGCCCGTGACTCAGCCCCTTGCCAGGCTCCGCGACATTGTTGAGATGCTCTGGGCTTGGCTAGCATGGGCTGTCGAGGACCTCTGGTGTTCATCTATAAAGGGAGGAATGTTTTCTCTGACAGGTGACCAAGAAGTATGGACCAGAAAAGCAGCAAACATCACTCAGTGGCTCTTCTCTCTTCCTCCCAGTCCCTGGAGAGTTTTGATGGCTTTCTACTTTCTTTAATTTAAAAGTTCACTCCTCCTTCTTACCGGGAGCATCCAGGTGGCCTCCCACAGCCATGAACTTGTGAACACAGAATACTTAGTTCCAACAGAGATTCTGCTGCTTCCTATGGCTAGAACGCCGAGCAAGTCACCTCCAATCCTTCCCATCCCAATTTCACTCTCAGCCCCATTGCCTTCTAGCACCATGACGCTCACACTGACCCTGAACTTAAACTCTCCACAGGCTCCCTCACCTACGCAGTCAGGTCCACGTCCTAGCCTGGGATTTGGTATTCAAACCCCATCTGTCTTTCAGGCCTCATCTTCCTCTAGTACACTACTTGCAGCATATGTCCTGGGCAAATTGGACCCCTTGCTTTTCCCTTGAGCATGAGTCCTTCCCTCCCCCATACCCCACCATGTTCTTGCAGTTCCCTTTACTTGAGATCCCTCCTCTTTATCTCTTGAAATTCTGCCCAGATCAAATGCTTCCTCCTCTCCCATGCAGTTTCCCCAGATCACTCTAAGGAAACCCTCTGATTTCTCATACCACACACCATTCATACCTTCCTATTGACATAGCACATTATTCCGAATTGCTGGCACTTGTGTGGATAACTTCTATCTCCTCCTAGATGGCATACTTCCTAAGACAGTGTGGGGGTGAATAGGATGGATGTCTTCTTCTTGATTTATTTCCCATCATGCCAGGATATGTGAATTTGTACTAATGAAAAAAATGAATGAATTTAGAAGATCGAGATGGATGTTCTAGAATTATCTATAGCCGTGGTATTTCATTCCAGAGATGGCTGCATGTCAGTAATAAAAACCAGCCCAACCACAAGCTTTTCACATGGGAAAGGGCGGAAGCATTCGGTGTGCTCCTTTCTGTTGGCCATGCAATGTCTTCGGATATGTGCACACCGACTCCCAGGGACCAGATGCAGCATGTACTTCTCGAGGGCCTGGAGCACCTGGGCTCCCTCATTTCTCAAGGTGATGAGAGGCACACTGGAGTCTTGCAGCTGACAGTCTTTCTGGTAACAGAACACCTACTTAGCAGAGCACCACTTCCACTCTACACCATATGTATCAACTGGGGCAGGTCACAGTGCTTTCTTGGCAGTGAGCCAGGCAGAGATTTGAGGTTTGGTTTTTGCTGTGCTCAACAGGTGGCCTTGATCTGTGTTAACAAGGCTCGTGCTTCTGTGTGACCAGCTAACAAGGAGACTGCCACCTGGCATGCCTTGTGTGTGGAGACCCTCCTCAAAGCCAGTGCGCCTGCCCCATGCTGACTCAGTGGTGTCTTAATGTGTGTGGGTGTGTGGGGGACAGTTTCTAAATAAAGCTCTCCTTTCCACTTTCCCTCCAGAGACTAGATCAATGTTCTCAAACTTCAGCAAGGACAGAATTACCTGGGGAGCTTGTTAAAGCAACAGATTGTTGGACCAGAACTCCATAGTCTGATTCAGTTGCTCTGGGACATGGCCCAACACGGCCCAAGAATCTGCATTTTTAACAAGTCCAGGGTGATGTTACTGGTTCAGGGACCACACTTTGAGAAGCAGTAGTCTAGGTGATTCCAAGAAAGGTAAATGAAAGCCATAAAAGGTTGGACAAGAGATATGTGCCCCTCTCCCTGCCTCCGGGCTCTGCCCCATTAAGATCTGCCCTCTGTTCTGCCACCAAAACCACCTTCTGCAAGGAGACACCTGCCTATACCATTGGCTTCACTGCCTCTTCTTTGCCTATAAAATAAAACTCGAACTCCACAGCCAAGCTCATATTGACTAATCCTTAACTATGTGCCAGGTACTGTTTTAAACCCTTTACACATATACTCATTTAATCCACATAAGTCTATGCGGTGGGTACTATTATTATCCCCATTTTAGAAATAATGACTCCCACAGCGAGCCCTCAGGAAATACTTTCTGAATGAACGACTAAAGGGACGCTCATAAGCATTTACACCATGTACTACAGAAGGCTGTTTCCATGCCAAGGGAGGCCATCGAAAAGTGAAGAACTGGCTTGCCAACCAGTTATTTGTTCCTGTGCTACACCAAATAACCCGTTTGCCTGCAATTGGCTGGATATTCTGGCTTTGTGTAGACATCTCCTCGCTGGGAGGAAAGCCAGAGTTAATCCTTCACAAAGGGTTGTTTAATAATAACCAGAAACTGGAGAAGAGCAGAAAGGAACACGATGATCCCACACAACCCGAGGAAAATGGACTGCTCAAGCTCATGGTTTCATGCTGCCAACAAGGGCCCCTGGTGCAGCCTGAGGTTTCTTTATTTTTATTATAAAAATAGAACATGAATATGTCTCTCCTGATTATCACCACCAATGCACCGGCAAAAACATCTCGAATGCGTATTACTCTAATGCAACACTAATGCTTACACTGGAACAGAAAACCAGGTCATCTTTGAAAGTCTATAAATGGACAGCCCTTTCTGTCTATTACTTATTTATGTTTCCTGCCTTTTGCTTACCCAGCCTTGAGGCCCAAACAGAGAAAACACACCATACATAAAGCTACCAGTACAGATAAATAAAACATCAGACTCAAACTGGTAGCTTCATCCTTCACTGCTTGGGAGAGAGTAGACTTCACCAGCCAGATTTTGCACCAATGATCAGCAAAATGCAAGCCTTTGAGACTGGGGCCAAGCAGTGTGGTCTTCCCAGAAGACGTACAGCTTTGCCCTTTTTTGGAAATACTCTTGTTTGCTGTGAATGAAAGACAAGGATGGCAAAGGGAGTTTGAATCCAAATCTCTTGGAGTTGGGTAAACTGATAAGGGTGAATTCATCACCAGCTCAAGTTTCTGGGTCACCTCCAAGGGTTTTCCCATATGGTCTGTCCTGCAGTTGCCCAGCCTTCGGGTTCACCATGGTAATACTGGCCACGTGGAAGTCTACACGTGAGAATGTCGTCATCAGAACATCCACGCAAAGTTCCAGCAGAAAGACAGCTATGCCAGATTCAAGCCCAACTGATGTCCCCGTGGTATCTACGGCCCTTCAGGAAGCCCTTTTGGGGAAAGGACAGACCCATCTCTGGGAGCAACAGCACTTGCCTGGCTCCTCATAGTTTTGCCTCTGGCTACCCACAACAGCCGTCTTGTAGATGGAACACATGAAGTTACTCTCATCTAGTTCTCGGCTTAGCCTGGTGCTAGGCAACCCGTGGAGTGGCTCTGTTGGAGGGATCTGGTGTTATTAGCAGCACAGGGGTATGTTTCCAGAAACAGCCTGGATGGAGAAGCGGAGGGCATTCCTTATGCACCTGTCAGGCCTTCAGTCTCTGTAGTAGCTACAGAGGCGAGAACGGCTGCCTCAGCATTCTCCCATGACCATCACTACCCCCCCAGCACTTCGAATGCAGATCACAGTGGTTCTGCCACCCCTGAGAGCAACCGTGTGGAGTGACTAACGTGGATGGCTCTGCCTTAGCAACAGGCACTGCCCTTGACCATGCAGTGGTCAAAAAATAAGCCCTTGTTCTCAACATGCCCTTTTTCTTTTTTCATGTGCAGAGAATTGAATATCTCTTAGCTAATTAGAAAAATGAGCAGTTGTTATTGATGAAATGTACTAGACAGGTGCCTCGATGGGGCAGGGAAAGATGGTAGGACTCTCCAGATGCCAAGGACTCCGTTTCTGAAACCATTCAAGTTAAACCACTTTGATAAGGATTAAATGCTGTATTGAGGTGGGTATGATGATTAGATAGGAGTCCACTTTGTGACAGGAGGGGCGTATGTCTTACATTTTTCATCTAATAATAACAATTGTAAACATTTACTTATCATGAGCCAGACAGTGTATGGAGTGATTTTATGTTGGATTACAGATAAGGAAACTGAGGCACCAGCTGTCAAATGGCAAAGCTTTAATTAAAACCCTCCGGCTGCCCCTTGTGCTGTGTAGCCTTGCACTGAGCTCAGAGGATCGCTATGCCCAGCACAGGCGCTCTCTAATGCTTCCAGATAGTCAGCACTGAGCCCGAACATGGTAGTTGTTCAACAGTATTTCTTCTCTGAGTGATTATTATTGTTCATTTCATAAGGGCTTTATCTTGGTGAGAAAGGACTCACCCTCATCCAGCTTGAAAGCCAACTTCTCCCAAGCTTGGGGAAATTCTGCTTCACTAAACCCATGAGTTACCAGGCAACACAGGAAAAGCTTATCACAGATTTCCTGAAACTGGGTGTGACCATTTGGTTCAAAGCCTTGATAATTCTGTCTCTACACACTGGGGGCAGAAAATTGTATGATTGGTCCTTACAGACTATTTTCATGGATGATTTCTTCAATTCCCCACATTCCAGCTTGGGTCTTGATAACACAGTAAAACCTGGTCCCACCATGGCAGCAAGGTGCAGCCAAGAGAGTTGCAAATGAGAGTTCTAAACTACAACTTGAATCTGGATTCAAGTCTCAG
The DNA here is from genome assembly GCF_002007445.2 of Ailuropoda melanoleuca. Lineage (NCBI taxonomy): Eukaryota > Metazoa > Chordata > Mammalia > Carnivora > Ursidae > Ailuropoda > Ailuropoda melanoleuca. The sequence continues at coordinate 46,168,217 of NC_048222.1, read as the reverse complement.
CTCCAACCAATGTTACTATTTGTATGACCTCGAGCAAATCACCGAACCACTGTGACCATCTGTGATTTTATCGGTAAAGTGGGGATGATATCTGTAATAGTGTGACATCAACCCGCAAACCTGAGGTTCACAATTAGGACCAATCAAGATACTCCATGTGAAAACATATGAGTATAAATAACGGTAACAGTGATGATAACGAACATCTCTTATTGCCTCTTAGGTGCCCCAGAATCCCGTTAAGTGGATATTAATTATCTCTATTGCTGGTGAGGAAGAAGGTAAGGCTGAGAGAGAGAATTGGCAGAAGGAGAATTGAACCCAGGTTTTTCTAAATCATGCATTTTCTGGAGAGTTAACGCTAAGGGGGGGTGAAACTGGTTCTTGGGGGCCAAAAAATCTTACTCTTTTTATGTGAAGAGCACAGATGTACACACAGCACATAAATACATACATGGTGTACCTAGGATACTAAAATTTCATGGGGAGGAAAATTAGGAAAAACAATACCTCCTTAGAAGGTAACTGCTATGAAAAATTTGAGAAATACTGGTCTAACTTCACTATATCATTCCATTTCACACAATTAGATTATTATTCATACCATGCCATTAAGCACCTATAAGAAAAGGCTGCATGCTGTGTTCAAACACGGTCCCAGGGAAGGTGGTGGCCACCTTAGTTGCCATAATGGATGGTCTAGCTTAGACGTCACGTGCAAAGAATTAAAATACCTTCATATTTAAATTCCACAGAGTAAACTTTCTACCAACCAAAATAGAAAGTTAATGCACCACGAACGCTACCCACTCTCTGCCCTTGATGATACATATTTTAGATCAATGTACACAAACTAGATGAAAGAAAAACTCATTTAAACATTTTTAAATAAAATATTGGGAAAAAATAAAAATAATAATTGAGTGTATTTAGAGCATTATTAAAACTCCACCTAACCCTTCCACGGGGACATGGACTGCTCCTTCTCCTTTGGCTCCTGGAAAAACTGGAGATTTATGTATTAATTCCAGTCAATATATATCTGTAGAGTAAGAGAAAAGGACTTGGTCCACCCCACACTTCTTAAATGAAGAACATGCTTTCAGAAACATGTACAAGTCTAGTCACCAGCAACGGCTTGACCAATGTTATTCACTTAGGCCATTGCCCATGAGTCCATTTCAACTTGCCATGTCTGGCTTCCTTCTTCTCGCTCTGTCAGACCTCCTGGCGGGGCATTCCAGCTCCCCACACCCACTTTGACCTCCCCACCCTCACTTCCCACTTTGCCCTCAGCACCGTCTCAGAGATGGCTGGGCCTTCCACTCCTGGATCCCCTCCGCTCATATACCTGATTGTATCCAACCAAAAGTGACCCTACTGTCACAAGGAACCAAACAGTCTTTTAACAGGGTGGCCCTACCTCTCTAGTCTGAGCGGCCCACCCTCGCCCAGATTCCCCAGTGGCTGGGGGAGCTGGAGAGGAGGGACTTGCCATCATCAGAGATTACCATTCCCTACAAATTGCCTTCCAGGTGTTCTTCGGACCGAAGCACGGCAGGGGCGCACGTGTTCCCTTGTAACACGGGGCCAGGCTGGTCCTGAGGTAGCTGCAATAATCCATCCAGTTGCCATAGCGGCCGTAAGTGTTCATTTACCACTCTGCGACCTGCAGCAATAATATATTATGCTTTTCGCCGGCGGGAGCCGCGCCAGCTGCAGCATGGGGCGGCCCTGTCGGCCATCAGTCACCACTCTCCTTCACAACCTTTTGTTCCCTGCTCATTATGGTGAATTATAACAGGGGACAGCACATTTTTCAGGAGAGTCTCTCCTGTTGGGTCTAAGTGCTAACTCATCCCAGGTTGCTCTAAGGCAGCCCGCACCGGCGCGGGGCAGTATCGCCCACGGGTCTTCTCTCTGCTCCCTCTCCGAGCACTTGGAATGGGTGAAAAACAGAGTGTGTGCACTTTTCCACAAGGCAGGATAAAAAGCCACGCCACTCTATTTACTATAAATATTGGATACTGCCTTTTGGTGCACTCTGCCGTGTCCCTGAAGGCCTGTCAGGGTGGCAAATTACATTATAGCACACTAAAGAGGCCATCGTGTCGGCGTCGGGCCCTGGGCTGCTACTTCGAGATGAGCAGATCGCTTCCGAAGTCACAGATGGGAGGACAAGGAGCAACACCTCCACCCCATCAGCAGTTTTTGAGAACGTTTCACCGTACTGGCGATGACAAACAATCCAAGACCATAAGCATTAGACGCTGGGTCAAGATACCAAGTCACTAGGAGAAATCAAGGATAAAACGATCAGCTAAGATGATTCCCGATAGCCCCCAACTGGAAGCAAGTCAATGGCCATCAGTTGGTGAATGGATAAACAAACCGTGTGTCCTGTACCTTGTATACCGTGGAACGCGACTCGGAAGGACTCCAGCGATCAAAGGAGATATTAATACGTGCAACACGGGTGAGTCTCAAAAACATTATGCTGAGAAAAAAACCATTGAACACAAAAGACCATGTACGACATGACGTCATTTGTATGCAATTCTAGAAAAAAAGCAAAACTGTAGTGACAGAAAGCAGATCTGTGGTTGCCAGAGGCCAGGGGGGAGGGAGGGAATGGAGAGCAAATGGGCTCGAGAGAGCTTTTTAGCTATATATTGATTGGTGGTGGTTATAGGACTGTGCACAATTTCCAAAATTTGTCAAACTGTGTATTCAAAGCTGTTGAATTTTTTTGTACATAAACACTATCTTGATAGATGACTAAAACACACAAAAAACAAAAAACAGAAGAGCACAGATTGTTGCCCGAGGGGAATTGCCCTGACTTTCCTTCCTCTATGACAGCTCTATGAGACAGGAACGGAAGTCTATAGGAAAATGAGTTACACTCACTCTGTAAAAAGGAGCAAACCTCCCTTGTGAACTTGACCTTGTGGAGACCAAACACTTCGTGATGTCTGCAGTATGGTGATCAACTATACACACCACCCCTGTGACAGCAAAGAACTGCCAGGTTCAGCTCAACTTCTGGTTAATTCCAGTTAGGTCTAGAAGGCACTAAAATGTTGGAATACAGAATTCACTGGAGGTGTGATCTCAGGCAAGTGGTTTCACATCCGTGGAGTTCAAGATTTTTGTCTTTAAAAGTGAAGGGAGTTGGACATAATGGCTACTAAAGCTTTTAAGTGGTACGACTGGGCCATACTTGGATCTCTGCAAGTTCTTCAATGGGTTGGCACCTCATGGTTCCATTTAGCTCTTGGGATTTCACCACTCCACCCTCAAGCTAAACCTAGCTGATCTGAATGTCAACGTTTTGGAAAATGGGCTGAGGGGCTCTGAGACACTTGGAGGGAAGATTAGCAGAGTTGACAGTGGACTTAATGCTGTGGTACTTTTCAGGCTGATGTTCCTACCCGGACACAGTAGCCAGTTGCTATTACGTTCCGATCCAGAGGCGCTTTTAGAAGATCTCCAGTGACTTCTCGGCTTTATTTTTAGTACCTTGGTGAGTACTTACTTTGGAGCCCAAGAAAATGTTCAGATCTTAAGATGAGGATTTCTTTTCTTTTCTTTTCTTTTCTTTCTTTCTTTCTTTCTTTCTTTCTTTCTTTCTTTCTTTCTTTCTTTCTTTCTTTCTTTCTTTCTCTTTCTTTCTTTCTTTCTTTCTTTCTTTCTTTCTTTCTTTCTTTCTTTCTTTCTTTCTTTCTTTCTTTCTTTCTTTCGTTTTTTTATTATATTATGTTAGTCACCATACAGTACATCCCTGGTTTCCGATGTAAAGTTTGATGATTCATTAGTTGCGTATAACACCCAGTACACCATGCAATACGTGCCCTCCTTACTACCCATCACCAGTCTATCCCATTCCCCCACCCCCCTCCCCTCTGAAGCCCTCAGTTTGTTTCTCATAGTCCGTAGTCTCTCATGTTTCATTCCCCCTTCTGATTACCCCCCCTTTCTTTATCCCTTTCTTCCCCTACCGATCTTCCTAGTTCTTATGTTCCATAGATGAGAGAAATCATATGATAATTGTCTTTCTCTGCTTGACTTATTTCACTTAGTAAGATGAGGATTTCTAATCTCATTTTTTCTAACGCAATTATGAGTCATTCAGCACATTAACATCTGTAATCTTAAGCTCCGCCCCCCCAAACCGCTGCCATCACTGATTTATCTTTTTCTCTTCAAAGATCCTGGAAGTAAGGAAGGGCTTTGAATGCTTGCCCTTGAAAAAAAAAATAAGATGGGAGACCCTGGTACTGGTGGCTACCACTGAAGTTATTACCAAAGCAAAGTTTTTACAAAGTTAATCATTGACTTTTGCATCACTCACCAGTTCCCGTGAGCAGGCATATCTCCTATGCATAAAACCTACTAAGTCTTCAAGCAAACCCTCCTTCCTAAATGGCTGAATGAAAACTTAATCCATAATATCTTGGGAAGATCCCTCTTAATTTTCCTCTGAAGCACTGATTGCTTTTTACCTGATGGATCTGGCTGAAAACTGAAATATCGGCAAAAGCCATAGCTAATGATAAAAATAACTATTTATGGAGCCCCTAGTAATGGCCAGGTACTCAGCACATGGTAGATTTTTTTCAAACTTTGCAACTGGATGTGGAAACGGCATCGTAGTGAGCTCACGTCACAAGCCCAAGGCCACCCAGCATATGAGCATCAGAGCTGGAACATACACCCATGTCAGATCAAATCCAAAATCAATGCTCTTTCTTCTGCTTATTTTCAAATTTGAGAACCAGGGTTCTGTTTACATCTCTATTCACAAGGCTCATTACGTATGTTAAGCAAGATGCTTTGCAATTATTTGCCTACAAATAAAAAGGTATGTGTTTAGGTTTCTCATGTCTTGGACTTTGCTTTACATTAGCCAGGTAGCCTCAGGCATACATTCACGTGAGCAGTGACCTGTAATCAGTCCAGAAGATTATCCGTTGAAAGACTTTTCCTGTGACCAATGATGCTCAGCGTTGAGCTGCCAGAACACTGTGCGCCCCTCGCGTGCACACACATACAGACACATTTTCTCTTTAGTCTGGGTCTCCTTATCCTCCTTCAAAACACTCACCGTCTTTCATCTTTAGATTTATGTGCAAAAGTGATAACAGAGACATACACTGGAGGGGAGGGGAGGACTAAGGAAGCTGAGCATAACGAGAGAGAAAAAGACACCAAAACTCACAACTCCAAGACTGGCCCCCCGCTGCCCTAAACATTATGGGATAAACAAGGTTAATAATATTATCAAGCCCACAGAGCCCTGTTAGAGTTTAAGTAGCAGCTCGCTGAAGGTCAAATTTGTTAGATTTTCTTGTAACACAGTTGAAGAATAACCTTCTGCTCTTGGCACGCACTTGAGACTGCTCCACCAAATCGAGAAAGCTGGAGGCAGGGTCCGTGTGTCCATCTTTGCTGGCCTCGTGCCCAAATCCAAGACCACGGAGCTAGGCACAGCAGCCTCCTCTGATTCTGAGACTCGCTAGTGGGTAAGAAGTAAGGCGACTTTCACGGTATTGTGGGAAAAACCCGGACCGTCGGGTTCTGCAGGACACTTTAAAAGTGGATTGACTGCCAGGCTTCAAGTTTGATTTTTCATGTTTCTTATGTTTTTCACATTTTAAATTAGCTTAAGAGCGTCATTTCTGCTCTATTCCATCTTGTGCTGGCTCTTGCAGTCACTTTTCCGAGGAGTTCTTGTTCCTTGCTATAATCAAGGTCATACTTAAAAGGGGATGTTATTTCTTGATCAGGGTTCCGACATGATTCTGTTTTCAGTGTGAAGGTTCAGCCAGTGTTTTAGAGGACAGGGCTGACAAGGGGAAGACTGAAGAGGGCCTCGGCCTGGCAAGGGCCCGCATCGGTCTCTATTCTCTACGTACGATGTCTTTCACCACAGCCGCTATCTCGGGGATCCAGCAAGTGTGTCTATAACATGAGGATAAATGTATCACTGCTGCTCGCCAAACAAACCATAAAACAGAGGCCTCTGCCACGGTCGGTTGGCCGACCATCACGGTGAAAGGAAAACTGCACACACACGCGTGTGCACACACTCACACAAGGTCATCTAGCTGTCAGGGAAATCCTATAAACTGAAGAACTGCAACACAGGCCGAACATGAGAAGCACCTGGGGAGCTTTAAAAATTCCTGAAGCCCAGCCCACCCCACTCCCGTTCCCCGGGAGTCTGATTTAACTGGTCTGAAATGGGGCTTGGGCATCGATATTATTTAAAAGTCCCCAGGAGATTCTGCTGAGCAACTAGAAGGAGGCCCCCTGCTCTAGACCCAGCCAGCCTCAGTGAATGCCGTAGGAGGGACTCGGCACGTCCTGCTCCACCGGACACAGCTGTAGGTGGAAGAAATCCCAAATCTGTGCATGGTAAACAGCACGGCCCAGATTTCTCAAAGCCCGTAATTCCACAGGGCAGGAAACCCTTTCCAACGGGTGTCCCTGCAGAAGGCTAGAAATATGCAGCCGGGAGCGTAACACTGAAAACCGCACGGTGGACCCCACGGCGAGGATGCTCTGTGCCCAGCGTGGGCTGGACCCCCGCCGAGAGTGACCTGGGTTTAGCCAAAGGCAGACCCGTCCGAGCTTCCGCAGGGTCCACAGCTCGGAGATGTAACAGATGCTCGAGGCGAGCACGAAGTATGGGCTAGAACACCAACGGGAAGCAAACAGCCTGCTCTGGTTTCAGAATGAAAAATGCCAAGGGCTGGTCGGCCTTCGGGCAGAGGGGAAAGAGCTGAATATAAGCAGAACGTCCAGCAACACGGGGCCGGGGTGGAGAGACAACCCATAAAACAGCATTTCCCTCCCCACGCTCTCTCTGAAAATCCAGGCGCAGCACCATATGAAACGATATGTCGCGGTGGGGGGAAAGGAACCCTCCTCTCTCTTTTTGAAGGGAAGTAAGTATTCCAAGGTTCCTGTTGGAGGGAGCCGGCACCGCAGGACTGACATCTCTGGGGACGGAGAAGAGCCTTGGCTTCCTGCGTGCAGGCGGGTAGTGCCAACTGGCCGGCACACGGGGCTGGCTCGCCTCCAGGCGACAGTGGCTTGCCTGAGCCCCTGTCAGGGGAAACGCTGTTATATCGCGGCAGCCGCAGACGAGAAGGTGAGGGAAAGAATGAGGCTCTCCAGGCGACGACTGCCAAGAACAGAGCTACTTAGAAAACGAAGGCTCCTCACTGTTCAGGGAGAAAAGGGGCTCTTTCTTCAAATTCCTTCCATTTAATCCACACCCCTCCCCCGCTCCCCGGCAACAGGCACAAAAAGATGTTCCATCAAGAAGTGTTAGTAGATATAAAGGGATAGAGTCAAAACTGCATTTGGGAGAAAGGAAAAGGAGTGGTTCACACCGGTCCGTGTGCTCATCTGCGACAGTGCATGTGGTGAGCCCTGAAAGCGTGAGGTCGCCTCTGTTTGTGGGGAAGCCAGGGCCACCTAAAGTCACCTCATCGGCCCTAAGAGCCAGAGGCAAACCTGGTCGTGAACCCAGTTTCCGATCCGTGAGACGAACAGGGTCTGCTTTCTGCCCCCTTTCCTCCCAGGAAATGGTGGTGAGGAGTTCTCCCCACAGTCGGATGCGTTGCAGGTCAGGGGTGTAGTGGGGTCCCCCGCTCTGAGTTCAAGTAGGGCTCACCCAAGGATTCAGGCAGGTCCAGAGGAGAGAGGACACTTCGTGGGGGGGGGGTGTTATATGCAGAAGAGTCAAGGAGGCTCCAGGAAGGAGATGTATTTTCCAAAAGGAGAGTGACCCAAAGAAAATGCACCTTGTAAGAGCGGGCCAGGATCAGATGAGTGGAGGCGCGCATTCTCTGCCCCAGCTGTCCTGTGCCTCGTGGGAGAAAGCCACAATTGCATGGGTGAGTAAAAACGGAATAAAAAAGAGCAATTTCCCCCAAACCATGAGTGAAAACCCCCAAACCTAGTGAAAACAAGGGTATGGTGTCCGCTTTGCTGCCGGCTGCCTCAGCAGCGGGAGCTGGTACCTAAGCGAGGTACCGGCAGGAACTGCAGCGCGCGTGGCCGTCTGAGGGCCAGGGCGCGGGGTCTCAGCGCCGTGGGGGCGGCCAGCTGCGGGCATCACAAGTCAACCGGCAGCAGCAATGCCACCCCCCACCCCCGCCCGTGGGCATCTCTGGTGGTGGATATCAGGTCCCTGCTGTTCTCAGCATCGGCGGCTTCAGAATACGGTGCCGCTTCGAGCCACGGGGAACGAGAAAGGCAGCCGAAATGGCCGGCTCACCTGCAAAATGCCCCGAGGTTTAAAAGATTGTGGGGAAGGGGAGGGATGCCAGTTCTTTCCAGAACGGATGGGAACAAAACTATTGAGAGACCCTATTTTTTATTCCCAGGCAAATACGGCCCAAGAAATACAAGTGGCTGGTGTTAAAGAAGAAAAATAAAACTGAATGAAAACATTTCTCTCCTTTTGCTTGTGATGCAGACGCAAGGCGTCATCCATTTAAAAGAAACAAAATCCATTTTTTTCTTTCCACTCCAAAATGCCAACATTTACAAATGAGTTATAGGAGTCACTTCTGGAAGGCAAAGTACTCTCCATGGTTCATGTCCTCAGTCACTAAACTAATAGTCACTAAAAATAGAGGAAGTTCCCAGCTAGGGCTAGCCTCTGTCAGGGATAAGTAACAACAACACTTAATTTACGCCAGGCATTTTAACATAAGCAACCTCATTTAATCCTTATGACCCCACTGTGACAAGCACTATTTATTCCTACTTTAAAGATGGGAAAATCGAGGCTCTGAGAAGTTAAGTGGCTTGGCCAAGATCATCCAAATATTAAGGGACAGAACGAGGTCACACACTTGGATCCAGTTCTAGCTCCAGATTCTTTTTATCCCCTACAACCATTCCCCCATATGGAGTATAACGACATGGCCCTACTTACTCCCTGCTTTCAAGAAACCATGCTATTAACCCCTTAGTGGATATATCACATTTGCAAATATCTTCTCTCACTCAGTGGGTTGCCTTTTCGTGTTGTTGATGGTTTCCTTTGCTGTGGAAAAGCTTTTAAGTTTGATGTAGTCCCAATAGTTTATTTTTGCTTTTGTTTCCCTTGCCTGAGGGGACAGATTCAGAAAAATATTGCTAAGGCTGATGTCCAAGACATTACTTCCCAGGTTTTTTTGTTTTGTTTTTTAGAGAGTTTCAGGTCTTACATTTAGGTCTTTAATTCATTTTGAGTGTATTTTTGTGTATGCTGTAAGAAAGTGGCTCAGTTTCATTCTTTTGCACATAGCTGTCCAGTTTTCCCAAGGCCATTTATTGAAAAGACTGTCTTTTCCCCATTGTATAGTCTGCCTCCTTTGTTGTAGATTAATTGACCATATAAGAGTGGGTTTATTTCTGGGCTCTCTACCCTGTTCCATTGGTCTATGGGTGTATTTTTGTGCTAGTACCATACCATATTGGGGTTAATATCCAAACTATATAAAGAACGCATATAACTCAACACCAAAGGAACAAATAATCCAATTAAAAATGGGCAGAGCGCCTGAACAGATATTTTTCCAAAGAAGACATACAGATGGCTAAGAAACACATGCAAAGATGATTAACATCATTAAGCATTAGGGAAATGCAAATTAAAACCACAATGAGAGAATACCTCCTATCAGTCAGAACAGCTAGTATCAAAAATACAAGACAAAACAAGTGTTAGCAAGGATGTGGAGAAAAAGGAGCCCCTGTGCCCTGTTGGTGGGAATGTAAATTGGTACAGCCATTCTGGAAAACACCATGGAGGTCCCCCCCCAATTAAAAATAGAATTATCATATGATTCAGTAATTCCACTACTGGGTATTTATCTGAAGAAAACAAAAACACTAATTTGAAAAGATGTATGCACTCCTATGTTTATTGCAGCATTATTTACAATAGCCAAGTTATGGAAGCAAGCCAAGTGTCCACTGGCAGACGAAAGAACAAAGAAGATATGCAGGCCACGCACGCGTGCACACACACACACATAGGAATATTACTTAGCCACAAAAAGGAATGATATCTTGCTATTCTGGATGACTTGGCTGGACGTAGAGGGTATTACGCTAAGTGAAGTCAGACTGAGAAAGATAAATACCATATGATTTCACTTATCTATGGACTCTAAAAACATAACAAATGAACAAACAGAAAAAACCAGAAAGATATGCAAACACAGATAACAAACTGCTGGTGGCCAGGAGGGAGGTGCGTGGGGGATAGGTGAAGGGGATTAAGAGGTACAAACTTCCAATACCAAAATAAAAAGTCCCAGGGATGTAAAGCATAGCATTGGGAATATAATCAATAATACTGTAACAACTCTGTGAGGTGACAGGTGCTAACCGAACTTATTGTAATGACATTTCACAACATATGTAACTGTCAAAGCACAATGTTGCAGACCTGAAACAAATGTAATTTTTTTCAACTATACTTCAGTTAAAAAAAAATATGTCATGAGACTCAAACTCATATAAACAATCAGAAACTAGAATTTGGTGGGACGCCTGGGTGTCAGTTGGTTAAGCGTCTGCCTTCGACTCAGGACATGATCCCAGGGTCCTGGGATCGAGCCCCATGAGGGGCTGCCTCCTCAGCTGGGAGCCTGTTTCTCCCTCTCCCTCTGTCCCTTCCTCCCCTTGTGCTCTCTCATTCTCTCAAATAAATAAAATCATTAAAAAAAAAAGAAACTAGACCTTGATTGTATTTTCCCCTCGTTCTAAAAGATGGGGGCTGAAGGGAATGATACCATAATTCAGGCAGGAAGAAATCAACAAAGGTTGGAGTTGTCTGAGAGTTGTTCTAGAGAAGGTGAGATAGGAGGATTCTAACAGGCAAGCAGAGAACAGGCATGGCTGAGTTGAAGTGTGTTCTGAGCAGTGACGGAGAAGAAATTCGAGCAGTCTTTCTAAGCGGAAGCTGCACGATGAAATACAGGATAATGGTGCTGTCCAGTTGTCCGTTCTCCTTCAAACACCTCTGAAGCACCTAGCATGTGCCAAGCACCTTACTGCGCCCAGGAGTACGTGTACCTGAGTCACGGTCTCTCCCTCGAGACGCCCGAGCCTGCTGTGGTGAGGCAGCTGAACCCCACGTGGTGCCCAGGCTGGCCAAACCATCTCGTACCATCCACAGTGAAAACGCTGCAAGGTGCCAGTCCAAATCTCACTTGGCTTCTCTGGTTAGGCTGTTTATCATGACTATGTCGCAGAGATAAAACCTCTCAATACAGAGCTAGAGGGGAAAAAACTCAGCATGTAAAAATAAACTGCCCAAATAGTGTTCCCTCGCCACTCCATTTGGCATCCAGTATTACTACACATGAGAGCAAGCCACGCCACTCTGGACTTGATCACAGAGCAGCTGCGAAGTGTGGGGACACAAAGCACCAACACAGAGACCCCTCCACTTCTGTTCTAATCTCTGCAGCCTCATCTGAACTCTGGAGCTGGACGCTTCCCTGCAGGATACAAGGAACAGGTCAATGGGCTGCTTTTTATTTTTTAGTTTTTTCTAAAGATTTATTTATTTGAGAGACAGCGAGAGAGCGTGCACGAGCGGGAGGGGCAGAGGGAGAGAGAATCTCGGACAGACTCCAAGCACAGAGTCTGACGTAGGGTTCGATCCCACCACCCTGAGATCAAGACCGGAGCTGAAAGCAAGAGTCCGATGCCCAACCGACCGTGCCAGCCAGGTGCTTTCTAATCTTCTCCTTGTCACCAGCTGCCATGCTGCAGTCACCACAGATCCTGCGGTGGGATGTGAGAAATGGTGCTGACACACTCCTACAAATCTTCAGCACTAAATTTCCCACTTGGCAGCTCCTTACATCTTTATCTGACCTTGGTTAATAAGTGAAATCAACTGATACAGCTTCCGTTTCCTACCATCTATTGTGTGCCACAAATACTGGTTTTGCAAAAGGGATGAGAGGGATCTTTGAAGACCATGGGAGCTTTCAGGGCAGTTTCAAGCTCTGTACGGTAAGAGATACACATCTTGACTCCGAGCATCTGGACATACTCAAAGGGGAGACTTTCTATTTACACCGATGGGTAGGACTCCAGTCCTCCTCATTCGTGGAGGATGAAAGCTTTGACTCTGTCGAGGTGTGTCTTGTGAGAAGGGTCCTGATTTGCTCCCCACTGGATCCACTCTCCATACTTACTGACCTATGTGGGGTGTCTACTAGATTTAACAAAAGTGAACAAGCAGTCTGCCGCCAAAAACTTCAAAGGGAGATCCTATCCAACCTCCACGTTTCAGGAGAAATGTCACCTCTTCTGGAACTTCTAGGACTCCCCCGGCAGAATTGATTATTTTCTCTTGGGAACCTCAAGTACTTTGTGAGTCTTATTCAGCTCTTGTCATATTCTGAATGGGATGGCGAGCTCCTTGAGGGCAGAACCCAGTTTTGTTTCTCTTTGCAACCATTTAGTAACTGGCAGGTTTTAGTTCAATTGGTAATTATTGAAAAAACTGGACATTTCTCTCCAGTTATTTCTTGTATTGACTTGCCACATTTATGTGGGTTTTCCATTTTTTAAAGACAATCTTAATATGTACGTGTGTGTGTGCGTGTGTGTGTATGTATTATTTCAGATTGCTGGGATTTCAGATTAAGAACTACGAACATTATGGATGAATACATGTAAAGCGTATGTTGGTTATATGGTAGATGCTCAACACACGTTAGCTGTCAAACTGTTACCTTAGATAGATTTAACTGGACGCGGACTTTACGCCTTTAAAATTCAAGGAGGGCACATATTGCATGGTGCGCTGGGTGTTATACGCAAATAATGAACCATAGAACATTACATCGGAGGCTGAGGATATACTGTATGGTGACTAACATAATAAAATTATTATTAAAAAAAAGAAAAAAGAATAAAATTCCTAGTCCTAACTATCATGCAAATATTTTCAAAAAGATGCTAAATGTTCTCGTGAATTCAACATAAAACAAGAACTCACATTTTACAGTGAGAAAGGTTTCTGAAACTATTTTTACAAAGTTTCAACTGCTGCATCTCGCTGGGAAAGCAATGGAGGCTGAGTCAGTGTACATGTCTTACTCAAGGCCACGAAGCCAGGATGCACCAGAAGGAGGAATGGGACCCAAGCAAGAAGGCCCACTTTCAATCCTGGCAGTCTCAGGGCCTCTCTCGTGGTTCCTTGTGGCATTGTTTTCAATTTATCCACTTTGTTTATTCCACTGAGAACAGAACAGTCTACATACATACACTCTCCAAAGGGGCCAGATGATGTTTGAAATTATAACGGTAGGCAAGCTTTTAAGTAGGATGGTGCATTATTGAAAACAGAAAATCATAAAACACATCGTAATCACCGGCACAATTTTAAACAAGATTGCTTTACCCGGTTTTGTTTTCTTTCTTGTTAGATATTTTCACCAGCAGGTTTCTAACAAAAAGAAGCAGGGAAAGCAGATTCTCTGGCTGGAAATTTGATAGCATTATGTTCGGTGACGAATACAAGCATTTCTCTTACTTTGATCACGCCTTGCCCACAGTATGAACTCGATAAACATTTGCTCAATCGAATTATTATTACAATAGCTTGTTGCTTTTTTTCCCCACTAAGCAATAATAACTTTCATTTGTATAATGCTTTACGGCTTACAAAGCACATTCTTCATATATTACCATTTTAGTTTCACAGCAATTCCAAAAGGTAGATATTAATTCTTCATTTTACAAATCAGGAATCAGAGGCCCAGGTAAGTTGGATAATTTTTCCAAGGTCAAAATTACTCCCAAGGTGTTGGCCTGTTAGGAAAACACTGACGATATAGAAGAAAACGGAGGTCTTTCAGGGGAAGAAGTATGGCAGAGTGGTTAAGAGTGGGGCTCTGAACTCCAACTGTCTGGCTTCCGATCCGGCCTCTACTATGAACAGGCTCTTTAACCATGCACAGGGTACGTAAGCATTCTGTATTTCAGTCTCCTCCTGTGGGAAACAAAAGTTATACCAGTAGCTATCTTGGAGTATGTTAGTAAGGATGACTTGTGTAAAGTGTTCGGCATTTACTGAGTACCTATCTTAAGGACTCAATAAATAGTAACTGCTGTTGCTATTATGATTGCTCCTTCTGTCCTGGGCAAAGTATCTTAGCAGGTCCCATCATCTCTTCACCCATCAAATATATACCCAGTCTATTAGAAGTTGTAGAGAGAGCTCTGAGTTAGGGGCACGAGTCTGTGGCTCAAGCACTAGAAGTACTGGGCTTAAGTCCTGCTGCTGTCCTTTGTCAGATATGAGGTCATGAGCAAGTTATCTAAGCTTTCTGATGGCCAATTTCTGCATCTATGAAAAGGGACAATAACCCTAGTCCTATCAGTCCTATGGTGTTGACGTACAGATTAAATGAAGTGAGATCTGAAGAGAAAGTACCATGAAGTCTATAAGGTATGATGCAAATCACTTCATTTATTTTTCATTCATTCATTCATTCATTCATTCATTCATTCATTCATTCATTCATAGGCTGTTAGCATCCTTGCCAATGCCAGGCACTGTACGAAAGAGCAGTGATTCAAAAATGAGTTAGGAGAGGAGGGGAGACAGACATGTAAGATGGTAAATGACTGATTACACTATGATGTGAATTCAAGAGAGGTACTATCACAATGTGCCTATTACTGAAACAGACACTGTGGGGACTACAAGAGCACTTGCACAATGGGAACACAGCCTACAGTCCTGTTGGAGAGAAGACTAACACCCTTTCAACACCCACATTTAGGAACTTTGGCAGGGAAGGCAGGTGAGGACTCCATTGTGTCTGTCATCTTTCCTCCAGCATGGAAGACTGTAAACCCAGAAGCCTTTTTAGCTACGGTTCCATCAGTTCCAGGACACCATTTAACAACTTGGCTCTTTTTCCCCAGCAATGCAGTGGTGAAACCCACAGTCCAGAATTTGTTGTAGTTCCTTAATTTTTTAAAATACCTTTTTTTTTTTTAAGATTTGAGAGAGGGCACACATGCATACACATGTGTACAAGACAGCGTGAGCAAGGGGGAGGGGCAGAGGGAGAGAGGAAGCAGATACCCCCTGCTGAGCATGGAGTCCAATGCAGGCTCCATCTCAAGACCCTCAGATCATGACCTGACCCAAAACCAAGAGTCAGACGCTTAACCGACCAGGCCACCCCGGTGCCCTGTAGTTCCTTTAAATAGACACTTACTGAAGACCTACTTTGTGCCAGTTATTTTGGTAAAGATAGAAAGGACATTTTGCTCAGCCCTGCAGAGGGCTGTGGTTTAGGAGAGCAGACAGACTCACATACTAATTATTCCAGAATGAGGTGCTCATGGTTGAGATATAGGTAGACAAAGGGCTCAACATTAAAATGGTGAAAGGGAGGCCAGGGAAGGCTTCCGGGAGGAGATGACACTTTATCTTAGTCTTAAGTGGTAAGAGTTAATTAGATGGGGAAAAAGAGGAGGCTGACAAAAGGAGAAGCACCAACAAAAGGTAGAGACTACTCTGAAAGAGTTAACCATTTATTCCAGTAAACTGATATATTTTCTTCTCAAATATAAATACTTGGTCTCCAAATATAATCACACTACGTCACCTACATTTCATGGTTTGTCTTAAAAGGGGCTTTATAAACACAACCACTATTCAAAATCATCTGTGCGGTATGTTTGATTTCAGAGTCTTCTTTCATTTTCCTCAACCAGAACACCTTGAGAAGGGGATAATTAGTGATCTGCTTTGATTCAACGTCTCCTTTGAAATAGTGTATCTACTTCATTTCTCCAATTGGATAAATGATCATTCAGAAACCTGACTATGGGAGCAAGCAAATCTAAAATCTGAGCTAGATTTCTGGTGGTCAAAGGATCATATCTCATTACAAAAGATGTTTGATATAAATATTAATTTTCTTAAAGTGGTAATGGCATTGATTTCGTACAAAGGATGATCATACCGGATTAAACATCACACTCAAATTACCTGAGTCTCTGCGTATGTGGAGAATCAAATTCTATTTGATCCTGATAGGAAGAGTCATTCTGGATTTAGCAGGCTAATGTGGTCCACAGCCTCTTTACCAAAACTTCAGATTATTTAAAATATTACTGTGGCCTAATTGTCTTGGCTAGAGGCAGAGAGAGAGGAAAGTGGGATTTTATAATATCCTACACAATATAAACTTTGCCCCCAATAAATGACTATTTATTAAGTGCCTAGTGTATGCGAACATGAGACAGATGCTCATTTAATCATATCTCATTGTACTCAATCGTCCCTAACCCCCCTGAGGAAACCAAAGCACAAAAGGATTACATTGTCTTATTCAAGGTCAGGTAACTAGGACTTAGCAACAGTTGTCATGAGAAATAAATGAGATAAAACATATGTGAAATGCCCAGCCTGGTAACTCACAGCTAAGCAATAATGGTGGCCACTGTTGTCATTAAGAAAATCGGACTCGGCTAATTGTCCACCAAATGTATCACTTGGAAAACGTACTATGTGTGAAGAGGGCTCCTGATGGTTCGTCACAATATGAGACCATCCCTGCTGTCCGCTCACCAGATTTGCACAGAAACTCTGCACAGGCGCCTTCTTGGGCGGCTGACAACTCATGAGAGAGAAGCAAGGACCCTTACCATTCTGAACCACATGGGCCCGATTCTCTCCCAACAAACCAGAATATCAAAACCCTTCCAACACTGAAGTCTGCAAATGGGCACACCCATTAAAACTGTGCCTGCTAATAGATCCGTATGGACACATTCCAAGGTTAATTATATGAAGGATTTTGGAAACTATAAAAACCAGGATGACCAGTGTCCATAGCAGAGCCAATCCTATTGGGCACTTCTGTGAAAAAGGAATAGAAATTAAGTGTTCCTTTTCTTTCCCTTTATGTCTATTGGACAGGGGACTGTATTAGATATTCTGTGACTACTCGCCTCTGTATGACAGATAGAGTGACAAATAGAAATACAGATCCACAGAGGTCAAGGTAAGTATTTTTTAAAACCACTGTTTTCCTGAAACATTCAGATAAGTGCAGGTAAAGTGGGCAGCTTGGTCTGCCTACTTTGAGTTCTGCAACTTCAGAGGAGAGGCTCAGGGGCCCTGGGCTTGAGTCCTACTTCAGCCATGAACTTGATAGAGACTTTGCTCCGATAACCTCATCCGTAAACTTAGGTATTAGACAAAATCAGAGTGTCCTGCAGCTCCACAGGACACAAATGCTGAGAGCGCCACAAGCCTTAACATAAAAGAAACCTTCACAAAAATAAAAAACAACACAACTGTGACAAAAAAAAACACAACAAAAAAACCCCAACAAACCATAAACTGGGCCCACACTTACATCCCTTTCTTGGAGAGCCACAATGCTAATGGTAGCATATTAAAGAATCTGAAACTCCTGGGGGAAACAGACCTATTACTGTCACTCAAGTAATCATTTCCTAATTTAGTGGACTGTGACATGTAACACCTTTAAACATCTTGGGAAACTGGTAGAATGCACTTCTAGAAATACTACACGATCCTGAAGGTTCCCTCTGCTGCTGGATTCCATGGTCCTCCAGAGAAGGTTTCATTGTGCCATATACGTTTATGGTAGAGACACACTTGTGAACATCTTTCTCAATGGCTCTCCCATCCAACACTTAAGACCACATCATCAATCCATTGCCAGGTTTGGAAATGGGGGTTGTGGGGCTCGCCATATGACAGGCTGCCTTCTCTTCTTTCCTGCAGCCAACGAAGATCGTAAACATTTTCCTCTTAAGCCCCCTGAGTAAACGGAAATAAGACTTTCTGTGGAATGAGGAAAGAAATTTTCTGAAACTAGGATCTGAGATTCTGGACATTTCTTCCCAGTTTACAGAGCCACCTGGCTCCATTATTTCTCTCACTGCTACAAAGACTAGATTAGTTTTAAGACCCTGTCCCACTCCAAAATTCCATGACTCCATAGAGACAAGTTAAAGAAAGGTTTTGTTTTGTGTTTTTTTTTTACTTTATCATAAAATCATCAGCTTATGGCTGATGCATTTAACGAACATGTTGCTCTTATGAAATCCCTCTGACCAGGACAGCCGCCAGGAGCAAACACGCCAGTCGTTTCCCCTGCCTTCCTGAAGCCGGCCCCAGTGCTGGCTGACCCCCTTAGGAAGTAGGTGCTGGAGCTGCTGTTGCACTTTATGCATCAATTTAGGCCATACATTTGTGCATCTGATTAAAAATAAAAACACCCACTCCAAAAGTTGTCCAGTTAATGCTGTGGCCCATTGGGATGGCTGATGAGCTGTCTGCCCACCTGATCTAATAAGGGGGTCAGCGACTGCAGATTCAAATGACCAGGAAAGATGAACCGCTGACACACCAGTTTCCCCTCAAAATCACGTCCCCCATGTTGTAGGGCGCTCCTCTCATTTGGCCAGTTCTGCCCTTTGCTTGCCCAGGAGCTTGGCATCCCCGCCACCATCACCACGTTTTAGCTGTGTGCTCTCTAAGCCTTATTTCAGGGAATCCTCAGGGCACAGCTATGAGACAGACACAATTATTATCATTTACAAGTAGGGAAACTGAGGAACAAAGAAATGAAGGAACTTGCCCCAAGATCACACAGCTAGGGAGAAGCCGAGCTGGGATTTAAGACCAAGCCATCTCTCCTCGGTCTTCCCTCTTAACTACCAGGTTACAGAGGTTTCATTCACCTAGTCATCAAGGTCAAGAGCAAATGTCACCTCCTTCAGAAAGCACTTTCTCAGCAATCTCAGCCCCCCACCCATCTCCTTTCCCCTCTTTGCTATCCCTCCCTCATTCACCTTCTCTGCCTTAGGTTGTGTCATGCTGATTTTGGTTTGTCTCGCTTTTTTTTTTTTTAAGTTTTTATTTTAATTCCAGTTAGTTAACATACAGTGTTATCTTAGTTTCATTTTTTTAAGTTTTTTATTTATTTATTTATTTATTTATTTAGATTTTATTTATTTGACAGAGAAAGGGGGCACAAGTAGGCAGAGCGGCAGGCAGAGGAAGAGGGAGAAGCAGGCTCCCTGCTGAGCAGGGAGCCCGATGTGGGGCTTAATCCCAGGACTCCGGGATCATGACCCGAGCTGAAGGCAAATGCTTAACTGACAGAGCCATCCAGGCGCCCCTAAGTTTTTATTTCAATTCCCGTTTGTGTATGGCTTCTAATCCGACTGTGAGCTTCCTGTAGTCAGGGATCAAATATCACTTCGAGCTCTGCTACAAGGCCCGGCACAGCACTGGGTGCACGGCACAGCCCACTCAACAGAAACCTGTTCCCAGGTGACTTCGCTGATGGCCTTACGACGGCCCTGGACCATTCCCAACCTTCCCATACCTACCATACAAACACACCTGGTCCTGGGAGCCTAGAGCCACAAGGAAAGAAATCCAAGTGACCAAGAAGAAAACGTTTATCGCCGAACGACATATGAGACAGAGACTTCCAAGTACCGATGGGACAAAGCAACCGCATTGGTGTTGACATGAAGTGTCTGCTGTGCCACCTCAGATCTGGCCGAGGATATACATGGGCAGAAGCCTCTTCCTTTGGAGAGATGTCTCTGGCTATGAATGGGCCCAAGAAAGGAGGACGGAGGAAGGGGAAGAAGCCATGATGGCTTTAATGGTTCAATCCCCGGATATATGTTGTCAGCCTGGCCTGTCTCCAGGAGCATGGAGAACCGCCAGCTCCAGCCAACCCCAAACACACGCTACGCTGACGCAGATTGCAAAACTGAAGGTAAGCGCAAAGCCCTCGTCAGCTCTGTGCTCCCTGGGGTCCCAGCCTAAACACAGTAACTGATACAGCCACCACGTGGATGGATTTGCACATACCAACGTGGAAGGGCTGCACGTAACTAGGTGGAAAGGTGCTGCGGTTTGGATTTTGCTTGGCACATAGCACCGGCTGCAGACGGCTGGATTCTTTTAGGACATGGAAGGAGACCTGATCCTGACCAAACGCAGCTTTCCTCCTCCTGTGGCCACAAGGCTGGAGGGTGCGAGTGGCCTGCTTTGAATTCTGAGTGCCTTTGCTTTTCTGGAAGTTTTTCAGTTGGGCTTTCTTCTTTAATGCCTTCAATTATCACAGTTCAAATGATTATATTCCCAGCACCTCCACCCAATAGCCGCAGAAGTCTGGCATTTCCTGTACCGACGAGAAAATGACCTGGCAGCAGACTGAGCATAAGCCTGGCTCTTTAGCTTTTTTCTGACGCAGCCTTTAATTTATTTTTTCGTCCTCTCTCTCTCTTTCTAACTGCTAGCGAAACAAGAGATTAGTGCAGATGGATGGAAATATTTTTTCTGTCTCAGCATTTGCTGTCAGACCCAAATACTAGGAAAGTTCTCATATGATGTCTCCAGCAGCATGGAAATTCCCAAACCCATCTTAAGCTATAATCACCTGGCCCCAGATGGAAGGCACAGATCAAAGCCGGCCTTTTCTGAGTATAGCCCCCGGACACGGCTCTGAGAGTTCTATTTGAGGCTATACGGTTTCTCCCTCTCCTACTTTATCTTAGCCATTTCTGAGCTGTCCTCAACACCCTGGTACACTGTCTTGGATACCATGACATGAACGCTTGGCGATCTTAATACATCCAGCTGCCCAAACATAGGTGTTGACATTCACTGATATTCACAGCTCCCATAAGCCATTGCTGAAACACTCACTTAGAAAGGGTGATTTGGGTCTGAAAGGGCCTATAATCACTCTGGGGAAATAAAAGACTTGCTCAGGAGAACTGGCAACAAGAGGCCAAGTAATGGCAGAATGTAGGTGTGACATGCATTCAAAGGAAATTAGATGGTTGCAGGAAATGGTGAAGACAATATGGAGACGATTCCATTCACAGGCATGAAGAACAGATACGGTTTTAAAAGGTGGGGAGAGTATTTCTGGTATGAGTAAATGCATCTCACACCTGCCATGCCTCCCATTGCCAGGACACCTATAAATAGCGACCATACCACGCGTCAGACAATGAGATGCCTACGTGTACCATCTCATTTAATTCTTATACTTCTGAGGAAGATATATGAGCTCTATTTACACTTAAAAGAAACGGAAGCTTTCAGAGGATAGATGACTTGCCCCCACGCTGAACAGCCAACAGAGGAGAACAGCTCTCATTCTAAAGTCTGTGCTTTTGTGCCCCACAGCATGGAAGTTAGAAGCTAGAGTCTGTTTGCCTCCGGTGGGTGGTGATGGGGCAGGAAGGCCCCTGTTCATCAGAATGCAGGCAAGGGACGTGGCTCACGAGGCACTGTGCACGAGGCAAAGATCTCACACGGGAATAGCAGTGATGCAGAACGGAAGAAGTGGGCAGTGGGAGCAAATGGCTGAACACTGCCAAGCTTGGAAGAGATCTAAAGAGGTTGACATTCATTTCCCTTAGACCTAGAGCAACGAACCACTTCTGGGTGGTGCTGGAAAGGAAGTTGGCATCCTCTGGTTTGTGGCCTCCTGGCAAAGCGGTCATACTTATTTGTGAGGTTTCCCTTCCGTTCCTCTGCTCCCTGCTCAGCTCACTTCGCCTGTGGTACCTCCCTGAGCTTCATCTGAAGCCCTTTCTGAGCATCTTGATGAAAGAGTTCTACCGAAGGCTACAGAACTCAGCAGGAATGGCCCAGTTAGCTCTGCGAGCACATCCTGGGAGGCCCGGTGGGCAGTTGTGGATTTCAGCCCTGCCTAGTATGAAGCAGCTCAGATACTTGTGCATTCCAACTGCAGGGACAGGGATCCCTTGATGGGGCTCTCCCGCTAGGATATTCAAGGGCAGGTTCACCAGTGGGTGGTTTAAAGTCAAAGATTTGTATCGAGTTATTCCTTACTCTCAACTTAGGGGAAGAGGAAGACAAGAAAAGCAAGGTAGGTTTAGTGCCTACTATTTGCCAGCAATGCCCTTCCCTCATTTCATATTTCCACTCTTGTAAACCTCTTAGAGTCTCGCGAAATAGGACTTATCCCATTTAACGCAGCCCATGGAGTCTTAGTAGCTGGTCCATAGTCAGGCAGCTAGTAAGTGGTAGAGTCAGGTTTGAAATAGAAGTCCATCTGACTCCCACCCCTGCAGGGTTTCGTGCTCTGCAGCAGCCTTTCTGGAGCTGCATGGACTATTTTTGGTAACCAACACACTCATATGCCTCTCTGGATAAGATGAGGTGTGGCCTCTCGCCAAGGAGATACCCTTGGGCTAGCTGGCGTAGGAAGCCTGACTGGAACTCACCCTGGGATTCAGGTTTGGCGGGTGGAGGGTGGGATGAGGAGGCTTTCCGATTGCAGGAGGCTCTGCAGAGCTTCCTGGGAAAGCCCCCCATCCAAAGGAATGAGCCTCAATAGCCAAAGCGTTAAGACCACGGTCAAGGTCAGAGGGGAGAGTAATTCTGCGCTTTTGTTAGGTCCCATACCCTGTGCCCTCATACCTCCGTCCGCAAAGTAGAACAAAAGAGTTTGTGAAAACCCCCAGGGCCTGGGGAGTGGAAGGAAGGCAGCGCTGCCTGGTGGCAGGCAGAGGTCAGAGCAGCCAGCAGGAGTTGGGGTGCAGTGTCCCACGGGTAGAGTACAGTGGCCTGAGGAGTTTGCCAGGCAAACTGCCAAAGGACTGGGGAAAACTAGGGGAGAAGGTTGGTCTCGGTCTCTAGTCACTGCAGCCCCAGCAGCAAGGGTCACCCCAGATGTTGGTGGCCTACAAGTGACAGCTGGGAGGACTGGCTTCAGAAGCACAATGAGTCACCTTCTGGGTGAAGCAGATACAAGGGGGTGGCGGATAAAGGAGAGGTCCTACTTGAGATTCTTGGGATCCATACATGACATAAATTATATTGAATTATGCCACATTATGCCACAAAGGGGTGCTGCTCAGACCAAAAAGAAAGCTTTTTTTTCCCTCCCTTTCTCCCTGTAGCCAGCATTCACCGAGTGCCAACTATAAACTAAGCATGAACTAGGTTCTGAGGATACTGAGAGAACTATAGGATGGTCCCTGGCAGTGAGTGGGGAGAGACAGAGACGTGATGAGCAAATACGCCAGAAAGGAAGTGGTGACAGGCGCCTTTGCTCCTCCCAACGCCTCCCTCTCAGAGGCTGGAGCCACCCCTCCTACCTTCAGGCAGGTCTTTCTGCCACCAGTAGGACGGAGGCTCAAGACACCAAGGGAACAGGAGCTATGGCATTATGTGCCGAGGGGCAACGGACTTCCAACTGGTGCTAAAGGCTATCAGCCCCTTTCACAACATTCTAGAGCCCTCCATGAAGACAGCTGTCTGGGCTGGCAGCACTGATGCAGGGACCTCACCTACCAAGGCAATTTTGATGCCTTCTGAGCACCAGCGCGGCACTGCATCAACACAAGCGTTTGTAAGTCTGACTTCACATCTTTGAGCTCATGCCCCAATCTTCCTCCCCAGCTTAACTGTCAACACACTATCACTGAGCATACCAGTAAGAGGACAACAGTGGAAAGCATCACCCTCTGCTCAATTCTATTGCTTTGTCACCGCCTCATATCTGTCCTGATGTCCCCAGGGCCACTGGTGGTTGGGGCACAATCTAAATGCAGAATCGGGATGGTTTGGCTTGGGTTTCAGCTCTAAATCCCAGCATCAAGGAAATGTCCAAGTCGATAATTACAAGGGACAAAGAGGGTCTTCCGACAGAAGAACTTAACACATCTGAGGAGGAACCAGCCCAACCCGAAGCCATTTTGCTTTGTTGAACAACAAAACAACTCAATAAACATGACCTCAAGGGGAATGTGTTCTCTGGAGAGGGCAGAAGCCTCCTTCACACTGGTGAAGCTATTAGGATACAAAGAAACGTGCATTTTGAGATCTCTGTTTGCAGGAACTGGTTTCTTTTCTTTTTTTCTTTCTTTTTTCCTCCCTGGAACACTAACTAAGCCCTCCCCCCTCCCTACTCAACCTGACCAGCAGTCCACCCTACCTCACACTGTGTCCCTGCCCAATCGAGCCCGTCCCTTCCCCGTCCACGTTTTAGCATTTAATATATTTGCATTAGTTTGTTAGGGCTGATGTGACAAAGTATTGCAGACGGGGTGGCTTAGCCCACAGAAGCATATTGTCTCTCAGCTCTGGAGGCTGGAGAAGTCTGAGATCAAGGGGTTTGCAAGGTTGAGGGCTGTGAAGTAAGGATCTGTTACAGGTCTCTCTCCTTGGCTTAAAGATGGCCATCGTCTCCCCGTGTATTCAATTTATCTTCCCTCTCTATGTTACCTAGATCCAATTTTTTGGATTAGGGCCTATTCTAATCACCTCATTTTAACTTAATTATCTCTTTAAAGAGCCTATCTCCAGATAAGGTCTCACTTGCAGGTACTGCGAATGATGGATTTTTGGGGGTACACAATTTAGCCCATAACAATATTCTGTGGAGTTGGGTTTCTGGAAGATGAGTCTTATCGCCCATCTAGTTTGCAAGTGCTACCTATGCCATTCATTTCTATTCTCACCAAACTGAACGGCTAGTTAGCACCAATTGTAAGCTCCATGAAAGAAGAGACTGTATCTGTCTTATTAACCATGGTTTACTCCTAGAATAATATCTGGCACATGGCAGGAATGTATTAAACACTAGATGAATAAATGAGCAGAAAGTTACACACGAGGATAATATCCATCTGACCTTCCAGAGACCTGCCGTGCCTTTGGAGAACAACCTGATCTTGGCTTTTACTCTAAGAAGGAATGCTTCCATATTTTCGGTAAACCTGATCTGTTCTAAATATGTTTCCTCAGCCACGGAAGTAAACACCAGCTAGCAATCCATCGGGCAGTCAAAAATACTCTTTGAGTGCGATTGAACAGAATTCTGATTACACAGTTCGGCTAAGGAAGCCAGTCCAGACCTGCACCAAATTTCACGGGTCAAAGCCAATGTGAGCACTCGGCACTGAGATTTGTCCTGTCCCACGTGCAGTGATGTTTCTGCAGGACCATGCATCTCGTGGCATACCTTTAGAATATCCTACTCACTCTTCTGTCATCTCAGCAGAATTGTCTTGGAAACACCCTAAAACAACGCAGTGCACAGAAGGGTTTTACTTGCATCCGATCTGGGCCAACTACGGATCTTCTACAGGGCACAGATACGGATTCTAAGCAGTAGCAGGACCTGAAGTAAGGAATCTCTCAACCCCATGGTTGCTTAAGATCCTTGCTACTTGGGTGAGTATATCTGGAGTAGGTTTTTTCGAAGAGTGTGGCGCAGAATTATTGATACGCATATGCATACGTATTTATGCAGGGGCAGATGTACCTGTATTTGCATGTGCTTGTAAATGCATGTTTTAATGTGGTGTGTGTTCTTTTCAGCGTCTACTTCATCAACCCCAGCCCCAAACACTACCGGCCAAGACAGCCAAGTGAACCGAGAGTCAGGTCAACGAATGTGACACCACCCCACGGAGCTAGGAGAGGCAGAGGCAGTTCCAGCAAAGAAGTGCCCAAGTCCCTGGTCCTGCCGATCGCTGTGACGTTCTGCTCTCTCTGTCCGAAATGACTGATGGGCCTGTAATCTGTTGTTGCTGTTGTTTTGGCATACACTTGCAGAAAACAAACTCGTTCACGGCTCCCCTGCTGAAAGCTCAACCATCTGAGTGCCACAGGAAGCAGACTCTGGCATTTTAGCTGCTCCCAGACTGGGTCATCCATAAAAGTTTAATTTTCTAAAAATATTCAGCGAGGTGCTTTTCCTGAATGAGATGTTTTCTGGCTCATCAACGTATTTATGTGAGTAAATAGAAGGAGGATCGGTAAGTCAGGAATCTAATCAGCTATCATCCAGTCCATCTGGTTTAATTAGAGAGCCCAGCGGTTCTCAGGCACCTTTTAGTAAAAGGCCTCAGAACCAACCCCCCTAAGGGTGGGGGTGCTTCGCAATGTGGTTTCAAATGCTCGTCGTCATCTTCCCTGCCTCCACGGAGCCCCTTATTCCATTCCCATCACAGAACAACTTGAGGCTCATCATTGTGCGCCTCTAAAGGGCACGCAAATGCAAATCAATGCGGCATAGGGGACACACCAGAACGTCCCTCCATCCATATGATGAGGGTCAATTAAACAGGCATGCACCAGTGCCGCTCTGTGCCGGGGACTGGGGAAACAACACTTGGACCAGCTCTGGCAGGGGTGACCAGTGTGGGGACAGATCATTTCTAAACCCTGAGGCTACACCAAGATAGGGAGGGAGCCCCAGAGAAGGTATCTGAAGAGGGTCTGAACTGACTCTGGAAGGATACTTGGGAACAAATACGGACAGCAGAATGAGGAAAGCTCTAGATGAATGGTTCTGAAGCATGAATCAAAACCAGATTGCTGGGGCTCTCCCCTTGGATTTTCTGAGTCAAGAGGTCTGGAACAGGGCTAGAGAATGTGTGCTTCTAACAAGTGTATCCCACTGATTCTAACGCCACTGGTTCAGGGACCAAATTTTGAGAATCTCAACCCAGGCTCACACTGGAATCACCTGGGAATTTCCACAGCTACTGAACCCCGGGTCTCCTCCCTGGAGACTCTATTTTAATTGGTTTGGTGCACAAACTGGGCATCAGGGATTTCGTGTGTTTGTAGCTTAAGAATTTCAAACTTACAGAAAAGTTACAGTATAAATACTTTTTTTTAAAATATTTTATTTATTTATTGGACAGAGAGACAGCTAGCGAGAGAGGGAACACAAGCAGGGGGAGTGGGAGAGGAAGAAGCAGGCTCATAGCAGAGGAGCCTGATGTGGGGCTCGAACCCATAACGCCAGGACCATGCCCTGAGCTGAAGGCAGACGCTTAACCGCTGTGCCACCCAGGCGCCCCAATACTTTTTTTTTTTTAACTGAACCATTTGGAAGTAATTCGACTTGGTGTCCCATCACTCCCTTTGCAGTGGGGATTTTCTTCCAAACAAAAACCTACTCCAACGTAACTACCGAGCAACCATTAAAGGCGGGAAACCCACGCTGATACGTTATGATCGTTCAAGTTCTGCCGAATGTTAGATCATTTTTTTTTTTATATAGTAAAAGGCTCTAGTTCAAAATTACACGTCACTTTTCGTTGCCATGTGTCTTTAGTTGCCTTGATTCTGGCTGGAAAGCTTCCTTAGGCTATCCTTAGCTTTCTTAACTTTGACACTTTTGAAGATCATAAGCCAGGAACTTTACGGAAATGTTGCTCAGTTTTGTCTGATGCTTCCCCACGATGAGATTCGGGTCCTGCATCTTGGACAGGGCTGACACAGCGGCACCTGGTGCGTTCTCATTGTCACCTGTAGAAATGGCACGTGGTTTCTTTTTGTCTCAATACTGATGATGCTCGCTTTGGTCACTTGATTAAGGTGGTGACTGGCAGGCTTTTCCACTGTAAATCCACTCATTTTCCTTTTTCATTTTATCAGTCCTGTTTGGAGAGGTGCTTGAAATTACATAAACATCCTGTTTATCTCAAACTTCCGATCTCTTCATTAGATAACTTGTATCAGTATGAAGTCATGCTATTTTATTTTGTTCAGGTTATAATCTGTCACTACCATGATTTGTGTGAGGCTTGTGGGAGCCCTTTAGTCTGGCTTGGACTCCTGGTTTTTCTGGAGTCTACCAGGTGGTTCTAGTGTGCAGTGAGATTGAGGACCCCTTCTTAAGGGAGAGCAAAGCACCATATTCAGTGAGTCACTGAGCAGAAGGCTCAGGGAACTACAAGGTTTTCAGTATGGGTGGCAGGCAGGATGTAGATGGGGGTGGCAAGAGATGCCATTTTTAGGGTTCCTCTGAGTCCAGACTACCTCATTATCCTCTCCAACAACACAGTCCTTTCCCTCCCCGTACACTAGGCGGTGACTCCACCCATCAGGGAAACGATGCCTTCCCTGGGAAAGCAGCGGCTGTAGGGTAAGGGGGCCCGGGTTCCTGTTTGGACATTTCCTAGTTGTGTAAACTTGAGCTGGTGACTTGTTACAGACTGAATGTTTGTGCCCCCTTCCCCAAAATTTGTATACTGAAGCCCTAAACCACACCCTCCCCCAGCTTGGCTGTGTTTACACAGGAAGTTTCTAGAGAAGTAAAATTAAATATAGTCCCAAAGAAGGTGGGGGGGGGCAATCCTAGAGGATGGTGTCC
Organism: Ailuropoda melanoleuca; assembly: GCF_002007445.2. Classification (NCBI taxonomy): domain Eukaryota; kingdom Metazoa; phylum Chordata; class Mammalia; order Carnivora; family Ursidae; genus Ailuropoda; species Ailuropoda melanoleuca. The sequence goes on along the minus strand of NC_048222.1, from coordinate 46,139,994 downwards.
TGTCAAGAGGAGACGTCAGATCTCTCCATCCTCCAGGAGCATGCACAAAGAAGTCATGGGAACACAAAGCAAGGTGGTCACCATCTACAAGCCAAAAAAAGAGACCAGCTTGCTGGCACCTTGATCTTTTGGATTTCCCAGCCTCCAGAACAGTGAGAAATAAATTTGTGTTAGTGTCCATCTGTGGTACCTTTCATGGTGGTCCTCACAAGTTAAGACATTGCTTATCTGATTTGATTCTCTCCCCGTGAAATGGTTACTAATAGTCCTACCATCTGGAGGTCTGTTGAAGGTCAAAAGAAAACATCAAGTACTTAGCACGGTACAGGCTCTCAGTAAATGCTTACCAAGTGCTGGCTATTTCTCTTGCCCATAAACACACCCTGCACATTCCCATTTCCCTGCCTTTGTCCTAACCAGTTCAGTTCCACCAGTATGATTTGAGAAGTCCCTACTATGTGCCAACCACTGTCCTAGGCCCTGAGAATAGAGAGAGCGACACAGCATTGCTTCACATCCAAAGCCAAGAGTGAATGTGCTGCCCACTGCTGGCCTAGGTTAGAAGTTGTTTCCAACTCGACTTGCTAAGGCACTGGTTCACAAAAGAAATAGGAACTCTGTTTGGAACCTGTTTCACAGTATTGGGCTGCTGAAAAAATGAGTAAATCACAGGATTAGATCCAACAGCCCTCTGTACTCGTCCTTGGTTTTATTATATTCGTATGGTAACAAAGTCTTCTCCCAGCTCACCAGTAATTGGCTGGAGTCCTCCAAACAAATTGCGGTCTCTTTTTTACCCCCTTCTTGACGGTCAAAGATTTTTTTGCCCTCCGTGTTGGTTTGAGGTACTTCATAATGCTTTTAAGTGAAAGCAACTTGAAAGCAATTAAGCAAAAGTGGGAAGGTCTTGCTATGCTCCACTGAAATTCAGACAGGAGGACAGAAAAATTCCTGGGCCACATGCAATCACCATGTAAAGCAAGGGTCCAACTGACTCAGGTTGGAAGAAGCATAGTTATGACTTTATACCTCCCTCTGAGGTGAGAAACAAAGAAAGTGATTTTTTTTTTTTTGAGAAGAATGAAGTTAGGATGAAGGAGTCAAAATAAGTTTGATAAGATATAATTTGAAGAGCCTAAAGTTTCACCCAAAGTTCACATGTGAGGATTGAAAGGAACATCACGCATTAGAGCAACCCTTCTCTGGCTTGGGTATTTTCACAGGAGACCCCTCCTCCGATCTCCCTCAACTCTCCATTTTTATCTCCCTGACTGCTTTTCCGGATCTCCTTTTGGATTTAGAGTTTCTGAGTAAGTCCCCTACCAGACAGTGAGCTCGTTAAGAGAGGGATCCTTGCTGGTAGCCCCAGGACCAGGTAAGGAACAGGTATCCCTCCCGGTTCTCCATGACCCTAACTGCAGTGGGAGGCTGGACACATCAGACGTCCAACATTCAGCCTGAGATTCAGACACATTGTGCTTTTCGCTTTCTGCTGGAAATCCCCAGTTTGTACGCTTTTTCTTAATATCTTTGTGCTTTCTTTTCCTCGTTCCATTGCAACCCTTAAATTTTTTCTCTCCTCTTTTATCATTCTTGACCTCAGAACTAGCCTTCCTATTTATAGCCACCAAGCTCCCTCTTCTTCCTTCCTTAAAGCATTTCTGCAAACCTCTTAAAGCTCTTCTTCAAATATGAATGATGGATTAAAGACCCCGAGGAGGTGTTCACCCAGGAGTCACGTTCGCCTTCCTTGCAGCCACTGAGAACTTTAAGGAGACACAAATATATGCCCCTTCAGTTCACAGACAGGACTTGCTCACCCTGGACTGGCGAGAGGGCAAGGGGCTTCTGACTCTGCCCCCTGTCCCGCCCCATCACTGAGCAGCCTGGGCTGGGGCAGTGGTTTTCAAACCCGATCCCCTGGAACTGGAAGCTTCCTTGGTGGTACCCTCTAGGCCAAGGAGCAGAACAAGAAGGGCAGAAGAGAAGAGTGAAAGGGGGTCATGCCTCAATTTATGCTTCCAACACAGAAGCTGTACTTTTATCTGCCTTACAAATTGGGTCTTCTCTAAAAGATTCCAGCAGAAATAAAAAAATTCCATGGCTAAAACAGTTTGTGAGCCCCTGGAATGGTGGGGAAACAGAATGCCAGGCAGACTGGTTGAATGGTGGCAAATCTTTCCCCCAAGGGCAGACTGGATTTGCATCTTGGAAAGAGCCGAGGCCACTTGCAGCCCAGAAGGGCGAAGAGCTATGTGAGCACAAGGAATGCCACTGGAAGGTGAAACAAGGAGGACGGTAACAGAATCAAACATAGACTGGAGCTATGACATCAAAGTCCTATACGTGTGTGTGGCTTGTGAAGGAGAGACCAGGAGCCCCAAACTCACACGTGTGACACGGCTGCACTAAGCACATAAACCGACCTTATAAGGCCATGGCGTTGATGTCTGGACCTCACTCATTCATTCGTGTGCATAAAGTCTCCTGTGGGTTAGGAGTCTAGCTGTGTGTGTGTGTGTGTGTGTGTGTGTGTGTGTGTGTGTGTGTGTTCAGTCTCGCTGCTTTAAAATCAAAGTCCAACATTCCTCTAGTTAGTCTTTGGGGAAACAAAGCACCTCTCGGTGTTGAGTCCGGATTCAAACACTGTCCCAATGCTTACTGGCTGTGTGACTCAAGGGACGTCACTTAACCTCTCTAAACTCAGTTTCCTCATCTGTAAATGAGAAGAATATTATAATTTACCTTGGAGGGGTTTTGGGGAGATTTAAATGCAGTAAGCCATGTGAATCCCTCGGCATAGGGCCGGGCACTGAGTGAATTCCTCCTAATTGGTGCTATTATGGTTCTACCATTATCCTCTGACCTGAGGCCTGCCCCACACAGCTGACCAGCATGTACTCCATTTCCCCCATCTCTCTTCAGAGAATAGTGGACGACCTGCTTTAATTGATTTGAAGAAGCATCAAAAACAGACGGGCAGCTTTGCTAAATCATCCCATGACTCATGGGAAATCTGGGATTAGAATGAAAAGGGAGGTACTCTGGGCAGCTGGGCAAGGGAGGACACAAAGCCCTCTGTGTTTCAGTGAGTGGGGTCATCAAAAACGAGGTTGGGAAGGTCATGCAAAGGAATGTGGAAGATGCCCAACTATGAGAAAATTCTGGAATCATAGGTTCACTGAATGTCAGAAGAAGATCTAGGAGAAGCCTAGTCCACACATGGTGCAAACCAGAGAGGTTAAGTTACTTGCCTAAAGTGAACCAGCTGGTTAGTCCAAGAGCAGGATTAAAGCTTCTATCTCCTGTTTCAGGGTCTACTGACTCTTCCCTGCCACTTGTCCAATTTTCCTTCGAGCAGGCTCTGTCTGAGCTTACAGGGCCTGTGAGGCATGAGCAGGGTGGCTGGGCAGCCCAAGCCCACCACTCTGAAAGCGCTCTGATTTTTTTCAAGTCTGCAGCCTCAAAGCGTAGCCTGCGGTCCTCCTGTTTCACCTTCTACTAAAAATGTTCACTCTGAAACTTGTAACAGCAGTGACCTCTGACAGACTGGCACGTCCCAGCTGTTAACATTATTCTGCTTACAACAGAAGTTGCCCTCAAGACCCTTGTAGCCAGGCCCAGGGAGGAGTGTGAAGCTGCCAGGGCTGGGCCTCAGGAAGAACAAAGAGAAAAGTCACCTTGGCTCCGAAGGTCTGGGAGCCGCCAGCAGCTCAGTCCGGCCTCCTGCCATCTCTCCCTTCTAGAGCTCCATGTTGGAGATGTGAGGCCCTTCTGCATGGAATCCTTCTCAGCCATTAGCCGATAGGGGCCAGCTTACACGGGGACTTATTTTTAGCATTCCATTCCTGTGTGGCAGGACATGGCATTTCAAATTTCTTTTAATTGATTTCATTTGGCTAACATGCTGCTCCTTGAGTCCTGGGGGAAAGCTACCCAGATGAAGACCCTTTTGGAGAAAGTCTGCACGACACGGGAGGCCTGATGCCCCCGCCTCCACCCCGGCCCCCACGGAGTCGGCCTGTGTAAGTAAGCAGGAATTCGCCATTAGTCACCTCCTGAATCCTATAATGAGCTTGGGTCATTTCACGTCCTTCCAGGCTGCTGTTAAGGGAGGTGTGGCAGGAAGCACGGAGACTATACCCTTACCTGAACCCCAAAGCAACTCTCTCTGCCAGCTCATTTTAATCGGGGTGGTTCACCTCTCAAGTTCCTACTATAAATTGGGGAAAACCTCTGCCTCATCTACCCCTTCCCCTTACAGTCACCAGCTGATGCTGGCCAGAGCTCTATGCCCTACTGAGGCAAATGTATCACCCTCCTGGGTAGCAAGGACGTTATTCACTCTGCGCTTTTCGTTTTGAGACTGCTGGTTATTAACACCCTTAAGAGCCAAAATCTGTGAGCAATAGGCCCTGGGACTTCAGCCCTCTAAAAAGGCCTCATTCCTGCCACCTGCACCGAACCTCTTCTTGTCCCAGGCTCTGTGTAAGGTGATGGGTACAGAGAAACCGCCAACACGACCCCCAGAGAGCCTATCGATCTGTGGCAGCACTGTGTGGCTTAAATGCCAGGGCAAGATCTCATCACAGGACAATTTCCACTCCTAGCCTTGCAGTGAGGGGTTCAAGGCATCAAACAGTCTCCTGAAGGAGGGAAAACTTGATGTTCGTGTGAGATCTGCCAGGACTCAGCCAGTGAAGAAGTGGGTGGCTGTCCTAGGCATTAAGAAGAGGATGGGAAAGGCTGGTGAACAAGAATGAGCCTGGAGACAGCAGGCCAGAAAAGGGGGCCAGAGCCAGACTGCAGAGAGCCTGAAGGAGAGTGGGGCAGGTGGGAGGACACCGGGATTCAATCAGAAGAGGGGCTTGAGGAGGTCACTCTGTGGTGAAAGTGAAAGAAAGAAGGGGACAGGGCAGGTGAGTGCAGACGCCCCACGGATGGCCCTTGGAACCTGCTGCCACGGTCTGGGCAGCCAGTTATGAAGTCTAAGCAAACTCCAATCTATCACACCACAGAGTGCGAAGACAGGTAGGTTCACAAGTGAGCTCTGACAAGAGAAAGCAGGCAAACCAAGCATGGATTCCTGTTCCTAGGTCGCCCCAGCCTGCTGAGTCCCTTCCCAGGCTCTGGAAGTCCTGCCATGGGCAGGACATCTTCCTGGATTTTTGTCAAGCTGGTTCTTATAGACCTTCTGGAAGGAGTCCATTTCCAGCTTGCCAAACTCAAAAGACAATAAGAAAAGCTGACCCCCACCGCTCCTTATGAAAAGCACTGAAGTACAATGGGGGAGCGTACCCTGGGCATGTTTGCGTCGAGTCTGCACAATCTGGGCTGCCTTTGATGAAACCCCCTCCCTGTGCACGCTAGGCTGGACTCCAGGAGCTCGCTCACTCTCGTCCAGGAACTGGGTAACAACACACGTATCTGAGGGCTCAGACGATGACAAGAGTGAATGGGTGTCAAATAATGGATTCGGTGCAAAACAAGGCACAAAGAATCACAGGGCTCCTTGATCCTTACATGTCTGCGATGCGTCCCCTCTTCCTTTATTGCAGCCCCCACCACTGATCCACACACCCGCATACCCATCTCCGCTGCCACCTTAGTTAAGAAGATCAGCAGTCTGTGAGGTTTTCTGGGGCAGCGGGCCCTTGGATCCCACAAAACCGGCCCACCTCCTCTCCCGCCTACAAGCAGGGCCTGGTCCTGAGGGATGGCATCAGCTGGAAGGGCTCAGGTAACAGCTCCTACTTTAAGGTACTTTCTGAACATTGAGCAGTTAATCCACGACCCAGCCCAGGGAGGCAGACAGGAGCTTGCATTTCACTAATGAGACTGCTGAGCCATAGCTGGTGGTAGGTGGGCTGGGCCAGGGCAGGGCTGGGGCTGGCAGGAGGGGCAGCAGAACCCTCAGCCCCTCCGAGCCTGCAGCACAGCAAAACCCCTGCAGGACTAAAGCCTTGGACCCTCCGGATTCTGACCCAACACTTTGACAAACCTCTTTCAAGAGTACCCCCCCACCCCTGACCCTGCCACCTCTCCAAATTCCCACCCCCAGGAAAATGGAAACTGAAAAGATAGGGAACAAGTCCTACTCCAGGAGAGGAGGTGTTCAGTAGAGAACCTGAACCATTTCTGAGCCTCTGCTTTCTCATTTGAAACAATGAAGAATCCAATTAAATATCCCAAAATGTCTTCAGGCAAATGCAGATCAGAACAGAGCTCACTGAAGATCGATTCTTCCATACCCACCCAACCCACTTGTGTCTGAACGGCCCAGGACCGCCGACATCCGCAGCCACAGTTCAAGTTTGCCACTGGATCTGCCCGCGTGGGTGTTCTCTCTCACACGCACCCGATAGCGTTAGCACGGCAGCCCAGGCCGATCCCAAAGTCTTTATATGCACAGCACGAAAGGCGGTAATAGTCCCAGGAGGAGACCCCAGACAGGCATCTAGAAAGCAGACGCCCCCCCTTCCCCACCTCCACAGGAATCCTGGCTCCAGTGAGTTGGGATGACAGCAGCTTCCCCAGAAGCCAGTCCTTCCTGTTTAGGAGGGAGGACACTCGCAGTTCACCCCCACCACCTGCAGCACACTTTTTACTTTGGAAGCAATCCTCACGCCCTCCCCAAGTGTTTTCTGTTGAGTATCCATCCATGGGTCTGTGCTTGGAATTTAATGTCACCTCTGCTCAGGTGGCCATATGTCCTGGGTTGCCCAGGACAGTCTGCTTTCTGCTGGTTGTGCCAGCATCCCATATGGTTAGTGCCTACTTTCACGCTCAAAAGTGTCCTATTTGGACAATAAATAATATGGTTACCGAGGCTCTACCAAGTTATTTAAAAAATTTGTTAGAGGGCAGGAAACAACTACAAAACCATTAATAAACTGTAGAATTACTTTTCCAATATCATGTGGACTGAAAATTTTTGTCCACAGTTATGATTATATATTTAGCTGGAGGTACAGGTTGAGAGGGGACAGTAAACGTAACTTGTGGTTGTAAGATTATACAAGCAAGAACAGTAGTCCGTAGCCTTTTTTTAATAAAAGAGATGTCAGTTGTCAGCTTAACAAAACGGTTTAACAAGAAAATTTTGTGTTAAAACCAAGTTAATGTTCATTCATGCTCATTTTAAAATATTTTTTCACGAAGTTTTCTTTTTTGAAAAAAAAAAAAAACTCCCACAGCATAAAATTTGTATTTAAAAAAGCACCATTTGCAGTTTTGTACAACCATTAAGACTAATTCCAGAACATTTCCATGATCCCAACAAGAAGCCCCATAGCTGTCAACAGACTGTCCCAATCCCTGGCAACCACCAAGTTACTTTCCGGACATTTCATATAAATGGAGTCCTATGTTATGTGACATCTCATGTATGGTTTCTTTCTCTGAGCATCAGGTCTTGAAAGCTCATCCATGTTGAACGATGTAGAAATACACCCTACATTCCTAGCTGAGTTCTAGTACCCATCGTATGGACAGTCTACCTTTCGTTCATCCATCATTAGTTGATGGACGTTGAGTTTGTTTCTACTTCTTTGCTATTATGAATAATACTGCTATGAAAATTCACATACAAGTTTTTATGGGAACACATTTTTAAAAATTTTATTTAAATGCACTTGGCCAACATCATTAGCCTCCGATGTAGTTGAATACATGTTTTCAATTCTCTTATGCATATACCTAGGAGTGGAACTACTGAGTCAAATGGCAACTCTACGTTTAAAGTTGGGGGTATGGTCAAATTTTTCCACAGAGGCTAGACCATTTTCCACTCGCCCCAGCACTGTGTGGGGGTTCCAATCACTCCATATCCTCTTTAACACTGGTATTTTCCATTTGTTGCCGTGGTCAGCAGTATCATCGACCCAGTGGGTGTGAAGTGCTATCTCCCCTAATGAATGATACTGAGCATCTTTTCGCGGTGCTCATTTGTATGTCTTTTCCGGAGGAATGTCTGTTTGTGTCCTTTGCCCACTTTATTAGATTTGGTGGTTTTTAATTGTTGAGTATTTGGAGTTCTTATATTTGCGGCACATAATTTTGATCTGATCGAGTCTTAACCAAAATTTTTCTTCTGTTGCCTGTGCTTTTGGTATCGTATTTAAGAAACTGTTGCCTGATCCTAAGTCATAAGATTTATACCTATCCTCCTTTCGAAGAGTTTTATAGTCTTATCTTTTACATTTAAATCTTCAATCCATTTTGAACTAATTTTTTGTATGTAGTGTAAGGTGAAGGTCCAACTCCATTCCCTGGCATGTGGCTGTCCAGTTATCCCAGAAACACTTGTTCAGACTGTTGTTTCTTCACTGAATTCTCTCAGCGCCTTGTTACAAATCAATTGACCACACATGTAAAATTTATTTGTGGACCCTCAATTCTAGTTCATTGGTTTATATGCCTGTCCTTATGCCAGGGTCATCCTGTTTTGATTAGCTTTGTAACAGTTTTTTGTCTTTTTAAAAAAATTTTATTTATTTTACTTCAGAGAGAGACAGAGAGAGAGAGAGCATGCACAAATGAGGGGAGGGGCAGAGGGAGAGGGAGAGAGAATCTCAAGGAGGCTCCCCATTGAGTGCAGAGCCCCACATGGGGCTTCACCTCACAACCCTGAGATCATGACCTGAGATGAAACTGAGTTGGACGCTTAACCGACGGACCCAGCCAGGTGCCCTTGGTAACAAGTTTTAAAATTGGGAAGTATGAGTCTTCCAACTATGTTCTTTGTTTTCAGGAAGGTTCTGGGGCCCCTGGGTGGCTCAGCCATTAAGCGTCTGCCTTCCGCTCAGGTCATGGTCCCAGGGTCCTGGGATCGAGCCCCACGTTGGGCTCCCTGCTCAGCAGGAAGCCTGCTTCTCCCTCTCACACTCCCCTTGCTGTGTTCCCTCTCTCGCTGTCTGTCAAATAAATAAATAAAATCTTTAAAAAAAAGAATGTTCTGGCTATGTCCCTTGCATTTCCATGTGAATTTTAGGATCAGTGTGTCCATTTCTGCAAAAAACACAAAAAAACAAAAAAGCAAAAAACAAACAAAAACAAACCCAGCTGGAATTTGATAGGGATTGCTCTGAAGCTGTAGATTAATTTGGGGAGTGCTGCTATCTTCACAATATTCTATCTTCTCATCCATGAACACAGGATAGCTTTATTTCAAAACTTTTTTTAAAAAAAAATAATTCCCAGTATACGGGAGGTACATTACCTTGTTTAAATTTATTCTAAGTATTATCTTTGATGCTATTTGAAGTGCGATCGTTTCAGATCTCTGTATTTCATATGTGTGAGCAACACTTGCAAAAATAATGAGGCACTACACATAATATCGAGTGCTACTCCAAGAACAGTCCCCTGGCTAGGGCTGATCTGAAAACGTGTTACTGGCTTGAGACAAGTAAGGAAATTGAAGTAATGTTTAGAAACGTATAGCACTTCGAAAATGGGGTGCTTCCCCTCCAAAATGAAGTTTTGCCTGTAAAATTTCATAAGGAATGTGGTTTTGTATTTTGCATGTCTTTTTGTATTATTTCACTTTTTCTGGTAATTCATTTTTGTGTTCTTTTTTAAACAAAAGCATCAGTCTGCAATAAACTAGAAGGGGGAGGAACTAGCCTTTTACTACAGATAGCTTGGGAAGCACTCGTTTAGACAATCTATGCTACTTGGTTTGGGAAATGACAGGTCCTGGGACATTTAGGTAAATTCAGGTTTGGAGGAACAGAGAGGTCATGATGGACTACAGTGTTTTGAGCGGGATTTATGGAACAGGAGTCACATTGTTACAGATTATAGGTGAAAAATGGGGGGGGGGGGAATCCCAGAATCAAGTCTCTTAAGGTTTGGAAATAAAATGTGTGTAAATTCTTCTATGGTTTTATATCTCCCTTGTCTAATATAGGCATCTCTTTCTTTTATGATGGGTAAAATCAGAAAATGGATTAAAATCTTTAATTTCCTCTTTGAAGTTCCTTAAAGAAAGGATTTAGAAGTTAAATAGTGTGATTGGTAGAATATTCCAGTGAAGGAGAACACGTAAATTAAGTGTCTTCTCATTTTCAAAATTAGAAAAGCTTGCCTAAGAGAAAGACCTAAATTAAAATGTTTGGCACTGAAAGAAATCAGAATATTTGATCAAATTGCGAAAAACTAAATCCTTCTTGAACTGTGGAACCTGTATTTTCAAAAGCTGTGATTCTGTTTGGAAATGGGTACAGATATTATTTTTCTCATATATGAAAAATCCATCTTATGCTGAGGCTAGGCAAGGCGCTTACCTTGACATGTTTTACTCAAATCAAGGGGTCCTTAAAATCAAGAATTTACGTAAAGCTTTAAATTAAAACACGGGCTTACTAGATCTTTAAGACGTGGGCTCGCTAGCGGCAATTCATGGCTGTTAGGGGCCTTGTGAAGACTTCTGTCAAGCTCACTTTGCCCAGTGACACACAGACTTGGAGTCTTTGAAAGGCTCTGAAAGTGCCTGGATCATTAAGCAGATCACATTCCATGGCTGTCGTTACTGACGTGTATTGGCCTCAAACTGCAGGACAACGTTCTCAAAGCCGGGTGTGGGTGGGTCTGCTGGAACCAGAAGGGTTACATAAGCACAGTCTAGTTCCTAGTTTTCCCTGAAACATCTGCTCTGTTTTACTGTAGGGGGACACAGAAGCGCCCCAAATCATTCAGACTTTCATGGAGCACAATCCTCAGACTTAGGATTCGGCTACTTCTGATGTTCAGAAATGCCCAGTGTTCCTTTAGTGGAGGCTAACGCAGCCTCCCACGGAAAGACTGTAATCACATGAAAAGGGACAGGATGATGCTAGCAACGTCAGCTGGGGAAGATGATGCCCAGAACTGATTCTAAGACTGAAGACTTAGGTTGTAAGGTCTCATCATTTTCTCCCATTCCACTGGGACTGTATTTCCTTATTGTTGGGCAATATCACTCTCCCCTCCTATGCCTCTGTCGCAGCTGGTCCTCCTTGCCTGGAGGATGCTCTGTCCAATCACGGTTACCCAAGACAGACTCACGGTCTATCCAAGTCTGCTCATTCTTCCAAGTCCAACTCCAATTCTACCTCTTCTACAAAGGCTTCCTTCCTAAACAGTACTTGAGCGGTAAGAAAACCATGGGCTTTGAGGTTGACCAGACGTGGGGTGGGCAGGTAATTACTTACCCTCTCTGAGTCACAGATTCTTCACTGTAAAAATCCTGGGTCATTGTGAGGATTAGGGGTACAAAAACTGGTGAGTATTAAAACTTTTGTTACTCCGACCATCCATTTGGCTGGGGCCCTTCTCGCATGAAAATCAGAAACACAAGAATCACACCTACCTCCGTTAGCATTGTATGATTTGTGCAATAATTCAGGACTTTTGGCCTTATGGCCCTAAGAATCGTTGAGGGCAGTGAAGGTAACCCCACATCTCTGACGCAGAGACTCAGTCATGCGGACTGTCCACTTGTGGAGCACTTGCTTTCGGAGACATACTAGGCTGTTTTCACTTAATTCTCAAAATGTCCCTGAGAAGAGATTTTTACCTCCTGCTTATGGATGAATAAACTAGGCCCAGAGTCATTGGTTACTTCCGGAGGCCACACAGTTAGTAACTAGCGCGTCTGGCCTTGAACTCGAGTCCTCTCTAAGCACACCAGGTGCTCTCCAAACAACACATGTAGTGGGTGCTCAAGGGCAAACGCTGGCTGATGAGCTGGACTGAACTCAGACCCCCTGTTGGGTCACAGCCTTCTCTCCATAGCACCTTTACCTGCCAGCCTCCTTGCTGTGGAGGTGTGCCCACCCACTCTGGCTCTGCTTTCACACTTGCCATGACACTGAGCACCAGCACAGCTCTAAAGACGCATGCAGTCAGCAAACCACCCTTCGGGGGCAACTAAGTGCCAAGAGTGAGAACAAGGTAGCAGGTAGAACTCCCAAGCATGTTTGGAGAAGTTGAAAGGGGGCCTTGGAGAGAAGAGATTCTGGGAGCAAATGATAGATTACCTATTCCTAGAATCAAGTAGAAATATTAATTCCCCAGGGAGTGGGAAAATCAGAAGCAAATACACTGGCCATCAGTCACAGCATGCTAATATCAGGAGAGTCACATTTGATGCTTCTGGAAATGAATCGATAACCTCATAGGTTAGAAGGCAATTACTTTCATTCGGCTCAGGAAACGCCTATTTTTCAACCAGTGAATGCACTGTTTGGGGACTTCGGTTGTTCTGCCTCTGTTGGAAAGAATATATAAAAGTCATAGCCAAAGGCAGAACACTTGCCTTACTGACAAACTGCCTATCGACCACGGCAAATCCTCTGTTGCTAAACTATTAGAATTATGACTCGCTGCTTTCTTGGCAAGTGCCCGCCCTAGATGAAGCACTCCAGATACTGCAGCTGTCTCTGTCCCCTCCCACCCCTCTAGGATGGCTAAGCCCACCTGAAACGCCCTAAGCAAGGTACACAACGTGGTTCAACGACACTAACACCTTCAGGACTAACCTAGATTGATGTATTCCAGATGCACAGAAATTGGGATCTGCACCCCTCCCTCAACACTTCCACTCACTTCTTTGTTCAAAATGCTATTCTCTCACTCTTTTAACACTCAAGAGGTGAAGGAATCATCCAGAAAGAGAGGAGTGATAACGGTAGAAGAAAGAAATGAAAGTGCATTGTTTGAGTGCCTACTGTGTGCACATTACCCAGACTGAATCCTAATAACGTTCAGGCTGAGGTCTTCTCATTGTACTATTTTTTACTGAGGTGCAATCCACATACCATACGGTTCCGCATTTTAAAGTGGGCATTTAGCATATTCACAATGTTGGGCAACCACTCTCTCTCCTTTCAAAACATTTTCATCACCCCAGAAAAATACCCCATCTCTATTGAGAAATCATGCCCATTCTCCCACCTCCTCATCACTGATCTGTTCTCTGTGTCTGTGGACTGGCCTGTTCTGGATGTTCACAGGAAAGAAATCACATAATATGCGAACGTCTGCAGATAGCTTCTTCCTTCATTTGGCATAAGGTTTTCAAGTTTTATCCAAGTGGTAGCAAGTATGAGGACTTCATTCTTTCATGGCTGAGTAACATTCCATCGTACACACATGCCCCGATCTGTTTATCCATCCATCAGCTGATGGATCCACATCTGGCTATTATGAATGAGGCTGCTACAACCATTCACGCACAAGTCTTTGTGTAGAAGTATGTTTTTGTTTCTCTTGGGTATATACATAGGAGTGGAATTGCTGTTTTAAGTCTGCTATAAGATGGGGAAACTGAAGCTAGGAGGGATGCCACCACGCCCGGGGTCATTCAGCTTATTAGTGGCAGAGCCACGTTTGGGATCCAGGTCTACTTGGTTGTTTTTTTTTTTTTTAAGATTTTATTTATTTATTTGACAGAGATAGAGACAGCCAGCGAGAGAGGGAACACAAGCAGGGAGTGGGAGAGGAAGAAGCAGGCTCAGAGCGGAGGAGCCTGATGTGGGGCTCGATCCCATAATGCCGGGATCACGCCCTGAGCCGAAGGCAGACGCTTAACCGCTGTGCCACCCAGGCCACCCAGGCCTACTTAGTTCTAGTCCAGCCACTAAACTAAAGCTTCTTGGGCTAAAAATTCATTGAATAATTATTTGCTAAAGTATTTCTACTTTTAACCTCAACTTCAACACCCTGAGGTCATATGATTAATAACACTGATTTGAACTCATGGAACCAGAAGTTTCATTTGGCTCATGCCGAGATCTGAGCTTTTTGTTTCCCAGGCAAATCAACAGCAACCGACTTTATCTTGTTGGATCAAATATAACTTTTATTTTAAAAAGCTCCAATTAAGCCCTAATGCAGAGCTGATGTACTCAGAGGGCTTAATGAAATAATAAATGAAATTTTATTTTGACAATTAATAGTACAAAAGTGTTAGGATACTTTGGAATTAGTAAGGCTTGTGTGTGATTTTCTTTTTTTAAATCGGCCGTAGTTTTAAGATATACTTGTCTCACACTATGATTGGACAGTAATTCAGTTATTAAAAGGTAGAGAGTGAGTGAATTTCGAGTCCTGTGCTTTTTGCAGTGAATTCCGAGAATAAAAAGTAAAACATAATGGTGAGTCCTACACACTGTCAGGAAGCGGTTCAAATTCCTTTAAAGCTCATTATTCCTGGATAAGAAATGGCTGATTAAACGGCCAACACATTCATCAGGAATGTAAACTGGCAAGACAGCGAATTCTGCAAGAATTTGGGTTCTCTGAATGAGGTAACCAATACTTTTAAATGTGTATAATTAGCGTACACGAAGTTATCTCCTCACAAACCCGTATGTGAACATCTACCCACCCATTCCTTGCTCCCACCACCCACACGAGCAAGTTTCTCAGTCCGCTCCCCGAAAACATACGGACCATTATTTTAACATGCATTTACTCCACATCTGAGGGTAGCAAACGCTAGATGTTATAAAAGAGTTGAATGGAATCTCGAAATGCGATGCAGGTAGATGTCACATTATAAACCTTAGATCTACTCAAGCTAACTTGTTTTCATTTCTTCAATAACTATGGGATATTGACTATAAAAATATAAATTTTGTAAATGAATGGAAAGCCTACTGCCTGTCAAGGGGACATCAGTTAAACCCAGGAGATAATAACCACCTCATTCTTCCCAGAAGCAAGTGGGAAGAGAACAGAACTTCCTGTATCAAGTTGACTTCGAGCCAAAGAACAAAACTAATAACACCAATAAAGCAAGTAGAAACTGCTGGATGGATGGACGGATGGACGGATGGACGGACAGACGAAAGAAAGACCACAGATAGAATAAAGAAGTAGGTAGAATTTATTTTGAAACTATGGAATAGGTGAGGGGTGTTTCAATGTGGCTTTTCCAGAGATTGTAGGCATGGGTTAGAGAGGATAAGAAAGGGTATTTCTGGTCATTTTAGACATATAAAAATTAAACTGACAAGCAATGCATATCCAAATCCTAAAGGTTTTAAGAGTTCTTACGTCCCAGTAATACCAGAACTCAGTCTTTCTAAATAAACAGGCAAAAGATGAACAAAGTTAAAAGCAATAAAGTTTTTAAAAATATAAATCCCACTGTCACTGAAAACAGTAAAACATTAGAAAGAACCTAACAATAAAAAAATAACAGCTGAGCTAATTACTCAATATTAAACATTTGATATTAATACATATTAATAAATTATAATAAATAATTGAAAAATTGGAAGAAAATCGTGGTAAGTAAGTAAAATCAAGTCTTTGGACTCAAGGAGAAGAAGATATGAGACAGTGTTCAAGTGAAAAACATGAGTGCAAAAAATCTGTAAGTACTATGATGTATGTTTTTAAATATTATTTTCTTAGTAAACACAAGAGTATCAAACCAGGAAGAAAAATGGATTCCTGCCGGGAGAGATGGCGCCTAGAAGGCCCACAGAATGACGGGGAAGAGAGAGAAGACAAACTTGACTGAGACAGAGAGCTCCTTCTGACTGGGATGTAGCTACACTCATTTCTGGTTAGGAGCTGAGCTGAGCTGAAGTTAACCTAACTAAGCCTCCACAGGGAAGCTAACTGCAATCCTCAGACCTCTTGCTGTGGGGAGGGCTCTTAGTTCCCAGGAAGAAGCCACCACAGTCCCTAAGGTTTGGGGACTTCACAATTTAAGAGGCATCCCCACGCATGGAAATATAGAAGATACAGAAGGCAGCGGACAGGGTGCGGCTGGGAATAAGCTAAACTCACAGCCTGATTCCAATTGCCCTACTCAAAGGTTTTTATCTGAAACCACTAATTCCAGAACAAATTGGTCAACCATCTGCAAACTGGTGCTGTGGAAAAATCTTTTTGGCTGAGAAGCTGCTGTTGCATCCCTAAGCTCATGGGCTCACATAGACCAAACCCTGAAGATAAAACTATAAACAGGGGAAATACAACAGAATTTTCCTGACGCGATGAAGCCATTCTGATCAACCATCTTTGCACAAGCTCCTCTTACACAGCCGCCCCCCTGCTGACCTCTCTTGCCCCCTAGAAATCTGTCTCGATCAGCTCTGGGGTGAATAAGCCATAACGGTAAATATGGGTTCCCATGCATCTCCAGGCACAGCACATTATATGCTCATGGAAAGGACTCCATTTGTCCATGGCAGATTTAACCCCACTGCAGCATTTCTGGACCCTATCCTGTTGGAAGGGCTATGTCCCATGTGTTCATAATTCATCTACGTGTCCTCACACACTTCGTCAGTTAAGTAGAATATTTCTTTGTTCCCATAAGAAAACAACGGAAGGTGGTACTCACAGAGCTGCGAAGCAGCTACAGTAGTTTCAGACCTACAGAAGAACTGCAAAGATAGCCGAGAGTTCCCATATGCCCTTCAGCCAGCTTGACCTATTATTCACATCACCTATCACCACAGTAGTTGTTAAAGCTAAGAAATTAATGCTAGTATACTCTATTAACTAAGCTTCAGACTTTATTCCAATTTTGCCAGTTTTTCCACAAATGTTTCTTTTTCTTTCCAGGATCCCATCCAAAACCCCACGTTGCCTTCAGTTATTAGTGTCTTCTAATTTATTTTCTTTCTTTCTCTCTCTCTCTCTCTCTCTCCTTCATTCCTTTTTTTCTCCCCCCCCCCCCGATCAGGGACAGTTTCTCAGTCTCTTCTTGTTTTGTATGACCTTGACACTTGAAGAATCTCTCAGTTTGGGTTTGTCTGATGTTCCCTAATGATGAGACTGAGGTTATGGATTTTGGGGGGGGGAAGCACAGAGGTAAAGTGCCCTTGTTACTACATCTTATCATAGCTTCTCACTGGTGATGTTACCCTGATCACTTCTCTGAGGTGCTGTCTGCCGAGTTTCTACACAACCCAACTTCACTGTCACCCAGAGTTGCCAGATTCAGGACATAAAAACACAGGACATCCAATGAGAAACACTGATACTGAAAAATTATTTTTTTATTTAAAATTCAAATTTAATGGGGCATCTATGTTTTATCTGGCAGCTCTATTTTCAGAAATAAATGCCCCTCAAAAAGAAAGTCATAAATGTTATTGGGCCCCTATCTTGTCCAAGGGACTCTCCTTACCCCATTTTCCACAGGCATCCCTTGCCCAAAAGTCTGCAGTATAGACAGGAATCCTATTTAATGCTTAAACCAGTAATCCTCAAACTTGAGCAAGTATCCACTAGGATCCCTTGGAGGGCTGGGCTCTACCACCAGAGTTCCTGACACAGATTTAAAAAAAAAAAAATCTATACAGCCTCTGTGTTACAAACCTGCCCTTCCAACTCAGGACGGTGGGTCCTGACGGGCACAACACACTTTCAATGTATGTATGACTCATTTGTAAGAATGGGAACACAGAGTAGTCAGGACCAGACCCTCCTGACCCCTGTAACTAGGACTCCTCTGTTCCTTAGGGAGAGTGGAAGAGTAGGCTTTGATGCAGAAGGGGGGCTTCAGTGGAATGGTTTCACTCCCCTGTTGCTGCCACAGGGGCTGAGAAGGTGCAAGTTTATCTCACCAGCACCTGCCCATCCGTTGTCATACCTTGTCGCACGATTAGAGTCTCTGACACCATAAGTGGTCAGATGCCACACACACAGGTTGTGGAGATGCAGAGTGAGGATATGTGCCTGGAAATAAAAATGCGGTGTTCCACGGGAAAAAATACGGTAGGTACTAAGCAAGTCAAAACTCTATCTGTGCTGCCAGAAAAGGCTACTTTGGGCTGGCGTGGGTATGTAACACTTTTTTTTTTCTTCTTTAAGATTGATTTATTTATTTTGAGAAAGGGAGAGAGTGAGTGAGCGAGCACAGAGGGTCAAAGGGAGAGGGAGAGAAGCAGACTCCCTGCCGAGTGTGGAGCCTGACACAGGACTGGATCCAAGGACCCCGAGATCATGACCTGGGCTGAAATCAAGAGTCAGATGCTCAACCGACTGAGCCACCCAGGCGCCCCTGGGTACCTAACTAATAGTTAAACACTGCCTCGCTGTCCTGACAAGAAAAGGCTTTCTTGGAACCAAACCAAAAAACTTCCAAGTGCTTCCGCGGAAATTGGTCCATAAATTGGAGTTGTCCCACCCACCTATCCCCACTAGTTACCAAACTAGTGTAAAATGGAAGGCATGAGATTCTGGTCAAGCTCTTCTGCAACACTTACCTAACCTTGACATACAATGAAGTATTTGGTTACCTACAATACTCTATGTTAAGCTCAGCTCCTGGATAGTGGTAACTTTTCTAAATTGAAAAATCACACCACAGATCTTTGAAGATGGCCGGTCTATGCATACGTCTGGCATGTTCCATACGTCAAGCATGCTACCAGGCACTTCATACCCAGGATCTCATTAATCTACATGTTATTGTGAGGAAGGTATTAAGGATCCCCTTTTACAGACTAGCTAAGTAACTTACAAAACAAGTTACAAACCTGAAATCTAGCTTCAGTGTCTGAGACATGCCTTTAAATCAATAACCCATTTAGTTTTCATTCGACCTAGTCCAAGTGTTTTGAAAGGACCTAACTTCAGTCTCTTAAACCACCAGGAAGAGCATTTGGTATTCTTAACTAGGCCCCCAACAACCAGTAGGCTGGTTAGAATGACAACTTAGAGGTTGGATCTCCATATAACAACAACAAAAATGATAAAACACTTTTCCCTATAATACTCCTCTAGACATAAAATTTTCAAAAGGAAATAAAATATCTAAAAATCCTAAAACCCATAAAAGGGGGGACAAAACTCTAGTGTTATTACCCTCCTCTTTTTTAAGCCTACAAGAACCACTTGGTCACATTAGGTTAACAAGTTAATCAGTCTGAGGGAAAAAAAAAAAATCCAACATTTTGGGCAAGTTTGGACTGTCCAAACAGCTCTATTTCTAAAAGCCACCTTGGAAAAGAAGGGGCCAGTAAGAGTGGTTATCTAGCCTGCTTGGCACTGATTTTTCAGCTGTAGATCAAACAAAAGGAACAGAATGGAACATCACCAATCATGATAGGGAAGGACTAAGGTCTCTCACAATTTCTTCTTTATATCCTGAAAAGTTCAGTGACCTCAAGACTTCTAGTCTTTCAGTGTGAGCACATCATCTTAGCTTTCTATCCCTATTCTTGGGCCACTTCATGTCAGGGTCACGGTTTCTATACTCCACCATTTCTGGACTATGATCATATTGGTTTCCAGGCAGAAGGATGGGATTCCATACTGTCAAACACTCCTGAAAGGACAGAAAGATTAAACCGCCCAAACGCAGGGAGAGCCTGAGACGCACACAAGACAAGCGAATGTACGGAGACTCCATTCTCCCAGGGCTCACGAAATGGTGCTCAGAGAAAGCTCAGCAGGTGAGGTTGTGATTAGAATGAAGACATCTCAACATCTCTTATTTTGGGTCCATCCATGCCCCGGCCCATTGTAACCACAGGCCTGAATGAACTCACAGGCCTCCTCGAGGAAGCCAACTTTATCACCCTTTTGAAGACCCTTCGTTTTAACAAGTGTGGTTATTCCATCGGGGCACTGGGGTGTCAGGGGCCAGAAGCTTTAAAAAGGGAAAGAAAGAGAAGAAAATCAGGAAGTGGTGTAACAAAGGCCTAATTATAAGGGAGGAGTATCTCTCTATAGACAGGTCACTGGAAGGATGCCAAGGGCTCTCACCACATAAAGGAAAAGATGGTTATAAAAAGATTTTTTAAAAAAAGAAAGAAGAAGAAGAAAGGCATGGCAGTGGAGACTGCGAGGGGGAGGGGCAGAGAATAGGGAAATGAATAAGAATAATGACTTAAAAGCTTTTTTTTTTTTCTGGTTCTCTGCTTCCCTTTCTGCAGATGCTCAGCTGAGCCAGTGCAGCTGGCTCCCTGACAAATGTGGGAAAATCAGCCAATTTGAGCTGGTTGTTAGCAGTCCCAGCACAGAGGCTCAAATAAATGAGGGGCCGCCTCAGGTGTGATGGCCGATCTTCCGGAGCTGTGGCTGAGTCTCACCAGCGGTGGCCTTCTGGCCCTGCGGGCTCACCAGCGCCCCCTTCTACCTCCTGGCTCTTTGTTCCCATAAAGGTGACCTTGAAAGAGGGTTCTGCCCCTCTCTGTTGCCTCCCCTCCCCAGCATCCTCCCAACTGAGGATCTCGCCTTCCTTCAAAGCGGTGGGGCTTCCTCCTGCCCGCTCACTGGAAAGCCTGTAGTACAAGACTCTTGTCCCCAAGTGTCTCAGCACACACCTGATGGCCCAGCTCAACCCCTAGCAAATGCCCAGATCACTGGGCTGAACGGGAGTCTGTGGGCGCCCTGGCAGATACCCTGGTGTTTCCCCACAAGGCCGTGAAGGCTCCTCTGTAAACGCTCGCTCACACCAACTACTCCGCCACACAAGTTTATTTACTCATCGCCGTGTGGACACACAGAGGAGGAGCACGGATGAAAGAGCACACGCCTGGCCATTCAGTTCAAGAACAGGAATCCTTTGACTCAAGGTCAAGGGAAAGAGAGTGTTCCTGTAAGTAGAAGGACAAGTTCTCTTTTCATGAACTTGCCCACTTTTTCTCTGATTCTCGTTCACAGACTGTTTGATAATTAAATAAAAAGGACAAAAATGAGAAACTCAGCTACGAAAATAAGTGCTTAAAGGAGGTTTCTAGAGAGATGGAAGTGTTCTGTATGTTGTTTTAAGTGCTGGTTAAATGAGCGTATACAACTGTCAAAACTCATTGAGCTGACCGTGTAAGATCTGCGGATTTTGTTGTATGCTAAAGATATCTGAATAAAAACTTAAAGTTTAAGGGCTTACATTCCAGTAACACTGACAGTATCTATACACAGCATCTATACCAGCTGACGACTGTAAAAACACACAGAAAAAAACCATACACCATGACACTTCATCAGTTATCTTGTACATATGGAATAATTTCAAAAGATCCCAAAGTAATCCCTATATGATCCTTAATTAAATTTTAGGAGCCTATCATAATCCAGAGTGGCTCAGAAAGACTTTTCTGAAGGGAAAGAGGATATTGTTATATGTTACCTACACGTTGACTAGGTAAATCTGAAAGTAAAATATGGTAGGTGCTTGAATCAGTTGGTCTGAAACACCTTGATGTGGGGAGTCCTGGCTGGGAGCTTGGAGGGGAAGGAAACAACACTGGTGTGTTTGAACTATACTGATTCGCAGATGAACTGAAAACATTTGTTCAGTTCAGGAAAAGAATGACAGAACTTCAGAGGTGAAAAGGCAGTGGATCATATGGTGTAAACCCCTCATTAAACCAATATGAAAAATTGAGGCTCAGAGAAGAAAAGCACATTTCCCAAGAACACACAGCCATTTTCTGCCAAACACAAGTCTAGCTCTCAAGTCTGTTTCTCCTTCCACTTTTCCTTATTTAATATGATATTAAATGCCATCCCCCAGTAGTATTTTAAAGCAAATATGATATTTGTATCGTCAGCTTTCTACGAAGTAATATCATTACTAAATAATATTGTAAAAGCATCTTCAGAAAAACACCCCTCCACCGCAGAGAATGGTTCCTTCTCAAAGCATTTAGAAAAATTACACCCCATTACTCACATTTAACTTCTTACAAAGTCCTCGTGTCTATCTTCCCTATGACAGTTACGGCTTTTAAAAACACTCACTCATGTTTGCTGATATCCCATCCCTGAAACAAAAGATTCTCAAAGGCATTTTATCACTGCAAATTCACATTTTCTCCTGCTTGGACCTTAATGTTTCTTTTTTAAGTTTGCTTCAGTGATTGGGCAAGTCATCCTTCTCTCTGGAGCTGTAAGAATTGGCAGTGAGAAGGTAAAAGAGCCACAATCCCATGGAAACCAATTATTATGTTTAATAGAAAAAAAAACAAAACACTCTTGTTCACATCTTCAACACATTGTTCGTGGACAGAGTGAGCCGCACGAACAGAGCTAATAGGATGTGCCCGTGCCCCCACCGGCCACACCGAGCACGGGTGACCTACTGCCCACGAGCAGAACTCAACCCACTCGAGAGATGAAACCAGGGCGGCCCTGGCATGGCTTCAAAGCCTTAGAGGCCAGTTCAGAATTCCAGGCGGGTTTGCTTTGCTCTGTCAATTCTTTTCAGCCTAGGCTACCTTCACTGTGGGTATTGCTGACAGCGGTTTTTGAAGGTTGATGACTGATACTCTTGACAGAGCCCAAACATCTCTCTAGGGCGGGCCAGCAACCCCCCCCATCCATCCAGGTGCAGACCTTCCTGGGGGTCTCAAAACCTCAGCACCCTAGGAGACAGAGCCCGATCATGTTCGTTTTACAGAGCCAGAACCAAACGGACAAGGAGTTATTGAAGGAGGCTCAGAGAAAGAATGGCCACCATTAGCAGAGCTATCACCCACCAGTCAACGAGGAGGTGAACCTCTAGAAAAAGCTGAGGACCCTTTAATCCAGGGTGGTGCTTTTGGGGGCTTTCAGGGCCTAGAACCTGAGGACCAACCATCCTGCATTCCACTGTAGCCACGGCACCCAGAGCTAGACGTGAACTGAAAAATCATCAAGTGTGGTGGTTTTCAAGTGTTGTTGTTGTTGTTGTTTTTAGGTAGAGTTCCTCTTGAAATTAAATCTACATGGCCCCTTGACCTAGAAAACAATGGAAATTGAGTAACAGGTTGCTGGACAGTTAAAATTCCTTACTGTTTGATGGAAAGGTTCATCTCAGGGCTTATGGGGCCCTCAAACACTGCTGTGGGAGGTTTCCCAGAGCACATTTGAACAGGGAGGTCCTCAAAATAATGACAGGGAGATTCCTAGCACTGAGGCCATTCCAACACAGGTAACCCAGACTCTCAGAGGATTTCTCCCTTGCACAGAGCTGAAGTCTCTGTTCTGGTAGCTCATACTCAGGGATGTGAACTTCCCTTTGAGGCCAAATAAAATAACATCTCCCCATTTCACATGGAGAATTTCTCACATACTCAGAGGAAGCAGGTATGCTGTATTTTTGACATGCCCTTCATTATATGGCCCACTGTGTATACCTTCTGTCCCTGTCATCCAGGTGTTCAGGCTTAAACTACTAGTCCTACCAAGGCTTCCTCTGCACGTAGATGCTGGGGGCTTAGCCTTCAAAAGGACCCAGGGTGTCTTTGACTCTGCATGTGGACAAGAAGGGAAGGAAGGGATTTTGCCAACAATTTCTTGTTTCTATGCTGGCTCTAACCCTTTCTGAATAGAGGGCCATCAAAACTGGCTTGTGGCCATTGAGTGCATCTGATTCTGGGGGCAAGCTCTAAACAGACTGTATATGTTAAAAGAAAAATGAAAACAGCTGAATTACCGACAAAAAATTAATCTGCTCCTCATTCCCCACTCAAAGGCATCTGAACAGAACGAATGGGAGCCTGCAAGGAAGACTTCCTGTACAGTAACGCTCAGTGTTCAGAGCAGATCAACAGCTGGAAAGGCGGACTGTTTTTCAGTGTGAACGTTTCACAGTTCAAATCACTTAACAGATGTAAAATTATAGGATATACTTAGCATTTAGGGTTTTTTTTTTTATTATTAGCTAAAGAAGATCCTTCTGGAAAATATATTTGATGTTTAGTATTTCTTGATGATGATGGCAAGAATTTTTTAAATGTTCGTTATACTAAATCTTACTTCAACTGGCATAAAGTGAATCTTAGATTTACCTAAGGTTAACTGGGCATTCTAGGATGCTAAATATGGACATTTTGAGGTTGGGGAACAGACTGACCTACTGGGCAGCCAACCAATGTAAAAAATGAGAGGCATCAGGATAGAAATGACATCAGAAGCAAAGTGACCATTTCATAACTGAAAATGGTAATTATGCTGGTCAGAGAACTCTGAAGTCAAGGGCCACCCATGGTGATAGGCTCAGAGGCAAGGAGGACCCTGTCCAGGGAGAGTGCTCGGGAGAGCAGGGAGAGGAGATGGCTGGTCACTGCAGTTGGAGGAGGGGTAGAAAGGGGTAAGGAAGCTACTAAGCAGGTGGGAAACAGACCTAGTGAGGCAAGATCAGTGCTATCAGTGGACTTTAGAAGAAAAGAAAAGGGGCGACTTAGTGGGTTCCATCACGTACATGACCGGCTTTTGCGAAAAGGATTTAGGGAAATGAGGTGACAGTGAGAGAAATTCCGGTGGGCGTTGTGGGAGGAAGGCCAGGCCAGAGGGAAGGGGTTAAGCCAGGGAATTAGGAGGCCTGGGTGGACCTGCTTGTTGCTAACAAGTGAGGAGGCCCTGGACAAGCACTTGAACTGCTCCAGGCCTCAGTTTCCACATCTGTAACTTACGGATGCAGCCAATGATTTCTAAGATTCCTCCTAGCTCAAGAGTGTCTTTCAATAAAAAATAAACTTAAAAAAATAAGACCCCAAAACCTCTCCCTCAAATGAGAAGGCTGATAAATGATCAAGGAGGTTGCTGAGGATGCTCCATCTTAAATTTCCTTAATACAAGACAAACATCCGACCGAATGGTTTCTGGAGGGTCCTCCCAACATTCTGGTTCGAGCCTGCTTTTTCACAGAGCTGCTAGCTCCTTCCTGCAGCAGTCACTGCTGGGACTCAGATGATACTTACTGATCTATGGTTTTTGGAGGAAATGATGCTTTTGACAAATGGATTACAGATCTTTGTGGGATAGGAAGAGTGAGTTTTAGAAAAGTCATTAATAACTCAACTTAGAGCTCAGCTTCCCAGTTGGGAACATCAACCATGTAACAGTATGCTCATTGGCTGGCTACGGTATGGGCCCCCAGATGCAGGGAGAAGCTGGAGTTTTCGAGCCCGAAGAAAGAAATCAGCACGTGTCATTGTTCCGGGCTAGTTTGCTTGTGATGGATTTAACTCTCACGTGCCATGGGGAGATGGGCACTTATCATCTCTACATCGTAAGTTCGGGGAGGTCAAGAAGCCTGCTCTAGGTCACGTGGGCACACTGAGGAGTCACTCTTTCATCCAATATCTACTGAGTAGCTTGCTCTGTTCTAGACCTTGTGGGGCACAGTGGGAGAAGCCCATGTGGCACCTGTCTTGACAGGGTTTACTTTCTATTGGAGGGAGACGTGAGCAGCTGTAAACACATAAGCTAATAGTGAGGAAATAAATGGCAAAGTAAATTGTGACAAAAGTAAAGCCAGGGACTATGACGGAGAGTGACTGAGGGGCCACTTCTATGTGGTGAAGGAGAAAAGGGCTCTCTGAGGGGACACGCGAACCAAGAACAGAACGACGAAAAGGACCCAGCCACGCGGAGATGTGGGCAAGAGTCAGATGGAGGGAGCAGGAGGAAAGGGCACTGGTTATGCCGTGGAGACGTCAGACAGAAAGTAGCCAGAAGAGGCGAGGGATGGACAGAAGGGGCAGCTGGGAAGGTGGCGGTTCCCTAATAAGCTCCTCTCTCCGTTGGCTGTTGAGGGGGGTTGGCTGGCTTCAACCTTGCCTTGTAACAGAAGCACGGGAGGGAAGCAGAAGCCATGTCCACATTACGCCAGCACCTGTATCTACGAAGAAGGAGCTGCTACAGGAAGGCTGGGCACCCAGCCTCCCCGGCCCGAGAGGTTCCAGGTCCTTTATGCTTCAGGCGTCCGCCTCCCAGCTCCCAGCTCCCAGCTCCCAGCTCCCAGGGCAAGGTGAGCCAGTGTGTTGGAGCTGCAGCATCTGAGCCAATGAGCCACCTCTCAGCGGCACAGAAGCAAGGTAGGAAGGGAAAAAACAACATCCCACTGAGATCTCAGCCGTATTTCTTCCACATGGCAAGTTTCATTTTGTTTAATTTAACAATAAACTCATTATATTAACTCAATTCAATAGAAGCAGCAGGGGGATTTCTCCTAATTTAATCTCGGGCTTTGAGGAGCCGTGCTCAGTGCTAAAACAATGCCATGCAGAGAGATTAAAGGGCTTGTATCATATTGAAAAAATACCTTAGTGTTTCTGAACGCAGCCTACCTGTAATTTAGGAATTAGTCAGCCCACTTCCTACTTTATCCAAAGCATCATCTAGTCAGGGAGCTAATCTCTGCAAGCAAATCATTCTCGTGAACGATGCCGCTTTAGGGTTTAAACTCCGAGAAGTGATCCTTTCATCCTTGGAGCTGATGCTCCAATTTGAAAAGGAGTTATTGGATGCACCCAGCCGGGGAATATAAATACCTTGTGCTTACCAATGTCACATAACTGGTTTCCTGTAAATCACTTGAAAACACAAGGACGTAACTATCTAACATCTAGCACTCTGTGTATCCATTCTGATAAGCTATGTAGTGTGTAGCCTAAAAAAAAAAAATGGGTTGTTTCTGATTATGAGAAATTATAAGAAAGAATGTCTATGTTTTTAAAAAATCTTGAGGGATGGCAGAGACTATCTAATCTGCTGATGTAGTGATTTGAAATCTGGAGATTCCAAATTCACACACACACAATGGCTGGAGACTGGAACAATGGTTTTTGTCCCCAGCTGGCAAGAAGAATGAACAAACTCATTAATTAGGATCCCGTTTATGCTCGTATTGAATATATATGAATGCAGCCCACTCGAGGGTTCCAGCTGGGAGATGCTAACTTTCGAAATTCAAAGACAAACTAGATTACATCTTTGGAGGCTCCCCCTGCGTAGCGTGGCCGTATTGACCGTGTGGGCTTGGGGTATCCCTGAGGCCTGTGAATATTTTATTTATTTAAAGTTTACTTCCTGTGCTTTGGACAAAATGCCAAACAAGGTCAGGCCTGGGAGGTGGGAGAGAACAGAGCCAGCTTTTAGGAAGAAATGATGCCTATTCCACACTGCCTTTAGAAGAAACGGCTGAAATGGGAGGAAAGTGATGGCTCGGAGTCCCAAGGCAGCCCCACGGCGGCTCACAAGGCCTGGCTGCTCTCCCTGGTGGGAGGACATCAAATGCGGAGCTGGAAGGAGATGGCACAGGCCTGGCCTTTGCCATCTGTCTGTCTGTCTCTCTCACACACAGACTCTCCCCCAGTCTCTCTCTTTCGATGAGAAATCCTGCCTCATGGTCAAGAAAAAAATTTTTGAGGGGGAAAAAAAAACCCACCCCAAATCGCCAGGCGGAGGAATGAAAGCAACAGGGAGATCGTCACAGGTTTCCGATCCCAGAGTGAAGGGAGCGCAGACAAGATGAGGTTTCAACTCTTTGCAAAGTGAAAACATGCTTCTCACCCTGTCAATTTGCAAACAAGATTTTCTAGGTTTAGGACATTTTCTTCTATTATTTAAATTCCTTGTTATACATTTGCTTTCTTTATTGACAAGTACCTCTTGTCATGGAAAAGTATAATATGCCAGAGAGAGGCAGGGAGAAAGGGAGTGAAAGAAAGAGAGAAAGAGAGAGAGAGAGAGAGAGAGAGAGAGAGAGAGAGAGAGAGAGGCAAATACCAGAATACAAATACTGCAGCAAGAGGACATATCCTATTACTTGATTCTTCATGCTTAAAATGGAGTCTCATTTTTTCCTCTCAAAATAAGCCTATCACCTTTTGCCTTGTCCAGACCATATGCATTTCTGCAACATCCCGAGTCCCAAGACACACTAGGCAGAGCGAGAGCTGAGAGCTGTCTGGTCCAGGTCCCCGGAGCTAAGAAGTACACCTGTCAGAGAAGCATCATCCAGATGGAAAGAGAGAGAATCCACAGAGACCTGGGAGGGCACTCCGAACCCCCACCTGTGCTCTCAGTTATTGATTAAACCTCTTATGTATACACGCCTGCCCCAGGAAAGTTGAGCTTTAATATTCTGCCTCCTATAGAACAGAGACGGATACAGACTGGGAGAAGATATGGCAGAAGCTAAGCAGAACAAACAGCGGCAGGCGTCCTCACCGTTGGATTGTTTTTCCAACCCCCCCCCCCCCAAGTAACAGAGAATGTCAAACCTCACTTACCATCAAAGAAATGCAAACTAAAACATGTACGTTTTTAAAAACTTATCCAATTAGCAAAGATGAAAAAGGAAGATAATACCTATGTTGGTGAGGGTTTATGCAAACAGGCACTCTCACATCTATGTAGAGTTGGAATATAAATGAGTAGAGTTTTCTGAAGTTAAATGAGGCAACATGCTGGAAACGTCTTCCACGTGTGTATTCCAGCGCAGCAATGACACTTTGAGCAGTTGGCTGCACCAGTCCCGTGCAGCACGGTGTTGGACGCAACACTGTTTGGAACAGCAAATTGCTGGGAACAATGTGGGTGCCCAACAATAAGATAATTAGTTAAGTCAATTGTGTTGTATTCATACAATGGGTGTGATGAAAAGTCATGCTTACAGCAATACATAACTAATGAGATGGATAAATGTTCAGGAAATGTTGTTAACCAAAAAAAAAAAAAAAAAAAAAGTTAAAGTCTAGGATCTATCATCCATCTCTCTACCCATCCGTCAGGCTTACTGTGTGCGAAGCATTTAGCTAAGCATCCTTGCATTACCACGTGTAACAATCACAACAACAACTCTATGAAGTGTATATTATTATTGTCTCTCCGCAGATAAAGAGCCCAAGCGTAAATTTAAACCCAGGTGGAGGTGTTTGTCCAAACCACACAAACTTTCTGCCTCTGCTGTGAGAATGAGCGTGTATGTTTGTGTACATGTGTCCTTCTTCATGAATATGTGTACTCCAAGAAGTTCATAGCTATCTGAGTGGTAGGCTTAGAGAGATTTTTGTTTACTGCTTTGTGCTTTTCTGTGTTTTTCATGATTTCTACATGCGTTTCTTTTGCAACTAAGAAAAAATAATTAGCTCTTCTTTTGAGATGATTGACTCTGACCATCTGACTCCTTGGGACTCAGGTAGAGTCAAGAAGCAGCAGAAAGGCGCTAATGAACTCTTTTTCCCACACGGACTCTGGAGCCAGGCATGACCACCTACTGACCACATGCCCTGGGAAAGGTCATCTAACCTTTACAATGCAAAGTGAGAAATAAAAGTCTTAAGGTATACAACCCTCACTCCCAACCATACCTGTTCAATAAATGCGGTTTCCCCTTTCTCTTGCCAGTTTTCTGGAATACACCAATTCCAGGAGTGGGCTTTCTCCAGGTTCTGCCTAATACACAGTCTTCACGGTCTTAGAGAAGACCACTGATTCAAATCAGAGGGAAATACACTCCGCCTCAAGAATGCCTTCTTTGTGCCCTTTACCTGTGTGTCCTGTCCCTCCCCTCCCAAATTATAGCCCCTTCCGAATTACAGTTCTTGTGTTGTTTTTAAAGGTTATTTCCTTCTCTATTATCGTGGTCTTCAAACTAGGGAATGTATATATCTCAAGTGTCACAAAAATCCTTCCAAGAAATATACAGACACAGGTAATTTTAAGGAAATAAACTTCCAGAATCTCTCTTTCCCTAAGATTCCTTCCTGAGCTTGTCTGGGAACGCATCTGTGCTCAAGGGTGCCTTCCGCTGTACTCACCTGCCTCCTACCATCATGCTTCCCCGACCTCATGGCAGAAAGACCTGACTCTCACCCGTCGCAGAGCCACTGTGCCCCACTGCCTGGAGCTGTGAACAGCACTGGAGTGGCCCAGAAAGGACCAACTTGATATATGGGTGAAAAGTAAGCCTCCTATAATCAAGGTGAGTGGTAAATCCAAGATGGGTAGGTCTTTGGGTCTTTTTGTGAAGAGTCAGAAGTAGTGTATTTTGACCTCTTTTGAGATTCAGATAGATGGACTGCGGTGTTGAGAAGAATGAAATTTGTGATTTCACCACCTCTCCTCTACCCCTTGATTATTATTAGAGACCCCTGTAGAACAAAGAATCAGTAAGAACTAGTGAAGGTTGTACAGCCTTATCACACCCAGGCTACCAGCCAATGGCTCCACAGCTCCATTCCTCAATTTGCCTCCCTCTTCCCCTCCCCCTCCCCCCCCCCAATATTTACTGAGCAATTAGCCCACCAAATATATATTTAAAGCCTGTCCTAATAAAGCTATATTTTAGTCAAAATTCTCTGTTAAAACTCAAATTCAGAAGTGATCTGATTGTCACAGGGATGGATCTTAACATGGAAAAATACATCTCTTGGAAAATGAACTCAGACTTTTTTCTGACACAAAATAAATCTGACTTGGCTGGTTGATTAAACAATGAGCACAATTAGAGTATATTATCTATGCACTGAACGAACTAAATCTGCAGATCCAAGGTTTGATGAAGATGCATTTCAAGGATGTGATAAAAGCGTGTTTACCATAATTGTATAAAAATATTGTTTGGCAGGCAAAGGTATTTTGAAATTTCCAATATTCCTAATCACTAACGTTTTCTAAGTGTATCAGGTTAAGCAGCATGTCACTAAGTGAAAGAATACATGTAATGTTTAGCCATTTGATATCTTCATAAAGCAAATGTGACATACTGTTTAGCATACATTGAGAAAGTGGATGACTTTAATGAATGGTTACAAATGCTTTTGGAAGCCAGGTGCCCACCAGTTGTCTGCTTTTCACAAAATCAAAGGAGATTCTAATCAATTTACCGAGAGATCACTAAATATGCTGCGGGCGGTTGTTTGTTTTGGCTTAGAATTCAGAAGTTTAAAGACAGAAATGGTACTGCTCTAACAGGACTCCATCTGTTCCCAACACATAATATGTAGAGAATTTGTATTTATATATATTGTATTCACCATCTCTATAATAGAAACTAAAACTAGAAACGGAATTGATGTTGAAACCTTAGCAATAAATAATATTTATCAAACTAACTGGAAATAGAGCCCTATCCATCTCATTAAGAAATGCATTTCCAATAAATTTTTGCTTCTTTTTTTTTTAAAGATTTTTTTTTTAATTTCTTTATTCGACAGAGATAGAGACAGCCAGCGAGAGAGGGAACACAAGCAGGGGGAGTGGGAGAGGAAGAAGCAGGCTCATAGAGGAAGAGCCCAATGTGGGACTCGATCCCATAACACCGGGATCACGCCCTGAGCCAAAGGCAGACGCTTAACCGCTGTGCCACCCAGGCGCCCCCCAATAAAATTTTTGCTTCTTACACTGAATAATTATTAACCAATATGTTTCAGTTACGTTGTTTTGATCAACTCTGTATTAAAAAATCACTGTACTGATAAATTAATCTAGAAGACTTTTTATTAGAGTTTTATGATCATGGGATTTAAAATTTAAATTTATTTTTACACATTTTTATTGCAAAGGGCTATGACAGCAAAAAATCAATAAAAGACTCTTAAGCATTAAAATATATAAATTAGTATAAAATTCCACAGGGTAAATATAATAGAAATACAGTTCAAAGAAAAGATAGACAATTTTTGAGTGTTAAAGAACAGCTTGTTCATGTATTTAAAAAAAAGAATGATGGTGGATATTCACTCAAAATAGCATTCAGATTTCACTGCATGCATTTTCAAAAGTGATCAAACAGTTTTATTTTAAAATGTCAATATAATTTGCCAGGAATTTATATCCCTTGCAACTATTTAAACTTATGATGAAAACTTTTAAATGTCAAATTTTAGGAAAGCATGTGCAAGGGGATACACAAAGTTTCAAAATCCTTTTTTTTGGGGGGGGGGTGGTAAATGACCAAAAATTGAAATTCACTGTCTACCACATTTCAAGGCTACACTTTGTTCATTTATGAAACCCAAGAAAATGGCATTTATGTTATTGGGTTTAAGGGGGTGAAGAAAATATTTGATTTAGTCCTCTCAGGAGATCTGGACACACTCCATCTGCTGCCACAGGCCACGTGTTGGTGGGTTCTCTCACGCAGCAGGTGCTCAGAGCACATAAACAGGAACGAGCATGGAGCAGCTCTGAGCACAAGGGCAATGACTGACACTGGGGGGTTCCTGGATGGCTGGAATACACCTGACTCCCAGAAAGCAAAGGAAAACTAAATCTCCCACTGTGACTCACAGCTACCATCAAGTACTTTGTGTTTATCCTTCGCACAAATGGGAGGAATCCTATGAAAAAATTAGCACACAGATGGCATTCTCTTTTGCCTCTATTTGCACCTTTGGATGCTTTGTCCTTGATTGCATTAGGCAAAAATCCCACAACTGTGTACACTCTGTTATTCAGAAAGGTACACCCACACATCCACACCCAAAGAATGAAAAAAATGTGAAATCAGTGACGCAGGAGAATTACTGGGGACATGCATAGTATCTTTCCTGCTCTTTGCCAACTCTGACCAGGGGCAACTTTAGGCATAGGACGTTACGCACTCAATAGAATAGAAAGACAAGCGTTGTAGAAGGAACCAGGTCCTGTGACTCCCCATCTCGAACAACATTTTTACCACTCAGGGCCTCCGTCTCCTCCTCTTTAAAGTAGAGTTCAAGACACTTTGTCCACTACTTCACAAGACTGCTGTCAGTAGCAAGTTAGAGTATGGATCCAAAAGTTCCTTACCCACCATTACTCATCCATCACTTTGAGTCTGAAAAGCTTTTCTATGCCAACGCTTTTGGAAGAAGGACCTTGACTTGGCGTTCTCCATTCTAGTCTCTGTCCTGATGTCACTTCTCTTTTCTTATAAAGCAGCCCGTCGAGGTAGGAGGATGGGTGTAGAGAATCACTGATGTCATACGCGTAGAGCAAAAGTTTATTATAGGGAGAATTCATTTTGTCATGAGAAGTCACGGCTCACAGCCCTGGTTTCTCTATAATAAAAGAAACAGCCAGGACTCTGGTCACAGTTCTATCCTTCAACAACCACAGTTTGGTAGAGGCAGCTACACCAAGATAAAAGATGTCTCTACCTGGATTCATCCTTGTGACACAGTAAAGAAAAACCGGCAATTAATTTTCACCTACAAGGTCAAGACTAATCACTGATTTTAAGTCGGATAGACTGTCTCAATAAAGCTGTTAAGGACAATGAGAAAAGGAACCATCTGATTTGCCCTGACTCTGGTTAGATCTCACAAATCTCGAACAGCAATCCAGGAAGCCAAGATCACTTAACACTCCCTCATGCTGATTTCTATACATAATGACAAAGCTCTCTCTTGCGGTAAAACGTCGCAAGCCCTGAAATTACTAACCTGGACAACTGACACATAAAAGAGTCCTAACTCATTAATTTGGTAATTGATGTTCATTGCTTTGGACACAGACTTCAGCACTGTCTAGTGTTTATCTGTAGGAAATAAAGACCAAAATAGAGTACATAACTGTGCAGATCTGGCTGCAGCTTGGGGGAAAAAATCAGGTTTTAAAATTCTCTGCACATGAAAATGAAAAACACAACTAATAAACAGTTGTGTCGCCTTTTAGTCTTTGCCCCCAACTGTACGGCTTCATTTTTAACATATGTTTAACTGCTATTTTTTTTTTTTATTAAACTCATATTTAGGCAGAGAGGAACAAACTTACCACATATGCTTTGGGTTATATACTAACTATTCCCTGTCAGATGGTGAGTTAAAAAGAAGACACTGGGAGAGACGAATTAAATTTAAATCTAGCTTATGAAAATCCCTGGCTTTGGGGAAAAAACAACCTATGCTTGAGAAAATTGGGGATACTTTTCTCTGTAGAATTGTTCAAGACACACTGGAACTTTGATCTAACATCTAGCTCCTACTCTTGCCTTTGCCTTGTAAAGTTCCAGTTAAAATTAATGACCTGGTGATATTAGGATTTTCGTTGCAAGGAGTTGCTGTGTGATGCACAGTAGACAGCAAGAACATTCCATGACTTTTCAGAACTTGGAAATGAAGACTGTTAGTTGGGAACACCCAGACAAATTTACTTCCTGAGATGCTTCTTTCCCATTCATCTTACCATCACAAGCTTGGTCCCTTGATTCTGTTTTGCTGTAAGTCTAACACACACAGATTCCACACACCGCTCTTAAGCCAAGTGACTTCATCCACATCATGTCACTTACACACCCCTCAGAGCTTACATGATTATTCCCACATGATATAAAGCAGGAATGTCATGAAGGTCAAGTGACAAATCAAAGGTCATGCAGGCAAGGGGTAGAGCTGGGAACTGAACTCAAGTCTTCTGATTCCATGATTACAAATCCAGCATTCCTTCTTGCTGCTTCATTCCACTGCACACACGTCTGGCTTCTTACCTTTCCTTCCCATCTCCACATACTATTTCTTTCCCTCCCTTCCTACAAGCTGTATCTCTCACATTCCCTTCTGCTATTTCTTCCTTTACAAGCATCCATGATCTCATTACTCAATCTTTTTCTCTACTGTACAGGTATTAAAGTTCCTGAAACCTAAGAGAAGAATAAAAATTTGGGAAATTCTAAAAATAATGCTATCTTAAAACAAATGATGTCAAGACTAATAAAATGATAAAAGGTTTTGCATTGTTTATTTTTAAATGCATAAATCTCATCTACTTTATGTCAGAAGAAAGGTTTGAAATAAAATTGTAATCTTAAGAGGAAATAGAAGTGGCATTCCCTTCTGTTTACTCAATGAGATAAATCGGAAAAAAAAAAACTTACTGAAAGTATATCTGCAAAAGCTTCCCCCCCAAACACCCACACAAACATACCCACCCACCCACCCGCGTGTTANTTGCTGGGTACTGGCATTTACTAAGGTCACTTGAGCTATCCTGATTTATGAGGGTTTAAGCCTGACCAGGGTAGGTTTAACCAAGCTTGCTACAAGTGCCCACTTAAGGATTCTTTCAGCAAACAAGAGGAAACATTCCTCAGCCATAGTTCATGCCATCCAGCATGGCCAGGAATGATGCATTAACTTTCAGAGAATGTGCCCTCTGTCTTCTCCACAGCTTACCTCAATTTACATTCCTATCAAAGAAAAAGAGCTGGAGAATGCCCTGGTCCAGCCAACTGCAGCGGAGCGTGGGTATCCAGCCTGAGCGTCTCAGGGCTGGAGGGCTTCCTTTCCCCACACTGACCAAATGGACACGGCGGGGGGGCTTTGCTAGCAGCGTGATTGTGATGTGCCACCTCCACCGTACTTCCTGGGAGCCTTTGAGCCTCAGTTTCCCTACCTCTAAAACAGAAATGACAGCACCTGTCTTCCAGGATTGCTTGGAGAATTAATTCAAGCACAGCTCTTAGAACATGTGCCCCACAATGGTATGAAGTACCCCATAAATTCAGAAGATAATATTAATGGTGTCCCCATTTGCCCATATAAAACATCCTCACTGGTACAGTAATCTTTGCTTACGACTTTATTCCCTACCCCAAATGCTGACTTATTTTGATGCCATATTCCTTCTCAATCCCACTCTTTTACTAGCTTAGACTCAGCACCAACATGATAACCAGATAAATGAATCTGTAGGCCATCGGATGTATTTTCTCTGCCAGTTACAGGAATGTTGTAATCCACTGGAAATTCTCACGTCTCAGGAAGATCCTTAAGTAACTGCTTTAATGATGGAAATTCCAGGCATGATGGAAAATGTTTTTTGACAAGATACCCCTACTCAAGTGCTTGGCAAGTAACATTTCATTACACCAGGTAGGCACCTAACTTCCTGATGAGTCTGCTCCAAATTTCAATCACCATCACAGGCCAATGGTACCCTGGGATGACGACCTTCCCTGCAATCTTTCCGGGGACACGTCTTCCATTGAGCGCACGGAGCTCCCAACTATGAAGCAGGGAATCTGGACTCGAGCTCCAGAGCTACTGTTCATCCACTGAGCTGCACCAGACAAACCACTTTGCTTTTCTGAGCCTCGGTTTCCTTGCCTTGTACCATTCAATGACATGTCGTCAATTACTCTAGCTCAAGAGCCAAATCCGGCCTGCCACTTCTTATGGTAAATAAAGTTTTATTGGATCACAGTCACGCCCACTTGTGCAGGAAGTGTCCGGGCCCCCTTCCTGTGCAGTGATACAAGAGCTGAGTAGCTGTGACAGCGACCACACGGTCCGCAAAGCCAAACATATTTAACCCTCCGACCCTTCACAGAAAAAGTTCACCAACTCCTGCTTGCAAAGTTGGTTGTGAGACCCATAAAATGACTGATCTGGAAGTGCTTTGTAAACTGCAATATTTACATAAAATGCAAATAAATCTTTATTACTGCCTTTTTGATGTTTATAGGCAATTAGTGAGCCACTTACCCCACAGCTGCATTCTTCCCAGCTAAGCAATCCCTAACACCTTGAGTCTTTTCCTATAAGGCCAGTTTCAAAATTTCTTTCCCTGCCTTCGTTGCTGGGTGGGGTATTTTTGGGCGTGCTCCAGTTTCTCCTGTTCATTTTTCTTTTGAATTTTAATTAATGTATAGTATACTGGAAAGGTTATTATCTGGTTCTCTAGTGAAATCCAAGTTAATAGCAGCCAAGAACTGGGTTGGCTTTTTAAATAACAGCTCTGTAATGAAGTGCTCTTGGTCAAGTAGAAAAAGCACGGTCCAGAACCAGAGAGATCATTTACTTACTGTGAATACTTGGGCAAATTATTTAACCTCTCTCAACCTCAGCTCCTACATCTATAAAATAAGAGAACAAATTACGGACAGCGGACAGAGTTCGTGTAGGGAGATTACAACAGCGGATTTGTGAATAAGTTGACT
Source organism: Ailuropoda melanoleuca (assembly GCF_002007445.2). Classification (NCBI taxonomy): domain Eukaryota; kingdom Metazoa; phylum Chordata; class Mammalia; order Carnivora; family Ursidae; genus Ailuropoda; species Ailuropoda melanoleuca. The sequence goes on along the minus strand of NC_048222.1, from coordinate 46,103,396 downwards.
TATGCAGAATGGCCAGCACACAGTAGGTCCTAGGATAAGGCTACGGACCAAGACATTTTTCTGCCACAACAGGGCACAGCCAATTTTAAATTTGTGAGTCCATTTATTGGACATAAGTATCCTGCCTTACATTTGTCCCTATTGAACTTCAACTTGCTTTTGATTTATTGAGGTCACTTTGACTTCTATTCCTGTCTTCTGAGGAGTTGGAATTTATGTCTTTCTGAATTTGTATTCTGTGGACCTCATTTCCAAAGGATGAAAGAACAAGAGAAAACACAGGTTAACTAGGGTTATAAGGCTAGCTGTCTATGGCAAAATTAAGTGTCGATTTGGAGCAATTATTCAAAACACAATACAACAAAATGTTTTGGCTGTAACTATCTAAGCCTTAAGAAGCAAAATATGTTTTCGCCTCAATTTTTCACTGCACGCTGCTAACACAGAGCAGCCCAAACGGGTAGAAAGACAAATGGGGGATCAAAATTAACAGCATGGTTGGAGAAAAACGAATGGCAAACATATGACTTTTCTCCCCAGAAGGCTCTCACTGATTTCTAAATGCTGCTGCCTTACCAAGGTTTGTTTTGAGACTGTTTTAATCTGAGACATTTTATCTACTAAAGCCTTAATTTTTCTGCTCCATTTTCTGCATTTTCCTCCAGCATCTCTGATGCTTAGCATTTACAGCAAGCACCAGATCTCCCCACTAGCCCGCAGCTCGTTAAACCACCACAAACTAAGATATAAGCACTTCATTAATTACCATCATCAAGAGAATTAGTGTGCCTATCGATCAATATTAAAGTTGCAAATTCTACCTCTAAAGCATGTACTTGCTACACACGGGTACTGGATGCCTTCTTGCCTCAGACAGATCGCAATCACAGGAGACAAGGAAAGCCCTGGCGGCAGACTCTATTTTAATCCAAGGATTTGGGGAGGGTACTTGCCTGCCAACTCAGGATTAGGGTGGGTCCCCCGCCCCCGCCTTAGAGTCTTGCAACTTTGAAAAACAGCTAAAAATGCATATAAAAATGTGAAATGCCTAAATCAGCATTGTGGGAATCATTTCATATGTACTGACAAAGCGGCTCTTACCAATAGATATTAATTCAAAAATTTTAAAGGAAAGAAAAGTTAATTACATTAAAATATACCCAAAAATTGGGGGAGGAGGTTTTTGCTCAACAAAATTTCTCAGTTTCTACTAACTACCACAACAATTATACTCGTTAATATTTATTGAATGGTGGGGCGCCTGGGTGGCTCAGCTGGTTAAGTGTCCGCCTTTGGTTCAGGTCATGATCCCAGGTCCTGGGATCAAGTGCCCAGGACGGGCTCCCTGCTCAGTGGGAAGCCTGCTTCTCCCTCTCCCTCTGCTGCTCCCCTTGCTTGGGCTCTCTCTGTCAAATAAATAAATAAAATCTTTAGAAAAAATTTTAAAAAATACTTCTTGAATAGTGATTACATATAAGACACCATACTGAGGACTGCCCCTGTTCATCTGTCGCCCCCACAGGTCTAGGAGGTCTGGACCATTATTATCTCCATTTTACTCGCCAGAAAACTGAAGCCTTTTGAAAGACGGTGATAACTCGCCTTAGATCACAAATCTTCAGTTGTTAAAAATCAGTGCATATGTGGGAAAAGAGGTTGAACCATTCTGGGAACATGCTCCAAAGGACACAAAAGCATCATGTACGTGTAAAGAGCCACTCAAGTCTTAGGCTGCATTATTTGAAATACAGGGTCCAGGACAAGGGAGGGGATGGCTTTGCCTGACTCCTTGGACCTCAGCATCCATCTGGGGCTCTGTGTTCCGTAAAGCAAGCATGGTTTATGTGGGATATGGATAAACCAGGGGCAAAGTGGCTGACACGGTGAGGGACTTGAGTCAGGACACGTGAGGAAGGACTGCAGGAACAGGCAGTGGCGGCCTGGAAAAGAAGAGTACCAGGCTTTGTGAGAGCTCACAAAAAGCACAGCAAATAGGAGAACAGCCCTGGGTTCGAGTCTTGCCCTTTTCTCTTAGTGGCACAATGTGGAGTAAGTTATTTAACTGCCCTAGGTCTCAGTCTTCTCATCTCTCAGATAGCACTAATATGGCACTTTAACCTTCTAGGGTTCTTGAGGGAATCAGCTGAGATAATATAAGTATGCCACTTACCCTAGTATGAGGCACTCGAGAAGCTCTTAGCAAATGCTAGCAACTACTGTTATTGTTGCTATCCTTGTGGTCCTTAAAATAGAACAGTGACTTCCAAAATCACTGCACACAACTCGTCTCCCAGGGTAAATAAGTGGCGTGCCAACAGAGGTTTCCATGGTCCCAAAAGTTTGGGAAATACCAACTTAGAGAAAATTAAGCAAGATTTTTACTTTAGACATCATGGTACTCCAAGAGGAGATAAAAGTATGTAACAATTCCCAGATGGGTTTGGTTAGAACCATTTTTAACGAACATTCCCTGGAAAACCTGGGTTTTTCAGAACAAGCTTCGGATCCCATGACTATAGAAGAGCCCACACATCACAAGCTATGTCTACCATCATCTGATGTCCATAAACCACACCCCAGAGAGTCAGCCCAGAGTTCCCCCATAAGGGGGAAAGAATAGCCATGTGTGACAAACTTGGGAGGTAAACGGCTGGGCAGGTTAGAACACAGGAAATGTGCCTGGAGGACACAAACAAGACTTAAGGCAAGCAGCATTCCTCATTCTGAGGCAACTGGGGGGAGGGCGGGGGGGGCGGTCCCCTGGCAAAAGCTCACTTTTAAAGTAAATTGGCCCAGATAAACCTGAGATTCATTAAATGAGACCTGGAAATAAGGCTGCCCCATATAGACTCATCCGAATACACATGAATGAATAGAGAAATGAATGAACACTTGTATTTCAAGGTTATCCCCTCTCTTTTAAAACATACCACAAAAATCATGCCATTATTACCACCTATAGACATTGTTAATAAAATCATAAACACATCAGGAAAAGTATCAGTTGAGCCTTTCTTTCCCGACATGAGTCTATCACATACATCAGATCCTTTTTGATTCCTATGTCCTTATTTGCTGGCTTAGCCTCCAGGGCTCCACTGGAATGTGTTGTACACAAAGGAGTTCCAAATGAGAGAGATGCGACAGGATCCAGGACAGGCTTTGTGTAGCCATGGATTTTCACATGCTTATTCAAAATATTTGCTGTCAAAGGTACTTGGTTAAAGTGATTGTTACATACAGCATGGCTAACTTTTTTATGTAAATGAAATGCAAATGTATGCAACGTTATCTTTAATGCAGATGTAGCAGAAAGTATTAAGATATGCTGAGAGCCTAATTAGGTCCTACATCAAAAACTATATATAAACTTGACTCCAATGTCTCAAGAACACAAATTGAGTCTCGAAATCCCAGTTTGCAAGCTTAAAAAAAAGATATACATATATATTTTAAATCACAGTTCTTTTTCTTCTCTCGTCTCTAAGACTGTGCACTTAAAAGGCTGATCTTGGACAGATATTTTAGCTTGGGAGAGGGGGTGTGGAGTGGGTGGGAAATAAACAAGTTTCTTTCTAGCAAAAACCAGGAAGCAAGAAAAGAAAATCAACCACAACCCTCGAAAAAAGGCAAAACAAAGCTGTCTTGTGCTTTCCGTCTTCGTATTAAAAATGATGACTTGCCAGAAAAGCATATTTTTGCATTTATTTCCATTCCTAACCTTCCCAGAGACAAGCACACGTGCATTCCTTCCTAATTGCTGTTACAGTCAAACCTTATGGGTTCCAGTTCCACTAATTCTCCGTGTTGATCATTTCCACAGTAGGTAGGGGAGAAGCCGACTTTTATCTGAAGGGTGAAAGGGTTGACAAAGCAAATGAATATCGTGACAGGTACTGAAGCGCGCATACTCAGCCGAAATAATGGAAGAGCCTCTTCTCAAGCACTTAGAAGCATTGTTTATATAGAAAACTGGTCGAGCTATTCAACTGCCTTTTCTATTTATTACAATGGATTCCCCCAAAGAACTCTCCTATGGAATACTTTATTGGTCCGTTTCATTCTATTTCACTATGCCTGGTACAGAAGTTACAAAACTGAATGTCTTTGTGTAAGTGTCTCCAGTCCAGTCTCTTCACTAACTGAGAGGAGCCTCGCCTTCCGAGTTCTCCGCATAGTGCAGTGGCTTGAAAGTCCCAAGTTCCTGGGGCGTCCTCTGTCTGGCTCTAGCTGCGACTTGTTCCCTAAGTGCATTTACTTCCTCTTTCTCGCCCCATTAACATTCAGGACTGCTTTAGCATATCAGAAGAGGGAGGAAGGGATGCCAAAACAATCTGGAAAAGTAAAGTACTTTTTAAGTCACGGGTCTCCAAATGGGCGAGAAGATACGTGTAAGGTGGACTAAAGGAGTGTTCTATAGCACCTGCATACACATATATTTGCATTGTCATACATATATATCTGCACGCGTGTATATACTGGCGCACGCCACACATATGTGCAGGGACCCAGGGATAAGCATAGATGTATATATGAATACAGTGACCTCAAAGACACAGGTGAGTATATGACGTACTCATATATATGTACTCATCACACACATATAAGCTCATGAGTACTCACATACACATATGACCATATGTGCCAATATACACATTAAATGTGCACGTATCTGAGCCACTTAACCTGTGCCCTTTGCAACAGAGGCTACCCCAAATGACCCAAGACTAAATCTGGCCCTATGTGTCCAGGCTGAAGAGCTTCAAGCAAGCACAGCCTATCCAGCCCTGTTCCCCCCTGAGTTTTCTTCCATCTTATCTGATACACCCTCTGAAAGGAAAGATCTTTTTTAGTTCTGCTAAGATCCCCAAATGCTCTTAACATCTCCAAAGCTCTCTAATACAAAAGGACCCAGTTGCTGCAAGGCACAAGAATCGCACTGGCTTCACAGCTCCACAGAACATGCCCAGCGGAATACATTACACACCGCTCCACACAGCTCTTCTGAAATTGATATTGCCGGCATCGCTCGCCCCAAATTTCTAACATTGTCATGATAACCCCATTTGTTCTCAGGCTGTGCTTCCCACATTTTAAAGTAACAAGGATCTTCCCCATGTCTGTCCTTCATCATGCCCTTTCTTTAAAGAGAGAAAACGTCATCCCCTGGGCTCCCCCTCCGTTTTGTGTGGTAATTCCCTGCGCTGTTTGTCAATCAGGTAGCAAGCACATAGTAAACACCGCTGTCCACTAACTATCTGTGAGATTATAAGAGGCAAGACTTACACCCCAGACGAGCAGAAGCCCACGGAAGACTTAGTGTTAGTGTTCGATTGCGCGGTTCAGAGGGTGGCCACTACTGACGCTTAGAGAACACAGTGGTTGTTTGGGGCAGGAGAGGGTGGGGAAGAGGTAGAAACTGAGCACTCCCCCTGCACCCCCCACCTTTTTGAGCGCTGCTCTCCAAAAAGTAAATCATTCTGCAGCTTCAAGTCCCCAGAATGCCCGAATACCCGCCTTAACTTCACACACCTTACTTCGCCCCTTCTCCACTCCGCTGATATCGACCAACCCTCTTGATGAGGTTCCTGTTCGTGTCCTCCCTGTCCTCTCCAACGGTCTGTCCATCACCCTGAGCCTTCCGCCCACCTTTCACCTCCACAGCAGAGCACGCTCCTGGCTCCTTTCCCACTTCTCAAACATCCCTTTCTGGTTCCTGCTTTAGCTCATCCAGAGGAGCCCCACTCTCTTCTCCCTGCATCCCTCACTACCCACCCCTCCCACGGCACCATCACCAAGGGATTTGCCACCTCCTCTCACGAGCACGAGATTCATATCCCCAGGTATCTGCTGGGTATCACCAAGGAATGTCCCCTTGTAAAGTCTCAGGAAACCAGCTCTGCGGGCTGCAGCTTCCTTCCAAATCCACCGTCAGGGGCCACCACTGTCAGAGTTCTGCGAGCGTGAGATGCCTTCCGTCTTTCTGTTTCCCCCACTCTTGGCTCCCACGTTAAGTCAGCTTCCAAGTATCACCTCCACACAGCTCCTTGCATCTGTTACTTATATGCCACCCTCTCTCCCACCATTCACCTTCAGACCTTCCCACGTGAAGCCCAGAATAAGAGAGCCTTTTGTTTCAGAAGCAGGCATCTGACAAAGGAAAGCACACACTGCACAAAGAGGAACCAGGACTCTCATTCACAATTGCTGCCTCGTCACAGATTAACATTGGACACTGGCTTGATCCCTTTCAGGCTCAACCTTCCCAGCTCTTCAATACGAATGAGGCTCCTTTCCCATGGCTTACTGAAAATACGGACGCCTGGCTGCTGTTACAACCGCCTATCTCCCTCCCCCCTTGCAGATGTTCCCTACACCCTCACCCTCAGAGATTCGGATTCACAATATTGACAAAAGGCCCCTCAAATCTGTATTTTGAGAAGCTTCTCAGGGGATCTTGGTGCACAATTAGATTTTGGAGACTTTCTAATCCATCATAGACCTTGAAGACAGAATTACCTTCCTAAAGCATAACTCAAGTCATATTATTCCCAAACTAAGAAACCTTCAAGGGCTGGCTATCATTTTCTGAGGACATTCTCCCTTCTCCACCCCCACCTAGCTTCTCTACTTCCCAAATGGCAACTGATCCTTGTGCCAAATTAGGTTCTTATTCCCTATCAGTTATGAAGAATTTAGTTATAAGTACCAGAAATCTAATTGACAGTGGCCTAAACATATAAGCATTTATCTTTCATCATATAGCACAAAGTCTGGGGGCGGCTGATTTTGTACTGTGCGTTAGAGGTCATACAAGATCAAGACCCCAGGCCACAGCTGGGAGTTCTCTTGGTCTTCTCCTTGAGGACAGGAGATGACAGGGGCACCTTCAAGCATCAACTCAACACCAATACTCCGCTGCAGGAAGCGGGAGGGACCTGCACACAGAGCTTCTCTGCCAGGACCCCTCTCTCTTGCCTCATGGGCCGGAACCGGGTCACATGACTGCAAGGGAGGCTGGGAAAGTGACTTTTATTATTTGGCCTCTACAGTGGGAGACTGGAGAGGCAGAAGGCAGCTTTGTGAATGGCTGGCTCGGAGAGTTCCCTAAACACACTCTAGATGTCACTGCCTAAACTCAGAACATCCTTCCTTCTGGCTCAGTAAGGATAGCGCACATTTAGCAAGCACTTGCTCAGGCCAGGCAGGGCTTCCCATGCTTTATGGGCATTAGCTTCTGTTCTTCACAGTAACCCTGAGGGAAGAGCATAATTCTACCCATCTCCCAGGTGAGGACACTGACGTCTCACCGGATTTCAAACAGGCAGCTGACTCTAGATCTATTCTCCTAGCCACAGCACAATGCTGCCTCACAAGGAACAGCTTTAGTACAACCTTCTCTGTTAAGAGTACCCTGCATGCGATCCCCTGACCAGAGGCGCCCTTCTCCTCCCTTAAATCCTCCCACATACACTTCTGTGGCCAAGGCAATGACACCATCCAAAGCAGGGCATGTGTGAGAACGAACGGAAGCATGTTTAATAATTACACCAGGAAGACCTACTGTCCCCAGGCAAAGAAGCAAGTGTGAACATCCTCCCTGTGGATGCTTAACTGCCAGTGAGTGCTCACAGACATGCCACATCCCAGCTTACTTGTACAAGGGGGTTGTGTAGGCAGCAGCTAGCGGTGAATGGTGTGTGTATCCCCTTGCATGTTTCACGCGGTGCCCTGCTCAGAGTAAGTGTTCGTGGTTAATGAGCTATGTGCTGACCTGACGCAGCACTATAGGGAGGCAGTTATGAGGAGTAGGTGAGGTCCAAGCTCTGCAGTCAGACTGCAGGTACGCAAATACCAGGTCAACCACGCGTGCCATCTATGATCTGGGATAACCTACTTCACTCGTGTGCTGCCTCCATTCCCCTATCTGTAAAATCATGAGGGCCAAGGCATTAGTCCTGTAAGGTGGTTAGAACCACTGGGTGAGCTGGGACATGTAAAATGGCTGACACAGAAGCACTCACAATTTCGGCAGGGAGTCATTAATACACGTCAATGTGTGTGAACAAATGTGTATGAGTAGAAACGTGCATGGCGATTGTGTCACATGCTGAGATGCTGCAGGAAGGTAAGCTTGCATCAGATGTGTGGCCACTGGGCTTGGCCTGAAGGGCAACAGCATCGTCCCCGTACTTTTAAGAACAGAGATCAAATTTCAGAGTGCCATCTTTGTTTTCATGCCAGTATCGTCAATGGTGCCCACACAGACACACTGTGTTAATGTGACATCTGCTACAGACTCAGCAAGGCATAAACACAAGACACTTAATGCATTCCGTTTCAAGAGGCCTTAAAAATGAACTGAACAAAAGTCACGGTAAAACTGATAGGGCCCAGCACTAAGAACTGGGCAATGGGGTCACATTCGGAGTCCTGCCTTATTAAGTAAGACACCTTTCTGTAATTTTGTGTTTTATTTTAAAGCTGGGTAAAACTACAACCCCTAAGACACATCACAGCAAGGACCATTCAGATTTCAATGATGTGGTTAACTGAGGATTAACTGGTTAATTCCATTCTAAACCTTGTTTATGGTTTGGCTGTCTAGATAAGGGTAGGAGAAATGGTGTCTTTGTTTTTTTTTTTTTAATTTATTTAAACATTTTATTTATTTATTTGACAGAGATAGAGACAGCCAGCAAGAGAGGGAACACAAGCAGGGGGAGTGAGAGAGGAAGAAGCAGGCTTATAGCAGGGGAGCCTGTTGTTGGGGCTCGATCCCATAACGCCGGGATCACGCCCTGAGCCAAAGGCAGACGCTTAACTGCTGTGCCACCCAGGCGCCCCGGAGAAATGGTGTCTTTGAACATAAGCCGAGTTTGCAGTCTGTCTTTGGCTCCTCAGGGAAGAGATGCAGGGAGGCAACATTACTCCTGGTGGTGACCAATGTTTAAGAAATGACAGAACTAGATGCTTCACTTTTGGAGGGCTATGAAGAGTCAGGACCGCCTCAGGATCAGCTATGAACTTTTGAGATGGCAGACTGGACACTGGTATCCCAACACTGTTCCAGTTAAGAGCTTTGGCGATTTCTGTCTAAGCAAATTTCCTTGGAGTGGGAAGACACAAAAACGAATAGACTATGTAAGATGCAACTTTACTGGTCATAATCACAAACCTGGCTCCTTCCCATTCATGATTTTACCTGAGATGAGAAATCTCCTCTCACATGCTGTCTTCATCAGTAGTTAACTCCCTGTGGCTTGAGAAAAAAGACGGAAGTACCAAATGCGTACGTGCTGACATATACAAACATAGCACCCCCCTGCCTACTTGGATCAAGCCCCGTTACGTTGCACCAGGGGACCTTCAAACTGGTCTCTAAAGAGTCTACGGGGGAAAAAGAAAGATGAGAAAGGATTAAAAAAAAAAGTAACCTACACTGAGAGCTGATTACATTGTGGCACTGTACAAGGCTCATGACACACTTCTGTGTGTTTAATATGCATAACCTCCAGGGGCGACGGGGTGGCTCAGTGGGTGAAGCATTTGACTCTTGATTTCAGCTTAGGTCGTGATCTCAGGGTCCTCAGGGTCGTAAGATTGAGCCCCACAGCGGGTTCTGTGCTGGGTGTGGAGCCTGCTTAAGATTCTCTCTCTCTCTTTCCCTCTGCCCCTCCCGCCTCCAACCCCAGGTCGCATTTGCACTCTTTCTATTAAAAAAAAATTTTTTTTGCATAACTCCCAGAGAGGGAGGTGGTCATTCCATGCATTGGGTTTCTACACAAAACCCAGGCTCAGGATAGGATACCAGCATAACAAGAGCAAATTTGGGGGGTAATTTGAAAGTAAAAAAAAAAAAAAAAAAAAAAGTCATACAAATTGCACTCATCTTGGGGGAAAAAGTAGCAATGTATTAGAACTCCTTATACTCACTTTCTCGTTTAACTTTTGGCTTTATTTTTTGAATGACATGGTTGCATTAAATGTTTTTGCATCACAATCTTTTCGGTGTTGACGATGTCCAAAGCTTCAGTCTGGGCCCAGATCACACGTGTAATGAGTTCAGCGGCCAGGACTCAGACTTGAGTTTGTGCCACTCCAAAGCCCCACCATGTATAAAAGAAGTCCCTATCAATCTTGGGATGCTCTGGAATGTTCTGACCATTCTCTCAGAAGAGCACTACACACTGGGACAAGACTTAATTTCTCCTCAGACTTCTCAAATCATAAGACGCGTGTCTCTGTCCATATGTAAGACTGAGTATCACAGAATCCTGTGAAAATGTCTCTCCTGAGAGACCTTTCAGCTCCCAGAGAGCCACTCATCCCCTTGAAAGGCTTCTGGGCCAAATTCCCAGGCCCCTGCTGTTCTTCCATGACACAATGACATGATTCAGAAACAGAATCTTCCCTGAGATGGTGGGACAAATCTTGCTCACTCCTGAGAGCTGTGATCCTTGAGTTATGCACTTAGGACTGTCCCCCAACTTCTAGAGATAAAAATACAGCTCTGACCTTCTTTGTGACCAAAGATGGGAGAGACTATAAGGGAGGCCATGGGACACCCTGGAGCTACTGGGTGAAAGACACAAATTTATAAAAGGTCCCTAGGCTTAACATTTTAGTTCAGAAGAGCCACCAGAGATGGTTCTGAGTTGAAAAGCAAAGAAATATGGGCCAGTATAAAGCAAAGAAATATGGTCCAGTTTAAATCAAGCTGATTAAGATAAGGAATTAGTTTAGAAGTATTAAATGAATAGACAAAAAAATTCGGGGAGAAAAATTCTCCCTGCATCCTTTCACCAAATGAGCGCCAGCAACACTGGATTGGGCTTGCCTTTGTGCACATAATTTGCCATGCCCACATTCTTTCAGACCCCACCGTAATGTTCCTAGCTGTGTATTTGAATTAACCAGACCCAGAGGATAAAACTTTCAAATTAAACACATTCCTAAAGGATTTCAGGCTCATTGTGTATGCACCAAGGAAACATAACATCCTAAAAATAATACATACACAGAGAGAAGCACATTTTCCACGAACATTAAAGTGGAATATGAATTATGACCCAGCTCATGGGAATAGACATCTGATTACATGCAAAATGGAGCTTTTGTAAATAACATCAGTCTTTGTGAGCTACCACAATTATTATCAACCATTTAATTTTACTCCCTAGCAACTCATCCATCATTGTTAGAACGTCCACTTTTGTTTTTCCCCTTCTGATTCATGAGGCTCCAAACTTTATAAAGTTCACCGGTAAAGCTATGTAGATGACTAACCCAGGAGCGGAGGGGTTCACGAGACTATTAGATTCACCAAAGCATATGCTGGGTTGTATATCTGCTATTGCGGGACATATTCTGCTGGCGATTGCTAGAAGCAGCAGAATTACAATGGTAGCCATTCTGTTTGCTTTTTATTCAAAGGAATCGTGAAAATGTGTTTAAATATCTGGTATTTGGGTATTTAAGAACAAAGCGACTCCAGAAGGAAATCAAGTATACTTCGTCTCCCGGTCTCCCCTGTCCCCCAATATTGAAACACTACGGCGTGAAACACCATCCGTAATTCCAGTTGGTCTCTGTCATATTTAATATGCTTGCCTCATAAAGAGTGAAATAAACCACTTGCTGGCCTCGCAAGTTCTATTTCACAAGAAAAGCAATTAGACATATGTATATAGAATTCAACTGTTCAAGTCGGCCTCCAAATTTGTCCTCAGTCCGTTCCAGTTTCAAACTCTCAAAAACCAGGCACAGGAAGTCCCTATGGCTGATGACCTTTTGCTCCTGCAGGAGTTGTTAGGTGGGACATGTGAACAATTCTGTCCTTTAGCACCTAATGGGACACTTGGCCTCATTAAATACGCTGCATTTCTTCTCCCTTGTAATTACACTGCAGTAAGGGGGGAGGATTTTCACTGGCTCCCAGAGGCCTTTGAGTCTTAACCGCATCAGAAGCAAGCTTAGAAAGCCTCCTAGCCGGCAAAGGAAAAAAAATGTTGTCAAATTTCCCCATGCTGCTCCAAAGCTTCATCGTAGTGGTAAGTGAGCCGTATTTGGTTGAACTGTAAAAGGCTGTTTGTTCATGTCTCTTCTATTGGAACTTGAGCCCAATGTGGGCAAAGGACCACTAGTATATTCATTTCTGTGCCTGAATAATTCTAATTGAATTGACAGTCACTCAATGAAGAAATAACTATTCCAGGTGAGAAGGGAAGTTTCTTCTTCCAACAGTCATTCTAACTGTCTAGTACCTAATTTTTTTCTAATCTTGGCCTAAAAAAAAAAAAATAGTGTTAGCTGGGTGAGCTAGTTCAAACTTTCTATTGAAGCCATTCATTTGCATATTATTATAGAAGAAGGGGAAAGGAAAAGGAGAGGTGGCCTTTTTTAAAAGGACACATTTTGGGGACGCCTGGGTGGCTCAGTCAGTTAAGCATCTGCCTTTGGCTCAGGTCATGATCCCCGGGTCCTGGGATTGAGCCCCACATTGGTGGGGGTGGTGGGGGGTGNCTGGCAAATAAATAAATAAAATCTTAAAAAAAATAAAAATAAAAGCACATATTTTGTGTCAGGCACTGGCTTGGAGATTTGTTTATTTTGTTTCACTTAACCCCTCACTAACCACTGAGACTGATATAATTATCCCCACTTATAAAATTAAAAAACTGGGGTTCGGGGACAGTAAGTAATGCCCTCAAGTAATAAACAGTAGAGGTAGGTGTGAAATCCAGATCCATCCAGCTCCAGACCTAAGTGATCTCCTCTGCTCTAACAGATTTTTTTTTTTTTATTCAAGGCAGAACTGGGGCGCCTGGGTGGCACAGCGGTTAAGCGTCTGCCTTCGGCTCAGGGCGTGATCCCGGTGTTATGGGATCGAGCCCCACATCAGGCTCCTCCGCTGGGAGACTGCTTCTTCCTCTCCCACCTCCTCCTGCTTGTGTTCCCTCTCTCGCTGGCTGTCTCTATCTCTGTCAAATAAATAAATAAAATCTTAAAAAAAAAAAGGCAGAATCATCAACAGCTTGTGATTTTCTAGTTTAATTCTCTACTTTAAACCTTCCAGTTAAAAAGAGACCCCCACATCTGCCAAAATGAACAGGTAATATCTTAAAACTGCAGGAGTTAACATAAGATTTAGAATTAGAAAAACTATGGGATAAAGGCCAAGTAACAGATTTTCTCTCTCAAATCCTCAGTTTACTCATCTGTAAAACGGTAACAGTACCGCCTAGCTCGCGAGGTAGCTGGCAGGATTAGAGGAACCTCCGTACCTAAAGCTCACGGCACTTTGTCCGACCCACAGGAAGTGTGATTCAGGAAGAGAACCTAGTCGTTCCAGCTGACCACTCGTTCAAGCAAAGAGTGTTTAGCATGCACTATTTCCCACACTTTAAGGACAAAAAGGAAACTCATCAAAAAAAGTTTTTCCCCTGATGCTTACAGAAGCTTGTCCCTGGAAGCCCATTACTCTTCTCAGCTGACAGTCACACAGACCTTTCCAGCTCTGCTACTGGCTTGCCATGCCTTTGCTTCCCCGTGCTTCTCTGCTTTGGCCTCTCACAGTCACTTCTGTATTTTTGCAACTTAATTCAAATAAATATATACAATAAATGTTGAATTCTATTAAGAAATACAATTGAGTAAAGGCGTGCTGGAAGGAAGAGGAAGAAACAAATGGTTTATGGAGGGCCCTTCTGATCTAAGGCATAATAGAGGTCACGCCAAGGAAATTCATACAAATGATTCAAATATCTAGACTGCCAGAAACAATCTTGTTTCAACGAACAGCATTACGAGTCATTCATTTAACAAATATCTAATCAGTTCCTACTGTGTGCATGCCTCTGTATTAGCTGTTGCCACATCACGTAAGTCAAAACAGATATGGTCCCTTCCTTCTCTATTTTATAGCAATGGTGGGAAAGACCAGCATTTACTTAGGCCAAGAAATACGCAGACAAAAATCACAGCTCTGAGAAATGCTGAGAGAGAGAGAGAGAGAGAGAGACTGTACAACAAAACCCCATCTAGCAGGATCTATACTTGCTGTGTTGGTAAGGGAAATTCTCTGAGGACGGGATACTTGATTCGAGATTTGAAAGTTGGCCCAAATGTACACCAACTCATGATAAATCAAATATTCACAGAGTGAAATATTATTTGGCCATAAGAAGGAATGAAGTACTGATTCATGCTATAGCGTGTGCGAACTTTGGAAACATTAGGCCGAGCAAAAGAAGCCAGTCAAAAAATACCACATGTTGTATATTCCATTTATATAAAATGTCCAGAACAGGAAAATCTATAGAGACAGAAAACAGATTGTGGCTGACTAGGGCTGAGCAGGTAGGGGTGGGTGGGGCGAAATGTAACTGCTAATATGTATGAATGAGGAGTGGTGGCTAATGAGTAGGGGATTTCTTTTTGCAGTGATGAAATTCTTCTGAAATTATATAGTGGTGATGGTTGCAGAACTCTGAATATACTTAAAAACACAGAAATGTACACTTTAAGTGGTCTGTGAATCATATCTCAATAGCTACTGACTGAAAAATACCAGAAGCCTGGGAAGATGAAAAGCTGAGGGGAGCAGGATTCTGTGGCTGGAGGAAACATAGTACACACAATTGGCAAGACAGAAAGAAGGCCAGTATGGCCAGAATACGGAGGGCCAGGCATGAGATCAAGATGAAGAGGGAGTCAGCAGTCAGTCCATGCAGGACCCCGCTGTCATGTTCACATTTTGTCTGTCCAAAGCAAACTGGGATACAATTGGAGGGTCTTAAGTAGCAAGGGGGAAATGACAACCAATTTTCCATTTTGAAAAGATTATTGTGACTGAAATAAGGAGAATATACTGGAGGAAACCAGAGAGTATATATACAGACCAGTCAAGAGGTTGTCAGAGTCCAAGGCAAGGGTTGAGGTAACACTGATGGACTAAGGTGGACAGATTAGGATGTTTGAGATATTAAATCAACAGAACAAGGTGACTGACTGGTATTTAGTATCCAAGAGGAGAAACAAGGGAGAATGTTGGTTCCCTGACTCTAGAACTCCCTGGAGACACCTGAACTTGAGATATGAATCTGTGAATCACCTAAAGAGAGATAAGTGGAACCCTGGGTGTGCGTGAACATGGCTCAGCAAGAAGAGAAGAAAAAGGCAACTGGACTGCAAGGACTTCCAACACTGAACAGCCTGATGCTGCATCAATGGAATCTAATCTTAAGACAAACTCAGAACGAGAGTCATTCTGTGAAATAACTGGCCTATGATCTTCAACTGTGTCAAGGGAAGACAGAAATTGCTTGACATGAAAGAAAACTAAAGACACATGACAACTAAATGTAATATGGTATTCTAAGCAGGAACATTTTGAGATAAAAGGACAAGACACACACATATTTATATACATATAAAGATTGGAGCAACTCGTAAAATCTGAACAGGGTCAACATATCCAAAAGTTGTCATGTATCAGTGCTTCCTTCCTGATTTTTGATGGTTATATCATGGATACGCACAGAGAATATCCTTGTATACAAGGTTTATATATTGAGTACTCTAGAGTGATAGGACAAGAGGTTGGCAACTTGCTCTCAAATGGCTCAGAAGAAAATAAAGTTCTTTGTAGTAGTCTTGCTACTTTTTCATAAGCCAGTGGGCATGGCCCATTTGAGAGAACAAAATATAAAGAGGAGGAATCATCAGTGGTGATGCAGCGGTGCAGGGAGTACGAGAAAGGACGGAATGGCTGTGGTGTTATATGGCACAAGGAGTTGATCAGAGAGGTAGAATAAGACCGTCAGGAAAGTTTAGAGCTCCTATCAAGATAGCGATTATGGATGAAACAAAGCGATCCAGGCCTTTGAATCCCATTCGAGGACTTAAAAATGTAGCATTTAAAAATGATTCCTTGGGGACACCTGGGTGGCTTAGTCAGTTAAGCATCTGCCTTCGGCTCAGGTCATGATCCCAGCGTCCTGGGATCAAGTCCCACATCGGGCTCCTTGCTCAGTTGGGAGACTGCTTCTCCCTCTGCCTGCTGCTCCCCCTGCTTGTGCGCTCTCGCACTTTCTCTCTCCCTGTCACACAAAAATAAATAAATTAATAATCTTAAAAAAATATTAAATCCAGAGTTGTTACTGGCCAGCTGAAACTCAACTATAGCATAAACAAAAATTCTCTCTGAATGTCAAACTCAGTGAAATGAGATGTTTACAAAACTGTAATCTATATTCTCTCTTTTCCAGATGTTGCTAGTCTCC
The DNA here is from genome assembly GCF_002007445.2 of Ailuropoda melanoleuca. Classification (NCBI taxonomy): domain Eukaryota; kingdom Metazoa; phylum Chordata; class Mammalia; order Carnivora; family Ursidae; genus Ailuropoda; species Ailuropoda melanoleuca. Next base: position 46,087,110 of record NC_048222.1, on the reverse strand, counting down.
AAGTGAAGAGGACTTTATTTGATAAGTATTCACCTAGGGTCTGTAATTCTCTTAAGATACAATGACTCCAGGTTATTTGAATACTTTCTTTTCTGGTCTACACCAAATGGAAATACTCTTCTGACTTGGTTTTAGCTCAGATGCATTTTGAACGGACACATAACTTGGCTTAGCAAGCAACCAACTTCTAAGACCATGGTCAGTAAGGATTTGGAATATAATGTGTGTGTGTTCTAAGGTTGCATGCAGGAGGCAGTTAAAGATCTTGGCAATTTAGAGGGGGGAGGATAGTGTCTGAACTCTACTGAGTTCTAGGGATGTGTACCTGATGTGCTGTGAAATCTAAAATAAAAACGTGGAGTATGATCTTATTTCCATACCAAAAAACCTCCACAGAGACCCCCTATAACTCTGGATCCATGCATATGTACACCTCTGTATCAGCGAGGAGAAAAGGTGTGAAAGGTTAAGAGTCTGTTATTGCTTCTTCCATCACGATGTGGGAGCAAGGGCCCAAGGGCAGAACCACAGAAACAGAGAAACTTTTTTTTATGCAACATATTAAACGGAGATGTTTCTGTAGAACAGACAGAGACGTTCTTAATTTTGTTCTCAGAATTACTGACCCCCTTCTGAAGAACTGGAGGAAATTTGCCCCTCTGTCTGGTCCTGCCAAGAATGGTCACTTTATCACTGATCTCCTGAAAAGGTCTGCCTTTAGGAGAGTGTCTTTTTGTGTTCCAGGCAAAGTACACCGTGAGAGGGATACCTTTTACGCAAGCCATGGACGTCAAATTCAGCGCATGCTCTTAAAGACCTCTTCAGTTAATTGACTGGTGAGCAAAATGACATGCAGGGTACTTGAAACTATGCAGAATTACAAAGAAAACCCTTCCAAGTGGCTCACATCACATTTAACCAATTATGGTTACCACTTTTATGGATCATAAAATAAGCTATAAAATGTGGCCCAAACATAATCTACAGCAAAGAGTTTCGAACAAAAGAACAAAGATCCTCACCACCCTCTTCCCCACAAATGAAAAAGAAGCCCGCGAATAGCGCCTTTCTGGCCTTAAGGATGAGTCAGCGTTGAGATTTCGCTCAACTCGCAACCTTGAAAGTTAATGAGAGAACAGAAATAACAAAAAGTTGGTTTCCAAGAAAAAAACAAGGCCCTCAAATGTAAAAACCAAGAATTTTATTTGTATTTGGTCAACAGAGTAGAACAAAGCACGCTCCACCTTTTCAGAAGACAGCCATAAGGAGTTTCATCACAGGGTCATATACCCAGGCTGGACCAAGCATGGATGTCAGAAATATTTTGCACTCACAGTTAAAGTCATTGTGAAGAAAACCAAGAAGCAGAGGAGCTTAGTTTGACAAATACTTGAGTTTTCTAAGAGTCTAGACATCTAGAGATCCCCACCCCTGCTTCACCAAAAATTACCTTCATGCAGATCATAAACTAAAGAATATTGTTTCCCGTCATGGACCCTAGAGCGATCCAAAAAGCTCTTTCTGCAAAGGACCATGACAGCAGCTCGAGACAGTAATTAAATATGGTACCATTATTATTTATGTGTATATAAACACCGCATACTTACATAATTTTTATATTATGGTGATAGCTATCTTTTATTGACTGCCTACTATGTGTCAGGCACTCCGCCAAGTGCTTTGTACGCTTTATGGTATTTACTTCTCAAACAATTCTGTAAGGTAGGCATTATCTTTCCTGTTTACAGCTGGAAACAGATTCAGATCTGCAATTTGCTTCAAGTCACTGAGCTGTTCAAAGTGAGGGCTATAAGATTCTAAAAGTCCACGCTCTCTGGCTACACCTCAAGGAATCTCTGTGTGTTTATCACTAAGCTGGGAACGGATTTAGGCTCCAGTCTACAGTACAACAGAAGACAGCAGAGACTGTATGAGTCTCAGGGCAGCAGGAGAGAGGAGTGCCGAGCTTTCCTTCAATCCAAATGTTCCTTCTGTTCTGAAATTGTTCAGAGAGAATGAATTCTTCCCCATGATCCGTCTAGTTAGGTCCTAGCTTGCTCATAACAGAATGTCAAGCCCAACGAGACAGTTCTTGCACAAGTAAAACTCAGCTCCACATTTGGAGCTTTCTGCTCAAAAATCAAGTCATACCGTACCAATCAGACCCTTCAAATTTCCGAGACCTCCTACCGTTTCCTATCTCCAAATCCATCACCCCTCAAGTGAGAAGCAGGGTGATTCTTCCTTCGTCTGCAAACTGACTTAGATGAGTAGCTGCATGTGAACAAGACACTCAAGCCCCCACCTTTGATTACTGCCACACCGGGTCCTCTCCAAGTGTTAGTTAAGCTGTGCTGTCCAGTTTTGTCACCACCGGCCCAAGTGGCTATTCAGTGGGTAAAATGTGGCTGGTCCAAGTTGAGGTGTGCTGCAAGTGTGAAATACACACCAGACTTCAAAGACCCAGTATGAACTAGATAGTGAACTATCTCACTGGCAGTTTCTTTATATTGGTTACACGTTAAAATTAATGGATTTTTAACCTAAAATATCCAAAATCTTTTGCCAAAAATAACTTCATCAGTTTCTTCTTGCTTTTCAAAATACAGCTACCAGAAAATCTAAAATTTCATATGCCATCTGTAATGCAGTTCTGTTGGACAGGACTGGTCAGGAATGCAGTCTCACCCATGCTGTTTAAAGACTGCCGGAGTTTTGACTCATATAGAAGTTCTTTAGTTTAATCCTAGAAGGAAGAACTGTAGTAAAATTGCAGCTGTATTAAATCTATGGTGGATGGAGACTAAAGGAAAACACAGAGAGTAGGTGGGTTTGAAAAAATGAATGAAAGAAAGAGAAAGAAGTCCAAGGAGAACTATGTACTTTCTTTTAAAATGAAATTGCTGATCCGGGTGGTGGCATGAAGTCATTTTCAAAAGAAGGTCAACAGCAAGTTAGAATTAAGTCCCTTCCTAATTCACAAAGTTGAGTCAAGTACAGTATAGACAGAGGCTATTCCTGGACCTTAGTTGAAAGATACTGCCTTTCCACTTGTTTAGCTAATGACTTTCGAATGATAATTATAGCTCATTGTTGTTCCCTCTTAAAAACCATGGACATCCATCCAAAAAATTATAGCTTACAGTTAGGGAATATTTATGTGGTATTTATAGCCTGTGCAGAAAACCCTGGGGGAAATGCCAGGAGGGAGGATTATTTATCAATTTCCCTTACTTCAAGTTTGAATTTTCTTGAGATTCACATCCAAAGGACATTCTGTAATCCTATGTAACATAAATGGGTGAATATAACTTGGCATATTGGTTAGGTTCAAAGAAAAATCCTTTTTTTCCTTGAAGAACGGCAGGGGAAAATCTGGATGATCCCACTGAAAACATAGGAGACCGAAAAAGTCCACTCAAGGAAGTGGTGTTACATACTTGAAACATTTTTTGAAGTGAGCCAAGAAAAATAAAGTAAAATCAAGGAGGAAAAGCTGGAGTTTCAATTTCTGGAGATTGTACTTCCTGGTGATATAAAAACAAAAGTTAAATTCAGAGAGACTCGACTCTGAAGTTAGCATCGCATAAAAAACAATAGAAAATATTTAACTATGTGCATATGTTTGTACACAAACAGAAATAGATATAAACAGACCTTAATTAGCGTTGTAGACTTTAATTATCGTTGTACAGTAATTGGAAATGGTTTTGTTCTGATTTATTCCATAACGCTTACTGTGTTCTGTTAACAACTAATTTTTTCCCCCTTACAGCCCGTAATAGAAAGCTTTTACCGCGGACTTTGCTACATCTGCTTCTCATTTAATGACCATTGTTCCGGTCTGTCAGAGCAAGCAGCTACACAACTTCCCGATTCTGGAAGATTAAGCAAATATTTTGACAATGCCTGGATTTTTTTTCTTCCTTTTTTTTTTAACAGAATAAAAATAAAAAGAATCTTTTACTTACCCACACAATGTTAGTAGAGTTCTTAATCGAAAGACTATAAAGAACCAAGCGGCGGTGAAAGGTACTTCATGTGGCAAAATACATCAAGCAATTTTCTGTTCCATTTCACGTAAGAGTCCTAAGAATCCTGCCTGAACCACACAGCTGGGGTCACAGGAACCGTTCTGGGACTGCGGGGAGGTCACTGGACCCCTGGGGCAAAGCCACCTGGAGGCTTTTCAACTGTGACTGGCTTCTAGAACAAAACGGAGGGAGGGCTCCTGTTCACCTTGAAAGGCCACAATAGGTAAAATGAAGGATAGGTGTCTGAATCACTAATAAATACCATGTAAGAAAAGGTATTTTTTTATATAACAAACATCTTTTTACACTACGTAACAAATTGTAATGCCACTGACGGCGTGAAGATGAGGGTCATGACTCTTCCTGCAGACGGGGTTACAAACAAGAACAGAAGTACCAAGAGACTGCAGAGAGAGAGGCGAAGTTGGGGGAAGGGGATATAGAGAAAATCCATGAACCCCCATAAGCATTCATTGGCTCCATAAATACTCTTAATTGTGGAAGGCAGAATACAAACAAAAACACAAGAAAGAAAGAAATGCTCTATGTCAGGTGATGGATGTCAACTAAACCTACTGTGGGAATCATTTTGCAATACCTACATTATCAAATCACTCAACTTCTATAATGCTATATGTCAATTATAGCTCAATGAACCCAGGGTGGGAGGCGGGTGGAACGAAAGAAATTCTAAGAGGTAATGGCAGCCCTGGTATTTGGAAATGCTGTGGTTGTCACTGGAGTGAGGAAGAGGCGTAAGAACAGAAGAACTTAACCAGTCTCTGCCCCTCCCAGCAGTTCAGGAGACAAGTCACAGAAAGAGAAGCAGGAAGAGTCAACAAGGTAAGAGCAAGGAGGGAATTAACACCAGAGGCATAAGCCTCTTCAAACTTCCAGGTGGTGAGCCTGTCCTTGGGGGTTGCACCAGGGAGAGAAAATTCCTGCAAGGAAGAGCTGGAACCCAAAGAGGCATATTCAGCTAGAAAGACAGGGAGGAAGACATGACACAGACGGGCCGTCGGAGAGCCTCAGCAAAGACGAAGCAAGAAGAAACAACCCTCCGGAGGAAGCGGAGGTTTTCCTTGCTGCCATGAGATGGCTTCAGACCTCCACTGGTTTGCATTTACTCTGGAGAGGAAGACACAGAGCAGGATGTCTACTTCAGGAAGCACAAGGCTAAGGCCATCAAGTTTGTGGATTAGCCACCCGCAAACTGCCCGTTGTCATGAGTCCCGTGGAGGGTGCCCCCGAAACAGTCTCTTCACCGCTAACACCACTGGCTGGGCCCTTATTTGCAGCAAGTCTGTATTTTGCAACGAATATGCCTGATGACTTCTCTGGATGGTTCCATTAAATACCCATTCTCTTTAAATAAAGGCCCAATAATTTCCTTTAAAAATGTTTTCACATTCCCATTGCAAGTTATTTATAAAGGCAATACAAAGAAACAAAAGCCCAAAAGCCTTGACTTTAATTTAGAAGTCTCAAGGAGTGTGTCTACCTTAGAGCAGAGATTCACAAAGTTGTGGTATTGAAATCACTTACTCCTCTTTTTTTTTTTTTTGGTTTAGATTTTATCTATTTATTTGAGAGAGAGAGAGAGAGAGAGAGAAAGTGAAATCGCTTACCCCTCTCACAAAACAAGAAAATTAACCAACAACAAAGATCCCGACACACAGAACAGAATAAGACATCTTGGTGCAGCTTGACCAGGCTCAGTCAAACCAATCTGAATTAGTAGGTAGGGGATATCCGTATTTTTCACAAACATGCCGGGTGATTTTGATTGTGATTTCTGACAGAATTACTCTATGTGATTCTGCATATTTTCACACAGGTGGTTAAGGAACTCAACTTTGACACATTTACCAAGATGCAACATGGTAAATGGTTTAAGCGTGGGATCTGGAGTGAGAAGATAGGCTGTACCACTTCCTGTGTGAACTTAGAGAAATTACTTAACTACTCTGTACCAGTTTCCTTCTCTTCAAAATGGGATAATGGTGGTAATGTGAAAGAATGGAAAAATCGGTAAAGTACTTAACACAGCACCAGGCACATGGTAAGCACCCCAACAATGTTAGTTGCTACTAACAGTGGATTCATCCAGACGTGCTTCCAACCTAATGAGTCACATTTGGGAGGAAAAGGGTAAGCTGCAGCAGAGTCCAGCTGAATCAGTGAATGAATGCAGCTAAGCATATAACTGAATCCTTACTGTATATCCTTCCACTATTCCCTAGGCAGGGTCGGGTCAGTGCTGTTCTAGAAGCTGTGCAGACTGCCTCTATGATACCAGCCTCCTGTAGCACAATATTCCCTAATAACCCTCATGGGCACACACACGGCAACAGGGTAGGAAACAAAGTGACTGAACCACCAGGCACATGGTCCACTGACTCACTCTGTGGGAATCCCATTAAATACCAGTCTCGGAAGAGAGGACCTCGCAGTGCAAACCCAGTGAATTCAATGCAACAGGCATTTATGGAACCCCTGTGATGTCTCCAGAAGTCCACTAGATGCTGAGGATGGTATCAGGAGAAACAAGAAAGCGGCCCTGTCCTCAAGGAGGTCATCAACGAGAGGGCAAGAGAGATGCGAGCCATTTGGAGGCCAAGTGGCCTGAGATGAATTCTCTGACAAGAGACAGAACAGGAGATGGAAGAATGTTCCTGGTACATCGTGGAAGAAGTCATTAACGCCGATGGGGGCAGTTAGGAAAGGCTTCCCTGAAGAGCAGACATAGCATGCCACTGAAAGAGATGAATAAGCAAGCCCATGAAATTGTCTAATGACTTCTTCATTCATGGAAACAACCCAGAAAAAGCCTGAGGGACCATCCCTGTCTCTGCATTAACGTGTGTATGCTTAAGACTTGATTAAATGTTTGTTGTTACTGTAATCTATTACATTTTTAAAAACAAGTATGAACATTTATCTACTGTTCTGATCTTCAAAGCAGAGAAAAAAAATCTTAGAATACTTTTCTTTTATAAATGCAAATCCTCCAAGTTCACAATAAAATAAGAATGGCAAATTAGTGAATGTATGACGGACTAGTCAGCCAAAGCAGAAGCCTGAGAAGGCCCGGTTTTATGTTGCAGTAAGACAAAACATGAGTTCCCCCCCCTTCTATATGGCTGCCTCATTCTACTACAATCACTAATAATTTCTTCAGACCAGCACAGGAAACAGGTATTGATCACAATAAGCCACTGCATCCGCAAACACCTGCTACAGCGGGTTATGGTCTCCATGGAAACCCTCCAATAGAACCAATCTGAATTCAATTTCAGAAGTAATGAGAGCAGATAATTTTACACTCAATCAATCACTGTCAGCTGCCGTTATCAGCCAATCAGTCATTATGTCAGTCAGTCACACTTTCCACAAACTTCTTCTGTGGCATGGTCAGACGAGAGTGTTTTGACATCCAGAAGCAACACAATCAAATTGGCTCATCTTTCCTGGCAAGAAGCCAGAGACTGAGCATTGCACTGTGTTTGCAAAAGCAATAAACAGATAGGCCAACCAAAATACACTGCAGTTGTGGAAGAATCTAGGGAGCGATTTCAATAATTGTTATGATGCTTGAGATAGAGAAGAACTTTAGACCCAAAGGTCACATACAGATCTTCCTTGTCTTACGATGGGGTTCGGTCCCAATAAACACATCATAAGCTGACTATATCCTAAGTCGAAGATGCATATAATACACCTAACGTGCTGAACATCAGAGTGTAGGCTAGCCTTAAACATGCTCGGAGCACTCCCATTAGACCACAGTTGGGCAAAATCGTCTAACACAAAGCCTATTTCATAAGACAGTGTTGAATATCTCATGTAACCTACTGAATAGTGTACTGAAAGTGAAAAACAGAATGGTGTAGAGATACAGAATGGTTTAAAGTCTATCACTTGCTTACTCTCATGATCTCATGGCTCACTGGAAGCTGAGGCTCACTTGCTACAGTCCAGCATCATAAGAGAACATTCTATGGCATATTGAAATTCAAAATTTCAAGTATGGTTTCTATTGAAACTGCATCACTTTCACACCATCCTAAAGTTGAAACATCATAAATTCAACCATCCGAAGTCAGGGACTGTCTGTAATTTAATCCTTTCATTTAAACATGAACAAAAGAGAGAAGCGGCGATGTTAGAGTATCTGCCCGAAGCCACACAGCTAATTGGTGGAAAACGCAAAACCGAAGCATGAGTGTTCTCCAAGCCCCCTGCTCTTCCAGAATGTCATGCTACCATTATTAAATGCCTTCTTTTTTGAAGCAAGAGAGCCATATGAAGGTTGGGTTCCAGTTCTCAGCAGAGTGCCCAGAGCCTGTGGGAGACTTGTGGGGCTTGTGTTTTGGAGTCAACTCAAACTCCTGTCTGCTTGGTGTTAGTTTGTCTTTGGCCAAATCCAACTTCTGGTTTCTGAAGAGGAACAAAAGACTCTGAACTACTACAGGGATACCAAATTATTGTTACAAAAATGACATTTTGATAAATTTAGGGCAAGACTATCAAGAACACATGGACTGAATTTCCCTAAAAACGCATGGGAGAGGGAGGTAAAATCTGAGGGGAAATCTGCTTCTGGCAAACATATTTGGGTGCTTGTCAACCTCAAACATTACAGAAGTTGTCTCGGACTTCTAAAGAACCCGAAAGGCACTTTTCAATGATCCTTTGTAAATATAAGTTCAGTCCTGGAAATCCCAAATATTCCAAGATTCCTCCATATTTCCTCTAACGATGCTTTATTGGTTTCTTTTTTCTCTTTTGTACTGCTTTATTGCGTTGCCCATTTCTCAGAGAGATAGTTTTCTGAGGTTGATACTTACATTCTTTCTTGGTAAAATGGATTAACTTGATGGGTCTCAAAGCTCAATGTGCATGAAAACCTACCCAAAGCTGTCAAAAAAAAAATAAATAAGTGCAGATCCCCAGACCTTTCCTCTAAAGATCTTCACTGAGCAGGTGCCTCTTAAGCAAGGTGCAAGGTGTAATTCCGGTACACTTTCTCTGCCAGCCACCTTGGAAAACACTGGTGACTAACGATATCTGGTAAAGGATTCGCATCATTTCTCGATCATGGTTTTTCAGTCACATTTTTTTCCCACCCACTTTCAACTTCATGACTTATATCACCTATATCACAAGAACACGGTTTTAATGGCCACGGTCACAAGCTTTTATACGTATCTAACCATTTCCTATTAGTTGTACGTAGGCTTCACCTTAAATAGGTGGATGGCGTATGGGACACTCTAATACACCCATCTACATTTGTCCAGGGCAAATGAGGTGGAGAAGCAAAGTGGATATAGGTTCAGGGCTGAGATGAGACCAGTAATTGCAACAAGAACTGTTTGAAAGCTTTAACATAAAATGGTTGCTTCACTTCTCTGGTCTAGTCAGCTCGCATGAACCTCAGCTCAAGCCACCCACTTTATCTTCCTGCAAAACACTGATGAAAGGCTTTTGCTTGTTTACTCCTAGATCAGTAATACTGATCCTGTCCCTGCATTTCGTTCTTAGCTCAATTTGTGTCTTTTACTTACGTGTTTTAGGACATTTGATGGCCTTGGAATGTGCTTGAATGATGACAAGCACATTGTGTAAACACTATGTAGACCTTATACTCTGAGGACAGGTTTTTTGTTTGCTTTTCCCATGTTGTATCCCCTGAACATGGTGCATTGCCTGGCGCATAGTAAGTACTCAATAAATACTTACTGAAAATATAAACGAAAGGATGGCTGAATGATGGACAAGAAAAATTCACCTATCTGAATAATGTCTGAATAAATCAAGCTGGTTTGAAAGATGCATAGTTTATAGTATTAACCAGTGATGACTCATTTTTTCAAAGACTGTTCTTATTAATAAAACTCTTGATTAGGTGCTGTTTACCCCACAGAAACCAAGAGCAAATACAGTATTTTAAATACACCCTCCTCTGTTATACCAGCTCCCGTACAGATTTCTCCTTGCAGTTTTTCAGCTCATTTCAATTTGTTATCGCTTAAACTGAAATGTCATTGGAAATCAAAATAACTAACTCGTAGACATTGGGGGAGTGAAGGGGAAGGGAATATTAAAAGAAAACCAAACCACACCTCACCAGGGCAGGTAGCAATGAGTGCTCTAGAAGCCTATAAAAACGCAGCCGTCTTTTAACCACTCCGCTATCTTCACCACAGTCGTCCCAGACTAGCAGCCGCCGTGCGTCACTCAGACGACAGATGCAACTCTTGGGAAGTTTATTTATCTCACTGGTGGGCTTCACAGCCTCACGCCAGGGACATCACAGAAAACAACTTCAAACTTCCCATGTAACAAACAAGAGGAGAGATGAGCTCCATGAGCTATCAGAGAGAGACCCTTCGCATCTCATCAACGCAAATCGGGGAGGGAGGCAAAATGCACATTTGTTGACAATCCATTGACAACCTGGTGCTGCACTAAACTCCTCATACACATGACCCCATTAGATGTTTCCTACATTTCCAGGAGGTACAAAGTAGTATGCTCAGTTTACAGGGAATCGGGGGCTCGGAGAGCTCCATCCCCCATGGCCAAGCAGCCAAAGAGCAGTAAATCTAGGACTAAAGTAATAACAAATATTTACAGAGGGCTTAATCAGTGTCAGTAACTGTTTCATGTGCATTAACTATTAACTCACTTAATACTCATTTTAACCTACACAGTAGATACTTCTGTGTCCTTAGAGGACGCAGAACAAACAGAGAGAGGTTAAGTAACTTGCCGAAGGAGTCATAGCTGGTATGTGGCAGGGCTAGAGCTGGAACCCAGATGGTCAACTCTGGTCTCTACTCTCCTAACTACCATATCCAACCTCTCTCTATAATAGGGTCTAGGCTGGCCTTTTTCCAAAGGCCAAGTTCTTTCCAGGATACAGCTTTGATTTATATTTCTAGAGAAAATAAAAAAGACACATCCCAACAGCAGCCTGTTATACTCTTCCAGCACTATAAATCATGTGTTTTATCATATATACAGACATGCTATGTGGTTATAATTAAGGCAACCATAGACTTTACTGTCCAAACCAAGACCCATCTAAGAGTGAAAGGGGGTGCTCTTAATAATTACTCAAGCGGCGCCTGGGTGGCTCAGTCAGTTAAGTGTCTGACTATTGGTTTTGGCTTATGATCTCAGGTTTGTGAGTTTGAGCCCCACACCAGGGGGATTCTCTCTCTCCCTGCCCCTCTGCCTCTGCCCTCCTTCCCTTCTAAAAAAGAAAAAGAAGAAATGAGAAAAAAATAACAATTACTCAAGGACTGCAGTGGTAATCTGGAGCTGGCCCAGGTGAACAGGGTGCCTGGCTCCCCTGGTCATGAGGATGTGTCCATACACACAAGATTAGATACAGTCGCTTTCCGACACCTGATACGATTAGCTGGACTGTAGCTGGAAATTCAATGCCTTCTGACTGTGCAAGCCTACCCCTCCTCCCAGTCTAAGAGCTGCTAGCCCTTCCTTTACCCAACGCATTTTCTTTAACTTGTTTTCTCACAAAAAACTGTCGTAATTGGTCAGCTACGAGATTAATTTGTACCTAGCTGGCTGGGCAGGCACGGTGACATCTCAATAGCAGATTGTGCCAATGCGGGGACCAGCAGCTTCTCCGTGTGAGCCTTCCTACCTGTGCTTCACTCCATCCCTCCCAAGCCTGCCTCTTCCGGACCGCTGGCCACGCCCTTTATTTACCTCATTTTGCCTACCTAGAGGAATTCTGACTTAGAGTTGTGGACTTCCTCATGAGCCATTTTTTTCTTTTGGGAATGAAAATACTAGCAAAGACACCCAAACTCTCCCCTTCTGAAGCAATGCGGGGAACATTCAGGGTATGGGAGTACCAGGCTAGCAAGATGGCACAGGAGGGAGCAGGAATAAGGTCATCTGGATCCTTCTCCTTGTTTATAGTGTGCACAACTGTAGTCAGACATGGAGACTACGCCTCGGGTGACAGGGATAGTCAAGACTTTACAAAGTCCAAGAACTTACACAGCACTTCACATATCTCACCTGATGCTGTGTGGCAGGCACAATTATCATTCCCATTTTAGAGATGGAGAAACTGAGGCTTAGACTTAAAATTTTGCACAACATCCAATCTAAGCAACCTGACCTCAGAGCCAACACCCTCGCCCAGAGTGTCTGACCATTCAAATGCGCAAAGCAACCCCAGTTAACAGACTATCAGAGTCAAATGGGACCGGAGAGAATCATGCCTCCCACCTCCTCGCCTCACAGACAAGGACACCAGCTCTGTCCTTTTTCCTCTTCCAGAAAATATTTACCTTTCAAGAGCTTTGTAAAAATGAAATGAGAGGTCAAAAAGCTACATAAACTAAGAAGTGCTATATAAATGTTAACCACTATTATTGCACCAGCCCTCACACCCTACTTCCGAGTTTACTCTCGTCTAATAGAGTCGTTTAGACGTTTAGACGATCCTTCCCAGACCTACTGATTTGGACATCAGGCACAGGGCCTGGGTGAACTCCAAGCCCCAGGCAAGTGCACGGCAGCCGAGGCAAACCTGTCACACATTATCTCCCCGGGCAGCCACATCTGCCATGTCCCAATTTGGGATAAAGGACCTTTGAAACACCATGAAGACACCGAGCACGGGGCATGAGGAATACAGAAGAGGGTAGGAGTCAAGAAAGTCAAAGGAGTTTATTCTTTCAACGTCTCCAGGCCCTCCTCCCCGGCCCCTTTCCTCCGCTCAGCTGGTAGCACAGGTGGGGTCAGTGACTCAGGAGTACCCCGTCCCCTGCTCTCGGCTCCCGGTTTGGAAAGCAGGCTGGAGTGACGAGACAATCTGCAGTCACGCCAGAGCGGAGCTGCGCTCAAAGGGTCTGATGTCAAAAAGAAACCTGGGAAGAGCCACAGAAGTGCAGCCAGCTCCTCCCTCACCCCCCCTCCCCAACTCACGAGAGCAGATGAAGGAGATTCCATGTCAGTGAAGCAGGATGGAAAGGAAATCTGACCCACCCCGAAGCAGGGAGCTTCTTCTGGTAGAAAGAAACCGCTCGAGCGGAGAGATTTCACTTTTATTTTTTCCCAAGGGGGTGGGGGAAGGGAGGTGGTCCAAGTTTCATGTCATTGACTCCGCTCCTCACGAGAGCTCTGCAAGTCCCAGGCCCCATGGTGGCACCTCCGGCTCTTCTCAGAGTCACTCTGCTGAGCCACCCAGAGGTGAGAGCATCACGTGGTCCTGCACCATCTAAAACAGTAGCCATCAGCCGCATGTGGCCGTTGAGCACGTGCAATGTGGCTAGTGCAAACTGAAATGTGCTCTAAGTCACAATACCGTCCTGGTATTGAAAGCCATGTGGATACCGCCATCATTTTTATATTGAGTACATGTGGAAAATAACATTTTGCACATACTGGGTTAAATAGTATTTCTTCAAAATTATTTTCACCTCTTTTTACTTTTTTTTACATGGCCATGAGAAAATCTGAAGTTGTATAGGAGGTTATCCTACCTGACTCACGCCTTATTTCCCTTGTACAGCTCTAGTCTAGACTCCTTCCCACTGTGATGTGCTCCATGGACCAGCAGCATTGGTACCAACTGGGAGCTTGTTAAAAAGGAGGACTCTCCGGTCTCACCCCTGACCTACTGAATCAGAATCTGCATTTTAACAAGATCCCCAGGTAATCTGCATGCACATTAAAGTTTGAGAGGCATTGCCCTGGGGCCTAGAACAATACTTGGCCCTTCACAGGAACTTAAGAAATGATTGTAGAATGGATAAATGAGTGATCTCCAGGAAGCTGCCGCCCACGGGACACTTGGGGAAAGGGAAAGGCCCTTCCCTGGCTTTTTCTATAGTTCATTAATACTGATGTGCTCATCAGATTAAGCACCTTTCACTTTAGCATGACCATGGAATCAGGCCAAATGTGGTTCTTGAAAAAGCGTGGTCCCTAAATCCTGGGATCTGGTCAGAAACGCAGAATACTGGATCCTTCCCAGACCTACTGATTTGGGATCTGGATTCTAAGTAGACCCCCAGGTGAATCATAGCATGTTAATGAGTGAGAGGCTGGGGCAGAAGGAACAGGTGCTGTCAAGAAGTGAAGACCAGCACTGTGGAGGGATTGGGCAACGGAGAACTTTGAGGAACCCAAGCCGAGGAGAATTTTTTCTGCTACGCTCTCAAGGTACCCAGACCATCCAGCAACAGACTGGGGGGTGAAGAAGGCCCTAGGGCTGAGGGAACAGACAATGGGCCATGGGAGGCCCCACAGCACACTGTTCAGCAAAGACTGGACAAAGGACTCAACCTCCATTTTGTTCCTTTCTAGAACTAAAACCCTTGACACGAATGGAATGTCTGATCACATTAGCTATAAAACAAGCTCATAAAGCTGATTTTTTCCCCCTTTTAATCAGAAGCAAATGCTCAGGGAAAAGGCTGTCGTGGCATGCAGAGAACAACGGTCGCAGCCACCGTCTCGGTCTCCTGGCGCTCGCTCCCAGACGTGCACAGCCCCCACCCAGCCGACCTCAAACCCCAGACAGTGCACGAGAGGGCCGGAGGCTCCGGTGCAGAGAAGAGACAGCAGAGACTGGGGAGCCCAGGAAATGGGGAGAGGAGGAAGAGTGATCGAGGAGAACAAGTCAGGCCCTGGAAATTCCATCAGAAGTGGTGCGTGTGGGACGAAAGAACAGTTGGAGGAGAATGTGAAGGTGTGTCCTAAATAAATGTCCCCTTTAATGAGCATGAGGAAGAAGAGGCGTCTATGTGTGGACAAAATAGCAATGACCCCCATGCAAGCTCATCGTTCCTCCATCCCATTTTGGCAAAAACATGAACAGTTCTTTCTGAGCTCTGACAGTTGTCCTAGGGGACACATTCCCTTCAAAGAGGCGGTGGGATTTAGCCAGTAGGTTTCAATTAGTGATAAGCCTCCTGCAAAGGGGAAGGTGGACTTGGGCACACAGAACATGTGTCACAGCCGCCCCACCTGCCGCCAGGCCCGTGCCAGCTTGGGGTTCCACCGGAGCGAGCCAGAGGTAAGCCAGAGCGGTCACCACAGAGGTACTCCTGTCCAGCGGCGGATTCTCCCCAGACCCTCACACCAAGCCACAGGGCTCCTTCGCCAGAGGTTGCTCAATATTTTAAGAGAGTCAACAAACTCCAGCTGGACTGGGCGGGGTGTTATGTAGTAGGACCAGCACAGGCGAAACGGAGCCAGAAAGGCTCTCAGCACCAACTCCAAAAGGTCTTCCACAGAAAGGAAAGGAACAGCCTCATCTGGTATGAACTCTTCCAAGTTCTTCCGACTTTGAGGCTGATCTGATTAAAAACAAAAAAATAACAAAAAAAACCCAACAACCATAAGATAAAACAAAACAAAGAGCCAACAACAACAGACCCAAGGATCTTCTTAGGTACTCAGAGCCAGCTCCCGTTAGAAGGCACATCTTGTCAAGGTAGAGATGTGTTTTCAAGCTCAAGGCCCTTCTTTGAGAGCATCTTTTGCTCAAAATGGTGGTCTCAGGTAGACTGAGTCTGCTGGGGCTGCTTGACGTGCTCGTTTTAGACAACTTTGCCCAGAACACGCACAGTCCTTAATTAACTTCCTACTTTGAATGGGGCAGCTAGCCATACCGTATGTAGCCAACTGTGGTGTGAACCCACAAAGATTTTCTCTTTTTATTCTAGAAGGGTGGAAGTTCTTGAGCCTGCTGAGAAGTGGCACCCCATGACCTTGCCCAGGCTGCACAGAGGGTCTTTGATGTCATGAGTGAGTGCATTCCACCTGTCCCCATGCCCAGGGTCTGAATCACCTCTCTTCCCATCAGCTGGCTTATGGCCGGGGTCCCGCCGCAGCACGCTCCTCTGCACAGGACCGGGACATAAGGGAGGTCTCTCGGGAGACCAACCTGTGTCCTCTGGCTTTTGAAGGACTACAAATGGAAGACCACTTTTCTCATTCCATACCCACATTTTTCCTAAAGAGGGAAACAACAGGCTTTGGGTTTTCACAAGTAGGAAGAAATAAAATGCATTAAGACCATAGAAGTGCCTCTAGAGGGCCTGGTAATAGCAGCCTCCAACGCATCTCTGCCTTCTCAAAAGGGCAATTGGAACTTCTGCTTGGAGTGTCTCTCACCTTGTTCTTGAGAAATAAATCAGAATGAGGGTGTTGAGAGTGGTCAAGAAAAAATTCAATGAAAAATCAGAGGCACCTTTTCTGCTTCATTGTTCCTTGCAAAAAAAAAATAATAAAAATTGCCGGTTTTACATTTTTCCTTTTTTGCGTGTCTGATAGTACGCAAAACATCCCACTCCCTTATTGTCCCATAATGGTTCATATCCTGAATTGACCTGGGAAGAAAAGCAGAGGAAGCATGGGTCTCTAGTCACCACGTTTTTGCCTCGGTTTCCCCAGTTACAAAAAGAGGATAGTCATGGACTCAGCAAGCATTTCTTGCAGACCTATTTTCCAGGACAGACCATCCAACCCAAGATACTTGCTCCCACAGTGATAAAATGAGTAACTTTAAAACTCCCCAGAAGGCAGACGTGATTCATGTGTTTATGTAACCAGGGCTCTAGATAGGGCTTTGGAAAAGAGCACAGGCCTACAAGGGACTACTGGCATCTTAATGAAGGGTGTGACCCGTGGGCTCTGAACTGCACAGAGATTCATCCAACAGACATGCACTTGAAATCAGCATCGTTCACGGCTTCTTCTCTTTATATTAAAGCTAAATGACATCAGCAACACCTGAGATGAGAGGGTGCCAGCATCCCTGGTTAAATTATATACAGGTCTACTCTGCAGCTTCTCATCCATGAGCCTTTGATAATTTGTTCCTCAGCTACCCACTTGCACTTACCCAAGTGCCCACTTTGCTCCAGGAAATGAGAGCTGAACACTGCACCCTGCTTTCCTCTTTCCCATTAGCCTGCAGAGTGGACAGCAGCTCAGCGAGACCAGGAAGTGAGAAAGCCACGGGCCTCTCCGGATACAGGGTAAGACCCTTTCCCTGGGAGAACCACTCGCCTTGCCCCACACCCCAAATCTGCTGGTGGTGGGCTTCGCCCGTGGAGCCCAGCGAGCACCATGGCTCAGCAGCGAGGCTGTTTCTGATCATTCTGCCTGACGGAGAGGATTCTTCGAGCATGTGCCGTTACAGACATTTCTGAAGCTCAGGACGCAAGGAGACTTTGATGTCAGTCCCAGGAAGGCCTGCAGAGTCCCCTCAAACAACTCTCATGTGTGCGGGAAGCTTGGGGGGAGGTTTGAAATGGGGGCTGGTGGTGGAGGGTGGGGTTTAGCCTTCCTGCTTAGAGTCTTTCCGCTCCAGACTTATCTCCTCCAGCACACGCCATACCCGGGAACTGAACGGGAGGCAAGACCCAGGTCTGGCCCCAGATGCAGCCAGGGGGCATCCCCCCGCACAACACACAGTCACTTCAACTTCCCCTCGTGCCTTTGTGTGGTGGGGGGAGCTCCATCCACAAACCCTTACTCTGAAGCAAACGCCCGTGGAGGCAGCCACGCCAGGTCATTCCCCTGCTGGATGCCCCTTCCAGTTTGCAAACCCTCTTTGTCCCAACACCACGTCTGCTGAACTTAACCAGGCCGGAAGCACTGGCACTTAGTGTTTTCGGAAACTGTAGAGAGTTGTCTCCCCATAATTCTCTTGTTGTCGTCAAAAGCAATTACATGTTTCAGATGATGAAAAGCACTGTCATGAAAAGCTGGCACAGCGGCCAAGGAGACAGATGTATTAAGCCACACGGCTTCTAAGAACTCCCACTTATGCTGGAGCTCAACACAGATGAGCACGGCCATACACCCTTCTCCAACATCCTCCCGTGCAGATTCAGTGCCCACACTCCATTCGGATGGGGCGCTAAACTCCTTCCGTGGACACACACTGAACTGCACAAGAATGGGTCAGCATCCAAGTCCGCGTCCTCCAACAAAAATAACTATTTCATAAATGCCAACAGCCTACCATGAAAAAAAATACAGATTTGACCATAATGAGTGGAAATGTAAAAATCCAGCATTTCTAACAAGTAATGAAAGGAACACTGGTCTATAAATGATAACTGATATGCTATGAAAAGTACATCCCATTCTGCCAGGAGGAGGAAAACTGTATGTTAAATAAAGTAAAAAGTGTTTAATTGCAGGACTGCTCAGAGCTTTTAATATACCAATGAGCACTGTCAAGTTAAAGGTGCAAATTACATACGTGTACGTGTATTTTTCCCCACAAACCTTCCCGATTCTTTCAAAGTCAAGGATGTGGCACTATCACATGTTCTATCTACCCTGAAGGTCGTGTTCCTCCTTCCTTCTGTCCTCCGTCTACAGCCAGCTCAGAGGCAGGCTTCTGTGTGACCCGTCCTTCCCACCCATGGAGGGTCTGGCTGCTCACTGTTCGGTTGCTCTATCGGTGAACATGAGCCCAGCGTCAGAGCTTCGAGAACATTACACTCTGCTCTGGATCTGGGAGCAAGGTGTGCTGTGGCATCCTGCCACCTGTGGGAAAATGCAGAGTTTACGTGATATCCCTAGGAAGGAGTCCTTATAACATGGTGGTTACCTGTCACACATACCTGTCTTGGTCCCTGCTTACCACTTCCTAAATGGGTGCTTTGTTTTGGTAAGTAGTTAACCTGAGACTTCCTTTCCTCACCAATAAATTGGGATAATAATAGTAACTACTTCTCTGTGACTAGAAAAAATTCTTCATGTAAAGCAATTGGGATGGGGTCTGGCACATAGTAACTGCTTGGTAAAAGGTAGGTTTTACTGTCATCACAGGAGACGGCCTCGGAGCTAAGACTAAACCCTAACTCGGTTGGTTCTCAATTCCACGTTTCCCCCTCCCACACTCCTGCATTCTCTCCACTCTCTGGTGTCTTGCGTGAGAATGGACCAATGGACCTTCCACACTAGCTTGTGAGCTCCCTGAAGACAGACACCATAGATGATGGCACAGGGCCTTCCTAGGTTATTGCCAAAATGCTTTATGGTCAATGAGAAAAGTATTTACTATCGTTATCACAGAAATTCTATTATCCATGGGAAGTGTCTCAATATTGGCTTAAGAAATTTGTTAGAAATATGGATGCTAGGGATAAAGGTTCCCCAAACTATATTCTAGAGGGCAGGAGTTGGCAAGTTTTTCCTGTAAAGGGCCAGAGAGTAAGTATTTTGGGCTTTATGAGCCATGCAGTATCTGTCTCATTACTCAGCTCTGGGGCTGTGTAAAAGCAGGCATTGACAATGAACGGAGAAATGGACAAGGCTCTGTTCCAGTGAAACTTAACAGGCAGTAGCCACATCTGACCCTAGCTACAGAAATGATAAAAAGTGTAGTTCAGGGAAATGAGTTGTTGGTCAAATCAAGTGGGTTTGTCGTCACTCTGACTTGAATCTTTCAATGTCACGGTGGTCACTATCAAATGTGTACACACAGTGATATTTATTCTTCTTTTCTCAAAACCTTCCCCATTCCTCCTAAGTTGAGGATGGGTGGATGCCTGCGCATACATATATATATATATATATATATATATTTGGGGGGAGGAGGTAGGGGCTGGGGGGTGGGGCATATTGAATCACGAACCTGAAAGCCTGAGCTCCACTCAGCAGCTGTCTCAGCCGCAGCCTGGGCAAGATGAACTGCACTGTGCAGGTGTTTGTGGTGACAGACCCTAACCCGTGCCTTTTTTTTCTCCTGGAGTCAATCCAATGATCCGCTGCTAATGGAATCTTCAACTTGATCAGAATGAACTGTATCGGTGCCTCTGGATAGGAATCCTACCAGGTAGATCATCAAAGCATCCCCCAGCAGTTGCAAGCTTGGCTCCGCGAGAATAATACACCAGGGCAGCTATGCCACCTAGTGATGCTTGCACGTACTGTTCTCATCCTGAAGAGAGCAGGAGAGGCTTCGGGGAGGCCTGGCACTTGCTATTCCTGGCCAACGCTTCCACATTCAAAGACAGTCTGAAGTCTCTGTCTGGGCTTTGGAACATTCCACGTGGCCACATCAGCCAGTCCCCAAGAGGCGCAGAGGATCTGAGTGACGCTGTGCTTAAAGGGAGCAGCGCAAACCTGTAGCAGTAATTACGAAAGAATATACAGCAGACACCTGCCCAGCCATCCCACCTTTCAGCAGTGATGGAAGAAATGTCTTCTCCCACATCCGTACACGGCTGCAATAACCTGCTTCCTTTATGGCACATCCTGGAAGTCTTATGCATGCAGCATCTGCTGCTTTCTCAACTAAACAGAAATGCTATCATCCACAGTCAGAAACAGAAAAGACACAAGACGGGTGGAGAGGGTCTGTTCCTCATCCCACAGTGGCAAGAGTTAGAGGTGCCAAACATTAGTGCCGTGTGGGTGTAGCTGACGCACACAGAAACCATCCGTGTTTTCATTAAATGGGTCCATCCCTCCACAGGGGTGGAGGGGAGGGTCTTTTAAGCCTCATCAAGGTTACAGAGAAACTCTGGGGTCAAATTACACTATTTCTTCTTCTTCTTCTTTCAGATTCCTTGCAAGAGGCCCACTGAACAGCTAGGATTCTACAAATCTGGATGGCAAAGTCTCATGCGTAACGCTTTTCATCCTTCAAAATACAGCTAACTGCAGCAGTACCACTAACAGTGCTTTCAAGAGGTGGTTCTAGTATCATACAAGGCTATTATAATAAACTATGGCTGTGTGTTTTCGGTAAGGAAGGAAAACATCAGTCCGGGAGAGAAATGGAGGGTAAGTGACATTTATCAGATTGTAGTTTCTGAAAATGGATTTGCTTCACTAGATCAAAGACAGCCCATTTCTACACATCATCGCCAATTCTGTAGGAACCATTCCAGGTATTTGGAGTGTATGTTTTGAGACTGGGTTGGTTCCCTCACTGATTGTGTCTTTTCTAGATCACAGTACATTTCCATGCATGCTTATCTTCATCCAGTTCATAAGTGAGACAAAAGCAAGAAGGTATACAAAAAGCCCACAGGGAAAACAGAGGCTAGGATGAAACTTCAGGCAGCATGCCATGTATAATTGCTTAAGTTGTGCCCTGCACAAATGTCCGGTCTGTATCTTACTTAGCTGTGTTCCTGTTATGGGATCACAAAAGGGACATCTTTTGCTACTCACTGAATGTGGGTTTTGGGGATAAATGGTAGTATGTCATAAATAAAGTGTCCTAAAGAAAAATAAACCTCAAATTGTTGCTCATCACTTTCCCTGATTAAGGATTTAACCAACTACATCACTTCTGCTTTTGTCCCCGTAATGACCAACGCCTGTGTATTAAGAAAGAGACAGACGAGACTGGACTGACTCAGTCACTTAGTCCTACATCACTTGGTTTTCACCCAAAGCCAATAATCTTGACTCCTCATATTTTAAAATGCTCATCGTGATGTACTATTACTGTTTGCATACAGCTGTCAGCTGCGAAAACATTTTTCTTTTTTTTTTTAAACAAAAATCTGGCTTTTGCCCCCCTTCCCCCGAGACTCAATGGTGGTCTACTGACTCACACTGACGAAAAGAACAAAAGGCTCCCTCGGCTCCCTCCCTGTCTAGATGTAATTAGGCCTTGTGCAGGTGACCCGTCGGCCACGGAGAAAGCTCATGGACAGGGTGCACAGCTAGGGACACGACTCCACGGCGGCCACCACGCGGGCTCTGGGCAGTTACAAATGGAAGGCCGCCAGGGTGACCCTTATTTCCCCCATCACCGCTAGCCCTGAAGCTGGGGTCCCGGGACATGCTGAGACCAGGGAAGACAGAACTTCAGCAGCAAAGCTGGCGCAGCACTGTCTTGGAGAATGCCTCTCAAAAACAAAATTCTGGTTTCTCCCTTTTTGAGGGGTTCCAGGGAGACAACACGGCTGATGGTTATTTTTATAGTCAGAAAACAAGTATGTACAAGTTGGGCGTGTATTCAGACAAATGCTTCTCCTGGAAGGCACTTCTCGGAATCTACACGATAGCAAAGCACGCTCTGACTTCATTTGTTCTTTGAACACTCCCCAAGCATAATGTAGCTATTGCATCCTTGGGGGAAGGCTTCCTTCAGAAAATTCAATAGCTAAGGAAAAGGGGGAGTGGGGGACAGCTGACTTTTATTTCCTTTGTTTCCTGTCATGCTCTTTCTTTAAAAGAAACCTTTTCAAAGTAAAATGAACCTTATTCCATTTTTATCCCAAAGCTGCTGGGTTGTAGATGGGACTTGGAAATCTGGAGTCTGTTTTAAGCAAACCCATGTGCGTTGAGCATAAAGGGGGAGGTGGGGAAGTGAAAGCAATGGTGATGGGCGGATGGGAAGGTTTAGGGATGGACTCAGCCAGCGTCATCCCACTTAGCTGTGGCTTTTTACATGTATGCAGTTTCTCCTGAAGACAAGACTGGGATTGTCAAAGGAAGGAATAAGGTAGGAAGCAAAAATAACCATCAGCTGTGGTGTCTCCCCAGGGCCCCTCACAACACTTGAACTTCGATTTTCCGGCCAAGTGTTCTCCCGTACATAGAGAAGGGTTCCTCCTCATCTCTCGCCACAGTCATTCCCTATTTCTAAAACGTCTCCATGGATATCTGGTGTCTCCCCTTAGACATGGAAATCGGGGTAATGGAGACAATGAGGTTGGGGGGAGAGGGGTGGGCACATCATCAGGACTCCAGCTGTATTTCTTCTCATCCCACCAAAGCACCAGAAATGCCTGACCTTCTGATTTCGGCTCCAAGCAAGACTCAGGATCCCAACAAAGTCCCTTCAGTGAGTATCTGCGTACTTCCTGTTATTAACCGTATTATTTTAATACGCTTTTTGGGGCGCTTGAGGCTTATGGACAGGATGGGTAAATGCTGCCATCAAACAACACACGGTTTAGGGAAAAGGCCAAATTCGCGGTGCTGTACTAATGAGGTTAGGGCTGGCTCTCCCTTTACCTTTGTCACATACCAAATCCTTACCTGGTGACAAACACTGCCCCCTTGCCCATGCGAAGCCTCCTCTTCTCTTTCCTGGTTTCTCTTGTTTGAAGTCTGAATTCATTCTTTCCATAGTACAGTTTAATATTGTAGTTTTTAATATGTTTTATGGGTTGGTTTTTCCTTCAGATGTTTCCTCCCCCTTCATTACAGCCGTCCCTGAAGTAAGCACGGCTTCCCTGAGCGACCGGGGGCCACCGTGGGGATTAATATTTATTTTGTGGCTAATGTTTACAGAGCACCTTGAGCTGTTCGGCAGAAAATCACTTCACTTCCCCAAGAAAACCCCTGTGCCTACTTACTTCTCATACCACCTCACTGGCAAAGCCCATGTAGGAGTTTTGGCTGTCCGGGTCATCTGCTGGGCCATTCTTAAGTTCGCCTTCAAATAAATACTCCAGCTGGTGCTTCAAGGCAATATCGGACGGAACTACACGGGCAGGGAAGGCTGATCACCCTGAACGTGCGTCACCAATCAGAATTTCCTTTCTGCATTTTTAGAACCATCTCGAGGGAAGTGTTTAATAGCACTGGTAACATCTATAGGCAACAAACAGAATCACGAGGGTCTGAGAGATGTTTTCAGAAAAAGGAGCTTTAAATAATTAACATCATGGCACTCTCCTCCCTTCTTCGTCCAGGAGAGTGAATGTCTCTTGGAAGGTAACACTTCTTTATGTGAGGCCATAACTCCAGGCTGTTCAAGATAACTGTATTGTTACTGAAAAGCACACTTTAAATACTTGTCTTAGAAACCCATGCTATTTACAAGTAATCAAAAACTCTTAAATATTCAATTTTCAGTTATCAACTCAAATGCATAAGAAGATCCATATACTTCTTCCATTTTTTGTTTTAAAGCAAAGGAAAATAATGAGGGAAAACAAGTAAAAACACAAAACTAAGAAAATAAAAAAACAACAATATCAATGGTGGACACCAATTTGGGGTCGTGTACTATTAATTTACTGGCTCCTACATTAGGTACCCTTATATGGGTTTGCCCAGTTAGGCCTCCCCTAAATCCTAGGGTAGGTATTAACATCCTTATATCAAATGAAGAAACCGGGCATCACAGAGGTTGAGTATCCTCCCCAAGGACAAAAGCTCTCAAGTGGAAAACCTGGAATTCCTATATGGGTCTCTCTCAATCCCAGGTTCCTTCCACTATTCATGAGGCTTCTCAAATCAAAGAAAGGAAAAAGGGGAGAAATTAAAGCCTGACCTGCCCAAGGCGAAAAAATCCAGGATTCTTGAGAGACATCACATTAACCATATTTTGAGTAAATATGTGTTTTCCTGCCATTGGATCAACTATGATGTGATTCAAACTGGCTTTTATGAAAGCCAAAGATACCAGATGGACTGTCTTTCAATCTGGTGTTTTTGTCATCTAAACACGGTCCTAGAAATCAAAACAAATAGAAACATAAAAACCACTTTTTAAAAATATGGGCCATCTCTACCCTAGAATAAAGGCGAAGAATAAAAAACAGTTACCTAAGTCGGTCCTAGAGTAGATTGGGCCTATTTTACCATTAAGAAAGGCAGACACCCATCCAGTTTCCTTCTGCAAAAAGTCACCAATCGCTACTTCTGCCGGGTAGAGATAAAAATACCCCGATGTGGTTGTCCAAAGGGATTCTGACAGTATCCCGCCTGTTCAACCTTTGGAGCTGCCTTGCTTCACGCCCCCTGATGGTTTTTTTTTTTTTTTTGTGCCATGAAAAGGCAAGGCCTTTAATGATCTACACTTGACAAGACTTGAAATTAACCTTTTAGTGAATAACTCACATTCAATGCGAAACAACAGAAGCCGTGGTGATGTGACATTTTTGGTAGGCGAGCGCATCAAAGGCGTCTGCCTCCACCGCTCTTCCCTGGGGACCCAAGGGGATCTCAGGCTGCCAGGTCTCCTTAGACTCGACAGGCAGAGGAAGACAGAGTAAGGACTCACCAGCGAGACCCTCTACGCTGGGTGCTCTCCATAAAATGAAGGCATTTGACCCACTTCTAGTTCAGCCTTATGCACTTCATTATACCCGGCCTTCTTATAGTCAAGTATAAAAGAGAAACCCGAGAATATTGTTTCTGATTCCCAAGCCCCCCAAAGCAGAAATTCATGAGCATGTACTTCCAGCCCCTCCACACTTAACCTCGATTTTCCACCAGCATTTCTCAGAATGACCATGTTTAGTATGTTCTGCTGGGACGGCAACTGCCTACAGCACTTCTTTAGATGACATGAAGCATGTCTGAATGGGAAGCACATGAAATTAGGAGTCCACTCGCAACACTGTGTATAATAATACAAGTAACAACAATTATGCTCATCTCGAAGGCACCCACCTTCTTGTGACCCCCCCAGAGTACAGTGGCCACCTCGGAGGCATAGACATCTGTAGAAACCTCTCGTTTCTTTGCACCCCCCTACTTTTCTTAAAACAGAGAGCTCCGGGGATTTTAATAAAAACAGAACACACAAAAACACATTTCTCTTTGTATAAGGCCACCTTCGCAACCCATCACTAAACTCTTGAGTCACCCAAATTTACTGAAGAATCACTGTTCCAATAGGTAACTTGGAACTCCAGTGTCCCCCAAATTTCTCTCTTCATTCAGGGATCTGTCCTTCTGGAGAAACACTTATTAAAACACCTCCCTATGAATAGGAAAGTCCAATGATGAGCAGTTAGTTCTAAACAAAGTTTAAGAAGACAGTCAATAACAGATTCAGTGGGACTAGGGGTTGTGTGGGCCATCCTTGCAGGAGTACGGCTTGCTACTGACTGGACAGGGTGTTTTCTATCCTTTTATGGCTAAAGAAGTCAGGAAGGCCTCAAGGAAAATGATGGATTTCACTTAGACCTTTATGGGGCATCTGGATGGCCTGGAAGGGAGTGGAACAAGTGCAAAGCAGGGGACAGGAGCATATAAGGCATGGCATGAGTCAGTGAGAAAAAGTGCTGGCTGGAAGGTCCTGCTTCCAGTGAGGGGCGATGTAGGTCAGAAAGGAAGACTGCAGCCAGACTGGAGATCAGGCTGAGGCTCAGAGTTCATCCCCAAAGTCATGGGGAGTGTCTAGTGATTCTAAGCACCCCTTCCCCATTTACTGAATGAGTAACTGTGCACGAGATGCTAGCTGGGGAGGAAGGAAATGTTTTAAGCAACACTAACCTTGATACAGGGGTTCAGGATGGACTGGAAGGAGTCAGTTCCAGGGCAAAGAAATCAGCTTAGGAAGCAAGGAAGACAATACACACGGAGGAGGTAGGAAAGCCCTGGGTTCAGACAGTAGCAGAAGCAAGTGAGGGAGTAACGTGAGGAACTTCAGGAAGGTTTCAGACTCACCGAAAAGGTGAGTTGGGGAACAGAGAATAAAATTAACAAGAAGCCAGGTTTTACACTGGGGTGACCAGCAGAATGTTCATGCGTACCCTACGGTGATGTTTACTCAACAGTAATTCATGATATTTAATTGTCATGGTGAAGAACAGCTCATTCTATGTTCCCTGCCTACCAAAAAGTTATCGCAATTGCACCTATTTATTTCAAGACTATTGTATGAACAATTCTTCTTGCTTCTGGAAGAACAGAGGTTTGTAGAAATCTCCCTTACTCCATTCAAAATCTGCTTTGAGATATGTTACTGTAATTTACCTCAACAGAATCTTTCCTCCCATGGGGAAATTAGAGCCCAGAATTTCCTGCTATTTATGGGCTCTAATAAAAGATCCTTCTTCTCAATTTTCTTTACCTATCCTGTCCCTAAATAGGAATTAAGCTAAAAGCTGGGACAAGCCAAATGGTATGGAGAAAAAAAATTAAAGTAGATTCAAAGATCCAGTTTTAGAAGCCAACAGGTCTAATCAAAAAAGAAAAGGATTTGTTTACTTTCGATAGTGATGTAATTCATAAAATATAAAAGATGGAACCAAAACATTACAGTTCTGTATTTGAAAAAAACCATCTACGTCTTTCTGGAAAGTGCCACCTGACTATTAGCTTTGGAGGCAGAGAGTGTCCATATTATCTGATTAACCTTCATCTCCTAGCCCAGGATGTGGTTCCAGAGAGATACTCAGTTAATGCTTGTTAAGTGAATGGATTGTAAACTAACTTCTTGCAGTTTTCACATTTCTTAGCAGCCCCCCTCCCACAACACCTGGTATCCCATGACACAAAAGTGAGCACCTGATAATCATGTTCCCTGGTCCTATGGCATCCAGACTCTCATTTCACATATCCTCTTGGCTCACCTTTCCCTCTCCATTCTGCTCACTGTAGGAGCCTGCTTCTCCCTGGCCTGGTCCCAGGTGGTTGCCATGACAACACACCCTAAGAGCAGGCACTTGACAAGGGCCTTCCCCACACATGCCAGGGCAGGAGGGAGTGTGGCAGACCCTGAGGCCCATAGCAGGGAATGAAGTGAGGAGATTCCAATCAGAGTCGACAACCCCTTTCTTGGCCATAGACCACCACTGGCTGTGCCCAACTGGGGACTCCATCATTAGAATTTTTGGCTTTCTCCCCCAAACAGCACATGACAAATGTGGCTTGGAAGAGGTCACTGGTCACATCATTCAGCAATTTGTAAAAAAAAAAAAAATTTTTTTAATTTATTTTTTAAGATTTTATTTATTCATTTGAGAGAGATAGTACACCCAAGCTGGGGGGGAGGAATAGAGGGAGAGAGAGAATCTCAAAGCAGACTGTCCACTGAGTGTGAAGCCGGACTCTGGGTTTGAGCCTATGACCCTGAGATCACGACCTGAGCAGAAACCAAAAGCTGGATGCCCAACCGACGGAGCCACCTAGCCCTCTAGCACTTTTTATTAAAACAAGCAAAAGACTAGAATCCAACATCAAAGACAATTTAAAATATCCAGCCCGAATCTAAAAGCAGACATGCCTCAAGTCCTTAAGAGGGAGGAGCTATCTTTCTTCCCCCTGGAGTTATTTGCCATAGAGGACAGGGCCGAAGCGCTATCACGGTAACGCTGGTGTAGCCGGCAGACATACGTGTCATGTGCTGATGTGGGGTGTGGACGGCGTGAGGGGGATGTTGCTGGCACAGGGCAGATGAGCTTCTGGCCTCATCTCTCATTCTACAGTAAAATTCCCAGATTTTAAGTTTTCTTATACACCAGCCCCGAAGCCTTTTGTGATTTATTCATCCCTAGATAAAGTGAAAATAATTGAGAGTCACACAGCCTTTCTCTAATTGCAAGAGTTAAAAGGAAATTTAAGCCAGTGCTTTAGTTGCTGGTAGGAGGAGGCCTGCAAAAAGACAGGTTCTTATGAATCACTCTATCAGCCCCTTGCATACAGTAAGTGCTCAACAAATGTCGATGCGTTGAAGAGAAATGCCAGAGGGGAAGCTGGCACCCCCACCCACCCTGAGGGACACCGCCACCTCTTCACTGGGTCTTCCCTGCTCGGAACATGTGACCGTGCACAAGGTCAATGGCACCTCCTCAGCAGGGACAAAGGCTTGCGCCCACACTCAGCTTTTACGGTTGTGTTTGGCCAAACTGCAGACCTGAGGAGGTGGCCCTGGGCCGTGCTGCCCACTCCTTGTCTCTTTCTTAGCCTTGTCCTTAAGATCCAGCTCGGGGTCTTCTGGGGGTGGGGCTCTACTCTCAGCTACCTTCCCATTCTCTGCACTGCTGTATGGCTTGAGTCACACTTAATTTGGAACTTCCCAGGTAGAGTAAGCAGCCCCTTTCGCCCCTCGTAGAGTCTCCCCCTTCCCCATTTAGGTGATAAACTGCAGGAGTGCCATAGGGTGGCCCCTGGCCAGTCACGCTGATGATCCCAGTCCCTACACCCGAAGCAAGTTACCCCAATGCTGATGAAAGGAAGTCATGTATCCACCTCTGCTCCCTAGGCCGGAAAGGGGGGGCATTTCTTCGGATTGGTGTTCCTGGAGAAACCTCTGGGACCCCTAAAAACCATGTCTAGTCAAATAGAGAAAAAATTATAACCAAGCCTAGTGTGGAAGATGCCCGTGGTCAGCACAGCAGTGGGTGGGGGGTTGGGGGGGAGACCTTGGCCTGGATGGAATCGGGGGAGAGGTCTCAGAGGAGAGGGCTTGAGTGGGATGTTGAAAAGCAGCAGGAGTGCCCAGCAGAGCAGAGCTGGGAGGGTGCTTCCGGCAGAGGGAACAGCTTGGATAAGGGCTCGGCATGTCTGTAAGTACTGCTTCTCAGATGAGCAGCCTCAAGGAGTCCCTGGGCGGGCTTTGCGTTTCATGTGCATGATAATTTATGCGCTTGGTGTCCACACGGCATTCCTATCTGGAGTGAGGACAGTGATTACACTCTCTCCTCTCCCAACTGCATGGGGACAGACAGGAGCTCTGTGTCTGCAGGGAAATGTGGTCTCCATCTCCGAGTGAGGGTATTTACACGCTGACTATCGAGGTTTAGGGAGATGCTGCCCACAAAAAACCTGGGAGGAAATATGTGGTAGAGTAAGACATCCCACTCCATCCCACTCCGTGTGAGCGCTTTTTTCATACTTAATTTTTCTAACTTACTGCCATCATCTGAAAAGGGTAGAATTTTCACAGTTCCAGTAAATTACCCAAGACTGAGACCCAGAGCACAAGAGGATGGTTGTGAAGAGTGAGCACTCAAATCAGGTGTGTTGGTCAGTGTGCTTGCTGACCTGCAGGACACACCAGCTGGCCTCCAGAAGCCCATAAATCAAGACACACCTCCGAACGGCCCCACCACCAACACGGCTTCCCGTTAGAGACTAAGTAATATTCAGTCTTCACTTTGTGGAGCTGCTGTTGTTCCTAACTGAAAAATCAGCCTTCACAGAAAATACAGATTCTCATCATCTTGGGTTATGTTATCAAAAACAAGCTTATAAAAAACATGGCGGCAGCAGGGGGAGGTTGGAAGGCAGACAGAAGACTATTACTGCCCAGGGAGAACACACTAGAACAGTTATACTCTACTCATATAACTTGATTA
This sequence comes from Ailuropoda melanoleuca, assembly GCF_002007445.2. Classification (NCBI taxonomy): domain Eukaryota; kingdom Metazoa; phylum Chordata; class Mammalia; order Carnivora; family Ursidae; genus Ailuropoda; species Ailuropoda melanoleuca. The sequence continues at coordinate 46,057,043 of NC_048222.1, read as the reverse complement.
AGCAAAAAGTTACATAATCTAGAACCCAGTGTAAAGTGAATATTGAATACACTTTATCTTTTATCATCTAAATGTAAAGAGTTAATTCAGATAAGGTTACCTGAACTTGTATCTGTACAAAAGGAATTTTTGCGGTTTCTCAACAGATCAACTTTAATAAGTTATAAAATAATATCCTGGAATCAGACTGGCCTGGGTGAAATCTTTGGTCTTCTATTTGCCAGTTGAATCTCCTTGGAAAGGTCTTGAAAGTTTCTCAAGTCTGCGTCTCCTCATCTTTAAAACAGGGACAGTTCCTTCCATAGATCTGCTGAGAGGATCAGGTGGCTAATGTGTACAAAGTGTTGAATGCACTGCCTGGCTCAAGGTATGTCCTCTGTAAATAGTAACTACAGTGGTTATAAAATAATAAGACTAACTGGCAGCTTTTCACCTTAGAAATCCCAGGCCATTTCAAATCAGGTTTCCTGTGAAAATGAACCAGCGTTACAAAAATAAAGTAAAAGCATGTCTGGCCTAGCTCTTGAAAATACAGAAACATGGCCCAGTGCTGGTCCTGGACCTGATGTACATTTTGGTGACACCTTGGGCACAGCGCTTCACCTTCCTGCGCCTCCCCCTCGCCTCCGTGCGAAGTGTTAGTAGCCGTAGCTAGTGTTGGTGATGTCTCAAGTCCCTTTCAGCCATAACATCCTGGAGTCAACCTCTAGGGCAGCTGTGATGGCAAAGGTCAACACAGCACATTTTATGAACGTAATCAGAGGACAGAGTGATGGGGCCCATTGGCTGCATTATGTAATTAGCCCTCTGCCTGGAGGGAGGGAGCGCCTGTGTGCAGTTACACAATCGCATTCCAAAGGGACAGGCACCGACTCACATTGCATCCTGGAGGACAACTTTGATTCGCCTGAGCTACTGTTTCCACCTAAGAAAGCTGTCTAGGTAATTTTAGTCTGTTCTTTCTTAGCACCATCTATTCGAACAGCTCTTTATTTTTGCAATACACAGGGCACATTTGCGTGGCCCATTCAGATAAGCCATTTGCATGGCTTTATATTAGTGAGCTACTTCCTGTCATACTTGGGCAATAAACTAGTCCTCACACATAGCCTAAAATCCTAGTGCAAATTTTAGGGTTCACAAACTTGAGAGTGTGTGAGAGCGTGCATAGGAAGCTTGTTAAAAATGCAGACACTCCCCCTTTCGTCCTGATTCTGTAGGTCTACTGTGGTTCCCAGGGGTGTGCCGTTTCATAGTCTCCCCAAATTCCTCTGATGTCAGTGGTGCACAGTGTGAAAAACACCCTTCAGGATTCATCATGGATAGTTTCGGAGCGACTATGCAGATGGCTGAGCGAGCACCCTTACCTGAACTATGGCTTCCCCTGGTCATCGGGCAGCAAGATAAACTATTGCACGATCTGCTCATCCCCTTTCCTGGCACAGGAGTAAGATTCTAGTATTTGAGCTGCAATCTGACTTGGGAGCAATTAGGACTCCCAAAGTTCCCCACCTCACCCCGTGTCCCCTCATCCTTAATGCTGCTTCATTGCTTGCCCGGAGCTAGTTACTCACTCTTCCCTACCTGCCCCCATAGATACTAAAAAAGAATCACTCAGTGTTCGGAGTACATCCAGCTTGGAGAATCAGAGTCTAAAGCAATTTTTAAAAGGATGTATTTATAGCTCCAGAAGGTTTCACAAACTATTAGTAGTGTTATCATTCAAAGCTCCGTTCAAATGTCACTTCTTCCAGGAAGCTGTCCTTGAAAAGGAACCCCCCCCCATAATATTTTCCATTTCCCTTTAGGTGCTAACAAAAAGATATCCCTGGGAAAACCTGAAACACAGGTAGCAGGTGTCCTAATGCACCGTAACTGCTTTAGACTGTGAGCTCCTTGCTGGTAGGCACCATATTAACTTTACATCTTCAGCTCCCCCCTGCCTAGCCAGGGTCACTTTTAATGATCTGGATTCAACTGCCATTTCCTCAAGAGAGCCTGCCCTGATCCAAGTCAACACTCCTCACTATAGCTCATGGCACCATTCTCCTCTCCTTTGCAACACTTAATGCACCTGCCATTTCCCAGCATTTCAGGACTGCCTGATCAATGTCTCAGTCCTCTACAAGTTCCATGAGGGCAGCAAAGGGGACTGACATAAAATACTCAAAAAACATCTCTTGAATGAATAAAAGGATTCAGAGGTCAACAACGTTGCCCTTGTAGAGGCTGGTAAGAGCTGGATACCTGGACAGTTCCACCTCGGACAGGCTGTTGGGTCATACATGCTTCCTGATCTTGCATTCAAGGAATCTGGCATAAACTTCAGGCTGGTACAAGTTTGACTGCAAAACTGGGGGACAAGGGGACTCTCAGAGCCTAAGAATGGTATGCCAAGATCTTGTTTTCACTACATAATCCATTTCCTTCATGCAAGACTCTGGTCTGAGTTTACTCTGACTATATTACATATTCTCCAATGACTTCTCCATTCTATCCAAAAGCAGGGAATTTCTCCACCATGGCTGGTGTTCCCTTCAAGATTGGTTGCAGGTTGGTTGAAGTATCTTAGTAGAAAGCCAATAACTGAATCAATGTCCCTCTTCTGGAGTAGGTTTTGGGTCTTTCTCTTGTGCTTACTTGTGTGAGAAATTTACTAAGCCTGGTATTTTTTTGTTTGTTTGTTTGTTTTAAGCACTCATGTTGTAGGAGTTTACTGGCTCTCATCTACATTCCAAGCTATCTATCAGCTTTTAAAAGAGGTTAATGGTTCCAAAGTTGTAGACAGGCACTATGGAAAAAGAAGGAGATAGGAGTTATTAGCCCTAATAACATCAGGACGAAAACCTGAGAACGTTAAGTGTTTACCACAAAATTAGGGTTTCACCAGAAGAAACTAGTTGTTTGGGGTTTTGTTTTGGAGCAAATTTTAAAGATCTAGGCTGCCTAGGACCTGTACAGTAGTGAGAAAAGGTGGCATATTCCTCAATAATATAGGACACCCTTTCAAGAGGTTCCAGGTTTTTGGTTTCTGTTGTTGTTTTGTTTCAGACCCAAGTAGGTAAAACTATGGTCTCTCTAGTCCAGAGGTCCAAACCTTCCTTCTTCCAGATCCACATGCCATCAAAAAAAGGGTTCATAAGACCAGGAAAAAATGATGGATAGAATAGACTTTACTCTGCTGAGGCATGGTCATTTCTGGCAGTCACATTAAAGCACAGTTATGGAAGGGAATGACTTTACACTTGATTTCAATATCAAAAGGCCAAAGACTTAGCCAACATACTTCTAGTTCTCCCAGTTAACTGTTATTGACATGTCATATTTATCTCAAACTTGTAAACTCTAATTTTTAATCTGTACAATGTGATTTACATGTTCTTCTACCAAATTGTATTATAATAAAAATAAAATACCAATGATGTGGTTGATGACAACGAGGGTGATGGTAGCCATTTGTTAAATACTTTACAAAATTTCAAGATTTAAGGTGAGTGTTCACATATGAATCTCATTTAATAATTGTTAACCTACTTTAAGATTGTTATTTCTTCCTTTTTCAGTAAGAAAATCAAGGGTCAGAATGACTAGAAATGCCTATGGTCAGGTAAATAAATGGTAGAACAAGGATTTGAACCCCGGTGCTCTTCTCCAATACACTCTCGTTTTACCCTCAAAGTACGCACTGCCACCGTGTTTGGCGAGTAAGCCTAGGTTCACAGTCTTCTACCCGCTATGATCTTAGAGCTCTCCTTCCCATTCATTCTCCACTTCCTAAATAAAGTATATTTATTTGACTCAAGTGGTGGAACTCAAATCCCTTAGTTACTTCAACCATCCCTCTCAGAACTTTTCTTGGTTTGGCCACAGTGTTCTTAAGGCACACTGGTCCAGCTATCCATTACATTATGTATGGCCACAGACACGCTTTCGATTTGGATTCTAGTACCCTCCATGATTCCATCCAGTACTTGTTCTGTCTTTTTGGCCATAACCAACAGTCTTCCGAGAACTGTCTGCAATGATCTAAAAGCCCATTTACTGGGTTAGCACCTAGCATTCTGGCTGCTCATCTCCAAGTGCAATTGGTGTTATGTTTTTCGAATGCTTTGTTGGTACAGATGCTGTTCTGCCTCCTTTCAGCACACTTGGCCCATGATAGTTTAGTATTTTGCTGCTAAACAGATCCGGAACTTTCGCTACACATACAATTAGGTAAGAGTTAAACTGGATCGTCCCCCACCGATGCCTAAATGCCTGTACTGTTTACAGCTCTCCATTCAGAGAAAGGACATCGTTTATCAACCCATTGTTTCCTCTCTGTAAGATCGTCTCCACCCCTGAGAGTGTTTCCTCTGATACCATGTTCATTAACAATTATACTGGGAGGAAACATCTGAAAAAATTCACTATGTCAATTGCTTTTATTTGCCAAATTCTCATGATAATTGCTCAATTGTTCCACATTCTTTGACATCTTGGGCTTGCCTTTGACTTCAGAATATATCATTGTGCTATGCATCTAAACTACACAAGCAAGGCAGAGTACGTGGCCGCATAACTGTCCTGTAAACCCGAGCCAACCACTTAGTCAATCCAGACCGTTCTGGGTACAATGGGATTACATTGCTTACATCAAAAGTCTTGGCTAGTGGGAATGATCACATTGACCCGTGTATCTATGTGGGCGTCCTATTCTTTGGTTTTAGCTCATTTAGCTCTAGCTCTGCAGCCCATCCCCCAATAAAATAGCAAAATAATGGCAGTTAAGGCCATTCCTCCACTGGGTGAGATGTAGAAACAAGTAATCCTGGAAAAACAAAGGGAAATTAGTCCGATAATGAAAAAGCACTGAAAGCAATTTACAAACCATTCCCCTGACAGTATATCAACTCTGAATATACTGTACATAACTCAGGGTTGGTTTCTTTTTGATTCCTCCCTTCTAATTGCATATCTCTCTAGCAGCAATACTGAGACCTGAATCTCTTTTTCACTGTTTCAGAAGGATATACAGTACCAAACACGGCTATGCACTGAATGAAGTTAATGACTTGTATTGTTTACTCAATGGAATGCCTCTGGTAATTAAAAAAATAAAAAGGTTAATCAAGCAGTTGTGAAACCAAATATTCAGGGAATCCAAGCACTTGTGTAAAACCTAAATTTGTTGCTGTGTGCCCTTCAATAAACAGCCTCGGTGATCACCACATAAAAAAAGGGAACTTCCATGGCAAAACTATTATTTCCTTAGGAACTCTGCAAGCCAAGAAAAAACTTTTGCAAAATCAAACTGGGTGGAGGACCTAATACACGGGAGCCATGATATCCCAAAGGAGAGAAACACACGTAGAAATTTCAGAAAGGATAACAAATTTGTTTAGGAAAGTCACAATGAGAGAGGGCAGACAAAATAAAGAAAAAGGATGTAGCGTCCAGGAAAAGAGGAAGGGGCTAGTGGAAACAGCTGGAATTGTTCAGCTGTGTCAACATTCGGCTGTTTCGCAGATTGACTAGCAAAGTGTCATCTGAAACCAATTACATTCCCAAAACCCCACGGACCCAGTTCATAACATTGATTAATCCACATTGTGAAAAAGTCCCCAAGCAAAACTAGAACAGCTGTCAGTCCTTGGAGCTCAAAATACAGCAACTGCTTAAGAAATAAATAAATAAGATGAAGAAGAAAATTTCCTCTTGGAATTTTAAGGATTTTTTTTTTCTTCCAGAAGGTGTGCCCACTGAAATAGAAGATAAATTCACAACTGCTCTTACCCGTCTGTTTGAGGATGGGGACTATAATTAGAAAAGGAGGGGTCATGTTAAAATAAACCCCAAGTCCAGTCCCCAAATCAGAGCACAACTGCCTCAAAGTCTGTAATACCCTGTGTCTTTCTGCTCCCTTCTGCTCCCATAATAATAACATTATGCATTTCCATATTTTTATGTTTATTTTTTTCCCCTTCTCCTTATTTTAAATGTATTCACCTACTTCCTTTGAGCCAATCAAAACACAGTTAATATATTTTCTAATAAAGAAATCTTTTTTATACCCTTTATTACATTTCACAGAGGCAGATGCATACACAAAGTTCTTTACTTGCTAACATGTCACTTGCGTGTGCATCAAACACAAATGGCCACCACACCCCTTGGACGTGCCCGCTAGAGGGACAGGAGCCTGGGGTGGTGTTGGTGAAGCCTTGGCCTCGCCTCCGAAGCTACTGCAGCTACGCATCCAGCCACCAGGTGGTTCAGAGAAAACCCCAACACGATATAAATGGTCATGAAAGGCTCCTTGAGAAGTCTCCCATTTCTGTAGATCTTGGCCTGAAATCTCCACCGTGAGGCAGCAGAAACTGTGCGTCTCTCATCCTTTGTATGGACTTTCCCACAGAAATAAACGACAGGCTTATTCCTTTGTTCAGTCAGCAAACACTCACTGAACGTCTACTCTGTATCAAACACTGGGTCTCAGCATGTGGATTCTGTGTATGAATAAACCGAAGCATTGAAAGCTTTAGTGACCTGCCTAGGGCTAAACAACTAGTAAGTGCTACAGCTTTGGGACTCAAACCCAGGGCCATACGATATCTAATTCTGTGCTCTTTCCAAAAAACCACGTTACTACATTGTGCTTGACATAGATTTTCATAAGCTAGCCGGGGAGCCCAAAAGCATGCAAAATATAGTTCCTACAGGGAAATACATTCTGAGTTACCAAAAAACTGGGTACAAATTGGACTTTAAGAACATAATCAGTTTATATATTCAGATTACATTCTACTTTTGCTTCTTCCTTTCTAAATACCCTACTAGGAATCTAATGGTCTCCTCTGTTGAAATGCCACCCTATAACTGCCAGTGTTACGAAACTGGAGTATGTCTTTGATAAACTGATCCTTTTCCTCCAGATGATTATTGATTAGTGGTAGAAGACGCAAACATTATCACTAGGACCAGTTGTTTCTCTCTAATTCAAGCCAATCAGAGAAATACAGACCTTGAGCCCATTGGTTATTCTTGGACTTGGGGGGGGAAGCCCACAACCCCCAATTCACTGTGTGAGACAAAGGAATCCAAGCTAACGCTTTGGATTTCAGAATTGGGAGATTAACATTAACAGCAACAAGTTATTTTAGGCGCCCAGAAACACTGTTACTAAATACCGTTCTTGAAACAGTAACATTTTCAGAGATTCGTGGCAGGCAATGTCTACACTGAGTTTTCAAGACTCTGGAGGTGTCTCAATTCACTGAGATTAGGGTGGGAGCAGGACAGAGATGAAGCAATAAGAAACAGTCTCTAGACAGATCTCCAATTCTTTCTTTTTACTATTTTTTTTTACCCTAGAGGATATTTATAATTATAGTTTTTTAAATGCTCATGATGTCACAGAGCAAGAACACCAATTGCTCCCAACAGAACTCTAACTACAGTACATGTTTGTAAGAGCAAATTACTGTTTATAAATGGACATGATTGTAAATGAGGGGAAGAAGTTACAAATGATATGTTACTGAAAGAAAGCCAAAACACTTTCATTTCTTTCTTTCATGAAAAGATACTATTACCTGCATCCTGCCCCCTTCCCTCAGTCCCCCCGCCAACCCCCTGCCATCGATAATGGGCACTGAGAAGCCTACAAGAAATACAGTAGTTTCTTTTTTTATGTTATGATCGAATAGTACCCAGAGAGAAAAAAGCAAAATCATTCACATTTCCATATTTCAAGCTACTCTAAGAATCATTAGAGTAGAAAGATTATAACTTAAAGTGCTGAGTGGAGAGATTATCTGTCTCAAGAACTACATACATCTATGACCTTCAAATAAATCTATCCTAAAAGGTTTACCATTTAACAAAAAAGTGAACCTTAAAAACACCCAAATGACGTTTTGTGTAAGGTGGGGTCTTTCGTCTGTATATTTTGATTTAAAAAAAAGTCACTGTGGGGCACCTGGGTGGCTCAGTCAGTGGAGTGTCTGACTCTTGATTTCAGCTTAGGACATGACGTCAGCGTTGAGAGACTGAGCCTCGCATCGGGCTCTGTGCTCGACACAGAGTCTGCTGGTCCCTCTCTCCTTCTGCTCCTAACCCCTGCTTGTTAAAATAAATAAAATATTCACAAAAGAAATCACTGTAAGCTACATTGTTTTTGTGTGTGTGTGTGTGTGTGTGTGTGTGTGTGTGTGTGTGTGTGTTTTTATAAACAATTTCTACCTTATAAAGCCAGACCACCACCCCTGCCCTGGACACAGCATTTTTGTGAACTAATGGAGGGTCAAGATAGAGATCTCAGGATATCATACGACCCTAATAAGGACCGAGGGATCACGCTGACAGTATCTTTCTCGGTTCCAATCCTGTTTTTGAGGATTAAGTGAGCTAATAATGGAAAGCACTCAGAACAGGGCACAGACTATAGTAAAAGCGTTGGGATAATGGTAAGTGTTCCAAGTCAGTGTTTCCATTTCATCAGAGTTCCAGAAAAAAGTGAATTCCAGAAATTTAGGTCTGGACAGACCCAACGTGGTTTGTAGCAAATGAAGGGAAGACTTTCATAAAGGTATGGCTTCCTATCCACTCCTTAAAATCATCAGATGCATCTTTTCTTCCCTCACTGCAGAAAGGAAGCTGAGGTGGAGTAGACAGTCCGTGTCTGCTCTCAAGTACAGCCGGTAAAGGCCGGAAATGCTCTCTTCTCTCTTGCCTCTGTGCTATAAATGGCTCCTCTGAGCAGCGCGGTGAGATCCGTACGCTAAAGGGCTCCTGTTTGATCGTGAGGCAAGGTAGAGGGCAGTGAGAAGGTTCACTATTTGTCACAACAAGCTGCCTTACTGCTCCTGTTTTATTTAAAACCAAGACACTCAACGACCCTGTGGGATTATTAACAGCTCACGTCTCAAAAGCATGGATGCTTTCAGGGTTGGCATGGTTATTAAAGGTTGTCCGGGCCGACTTCCTTGCAGCACTATCACTCATTGGTTCCAATTTCTCAGATGGCATGAACTGTCTAGCAATCGCATCACTGCTTATATTGCAGGGCTGTGACTTGCCTCAATCCAAGGGATTTTTGATGATGTTGGCCTAGGGGATAAAGAGAAATGGACTTGTGGAGAGAGTGGGAAAAAAAAAAATCCCAGAGCTGAAGTTCTCATCTCAATTTTTCAGGTACTGACTTAAAGTAAATAGTAAACAGAAAGTGGGCTGTCATGCCTTCTCATGCTACCTCCTACATTGACATCATCATGCTTCACCCATCTTTAGACTAGCGACAGGCATTCCATGGTAGACCTACCTTAAAAGAAAAGGGGGTTTGCTGGAGTGCCTCAATTTCCCCACTGTGTTTTCCTGCCACAAATGGCAACCGTTGCAAAGTTCACTGCTAAATTTCAATGGTATATGACTCATTCTTTTTCCAGAATATGAAGCAGTCCGATTCAATAAACAGAAGATCCTATTTCTTGGTTTCCTGCCACCAGAACTTTGCCTTTCTGCTCTAACTGAACTGAACTGTAAAACGTAGGATGGCTTTAAGGCTCCCAAGGCTTCCTACTCCTGAACAACGGCACCTACAGGATGGGGCCTGGGTACATTCTGGGAATGGTGTGCTTGCTATTTATCATGAGGAACACCAGGACCTCCACGGCCAATACGCTTTGACGTCACTTCTCTTTGGAAACTCTTGAAAGGATAAGCCCGTGCCTTTAAATGCAGCCTTAGCTGCAACGCTTCATGTACTCATGCTACCTTTTGTCTGCAACCCTAAACAAACGAGACCAAAGAATGACAGCAGTGATGTCCATGAGGGAAAGCACTTGAGGAATAAAAATATCCAAAAGCCATCCATAAAAGAGTTATAGAATTCAAAAACACACATTAAACACCTACTCTATACCAGACCCTGCCGTGAAGGAGTCAAAGGTCCACTGAATGATACAGACTCAGAAAGAGAATTGAGACATGGGCAAAGATTCTGTTGTTCCAAAAAGAAAATATTGCTTCAAACTGAACTATAGGCAGCACATAGTTACAAACAGGTACAAAGGGATTCTGGGTCAGAAACACTGTCCTTCTGGACCTGAAATTGATCCTGATATTGAAATGCTTGTGAGGAAACAGATAATGTCTACCAGCTCCTTACCATTTATCAGAATCACCTTTCTCCCCCAAACTGTCTTCCTTCCCAAAGGACTGGGTAAAAATTTTCATTATTTGACTTCAGAGGAAAGTGTCACGATGGTGGCAGACTTCTGGGAGACTCAAGTGTTTAAGCTTCATCCCATTTGTCTCAGGTGTGGTTAGGGTCATGGTTCCCACACTGTGGGCTGCAGCAACCTTAGGAAAGCCACAGGTATTTCAAATTTCCAGGGTCACACGGTGACCTCTGTCGGGGAGCACAGACTACAAATACTGTGTTTTTGAAATTATTAATAAATGTTAGGTATTTCTCTTGATCTAGGGGGTGAAAACTTTACCAGCACACAAACGTACCATGAGCGGAGCAGGTTTGGGAACCTTAGAAATTTGAGGGGAGGAAGCTTTCTCTATCAGACCTTAATGTCCTCAGGTAGCAGGCCTAAGAGTGCCTCTACTCCTCAAGGCCCCCTTTAAGGGAGCTGCTTAACAGACTTCATCTTTGTGTAACACATCACTTTGGATTTAGGAAGAAGCGATGATCTTGCCAAACTGCAGTTAGAGAAAGTCTTGGCATGTCCTTCAACCATGTATGTGCCTGGCTCATAGCAGGTGTTCAGTAAGTGCTAGCAGTGAGAGGTGGGTTGTCCACCCAGACTTAATTGTTGACTTAAAAAACTATGCACTATGTCTGAACTTCTTTTCTCATTTTCACCTCAAGAGCCAATCGCTGAAAGGAGCCATGGAGCTGAGCAAAGCTGAGTTTGTCAGCCTAAGTTACAATATGCAAAGAAGTAGGACAAAATCATATCCTCTCCAGGGAACTCAGGGCTGTGAGGTGTGCTCACACATCACACACATGGACCACCATGTAGAAGACACCTTCTCAAGTCGTCTAGACACAACCTGCACAACCTTATGCAGCTGCCCTGCTCAGAATACCTACAGCTCTGTCTGGTAGACAGGGCAGAGGAGCGTCTGCAGTCAACGGTTAGGTCTATTAGGTGAGTGTTAGCACTGTAGAAAAGGTAAAAATGGACTGTGCGATGAAAGAACAGGCAGAGTTTAACCACCATGGGGAAGGGCTCTCAGGATCTTGCTCTGGTATGCTGGGGTGGAGGAAGGGCTCCAGCCCGGGCAGGTGGCAGAGCACCACAGTCTAAGAAGGGGCAGTTGTAGGGATCAGCACATATATAGCCTTGGGTGGCTACAGTTTGTAGGCTGAGGGGTGGGTAGCATCAAGGAGGGGTGGGTAGCATCAAGACACAATCAGGTCCCACCTAGTAGTGGTGGCATTAGGGTTTCTGATGTGCTGCCACATTAGGCCAAAATGTGTTCTATCCCCAGCATTTCTGACCTAGCAAACCCACCCATTCCATTCAACAGGCCCGAGCCCATAAAGTAAGTCACAAATGCAAGCCACTGTTTGAAGCATTCATTCGTAAGCCCCCTCCGATCTTGGTTTGATGTGTACCTTTTCCTATCTGATGACTTAAATTTCTTCTTGACCTCCACCTTTCCACTATATCGTCCTTTCTGCCCAATCCTTGGAATTGCCTCAGCACCATGAGTCTAGCCAAGCTGAGCTAGCTTGCTACCTCCCCTGCCACCAAGCTCATCCCTGCCCACTAGGCAGAGAAGAGCCAAACCTGTCGATGGGGGCCTCAGGGCCCACTGCTAGTCACGGCACTGGGGAACTGGAGAAAAGAAATACTAAATACAATATCTCACACATAAAAATTGTTGACATTTTCAGAGTGATTGCTTAGCTAATGAGGAGGGAGAGAACTTCTCTTTTCTCCCAGGGTTTGTACTTTAGGGATGAATTCCTACCCTAGAGAGTAGAGTCGAGCATGCTCTGTTTGAGGGGAGTCTAGAAGGGACTGCTTCAGACCTGCATCTCTACCTTCCACTCCTTGCCAGCCTCTCCCACGGGAGGGAGCTTGCTCAATGCATCGGGGCCTAGCCATCTCTGGATCATGATCACGACTGACAGAACTGCTGTCCTCTTGTGCAGCCCTCTAGACTCCCTATCCTCTCTTATTCTGGCATTTGTAGTGGGCAAGCTCAATTCAGCTTCCTGCTTTTGTGTGCTCATCACACCCTGACCTTGGTCATGCTGGGGATTCCAGTTGCTCATGCCTGAGCCGCTGAGGTAAATGGACGTAGAGTCTGACCACAAGGTGGAGATGGAAGTCATCATTTAGGTTGACACAACTCAGCCTTATGTTTTATTGTCCTTTACCAGAAAAGCAATATAGTGTGCGTGTGTGTGCACGCACACACACTTGTACACACACACACACAAAAAGTGCATCAGATTAATACAGTAAGGATGCTTTGGCCCTATTGTGCTATTCTTCTTGGTAGGGCACCTTCATCCAGAAATCTTAGTGGAGAAGTGAGTTTGGGCAAAATCCCATCCTGACCCCTGTGTCCACTGAGCAGAACGTCCTATGAAACAGGGCAGATATAATTAACTGTTTTTGAGATGGGGAAACTCAGGTCCATCTATGTTTAGCGAGGTTAATGGATTTTCCCAGAATCCCATAGCTACTGTAACAGACCTGTGCCTTGACCCGCGTCTTCCACACCTAAACTTCTCTTCACACCATAGCTGCTTAGATTTTGATCAAGAATCAGTGCCATTCTGTGGGGCGCAAGAAGAAGAAGACATTCTCTTCAAGGTACAAATGGCTCAGTATCATATCATGAGGTCGTGTGGAACTCCTTGGTTCCTCGAAGGCAGAAGTTGCTATGTTGTTACCCTGTGGAGGCAGCTGGGAGGCTGTGGTAAAGCTTGTCCTCACCTCAGAGAAGCTCAGTCCCCACTTTTCTAGTCTTGCTAGGACCCAGAGTCTCCTCTTCACAGAACAAAGTCTGTGGAGGTGTCAGAAGACTGGGAAGGGTTTATTAGACCAGTGCTTCTCAACCATGAGCACATGCCAGAATGTGCTGGAAGGCTTCTGCAAGCACCAATTCCTAGGTCTGACCCTCTGAGTTTCTGAGAACAGGGCCATGGAACACACATCTCTAACACATTCCCAAGTGACGCTAATGCTGCTGGTTGAGGGGGGCCCGCTCTTTGAGAACTACTGACCCGTAGTGACCCATCTCTTCCCAAGGCCTGGCTTACAGCTCCACACATAGCAGATAGTTGTTAAGAAACATCAAGGAGGGGATCCAATGAACACCGTAGCAAAGACATTTAAGCAGCCTCAGTCTTCAGCTCTGTTTTAGGCCCATTATGGTAGAAGACAGATAAGTCTCTGCCCTCTACAAACACGCAAGCTAAAGACAGACACAATTCACATGGACAAGCACAGAAAGAGAAGACTACCATATTCTGATTAAAATCAATCTCCCAGGACAAAACAAAGGCCTGCAGTGGAGAATGCAAGGTTACTTGGGAGTTCTCTGAAGTTTGCACTTTTAAAATTTCCTATGACACCATCATCCTGCCATGGATTACTGTGCAGCTGGTTCAACTGTATTTAATCAGAATCCTGAGTCGGGCTGGGCTGCTCAGACCTTATGACACGTGAGTCCTTGACCCGCCCTCGAGTCTCTCTGACAGCAAGAGGCTGCAGAAGGCAGTTACAGAGCCGGGTTTCAAGGTGGCGGACTCGTGCTATCAAAGATCTGTGAACCGTTCAGTAACGCAGAGGACTCATCAGAGTAATGATCATTTTTCACTCTACCCCCTCCCTGGCTTGTTCGAAGAAAAGAGCCCTTAATTGCTTCTTGAACTACACACAAGTGGGCCATTGACTGTGACTGTAATTCAGCATGGAGAAGCAAGGAAAACTCTAAAACAGATTTTGTTGAGGCAATGTCTTCGACGGAGAAAATACCGCGGCGGGATCAGCAGGCACAGGGCACTGCTAAGTAGAACGAGATCGTCTTAAAGAACAGCTTGGGGCATTGTCAGCAGCTGAAGTAATCTTTAATTGTAGGTGATACCAGGTGTGATCAAGGGGGATCTAATTTTTTTTTAAGTGGAGAAGGGGTGAGAGGGAGACCCAGAGGGAGAATGAGGAAGAAATCATATCAGAAGGACAGCCCTCTAGAGAGGACCTAGCAGATCCAAACTCCTACTGAAGATGATCGCGTTCGAGGAAACTCAAGGATTCTACATTGGATCAACTGCTACTTACCATCTTTCTACATCCATGTCCCAGGGAAACGACGGTATCTAGGAAAGTCTGATCACTTCCTTCAGTCTAGGCTGCCTGTACCTAGGAAGGGTTACAAACTCAGGGAGGCAGAAGCTGTTCGGCCATACTGCCCGCTCCCGCAGCCATTCGGTGCTCAGCCACGGCCACCTCTACCCTGGGCAGCACTGGCATTGGAAAATGGATGCCTGCCCTGGGAAGTGCACTGCCAACTACGTGCCTTCTGTCATTATTCCTCTCTGTGTTTATCAAATGAAGATGCAGGTCTTCCAAGAAATCTCCTTTTCAAAAATGTGCTTTCTTACTTCTCTGTGCTGTTAGGTCCCTGAAATAAAAATAAATGCCCAGGACTTCTCTGTAGCCCCCAATCCCACTCTATACAGAGGAATCTCTTCGTTCCTTAACCCCCTTTTGTGGTGCCCTACGTGGGTACGTCTTCCACTTCTGTACCCTCCCATGAGGACCCGAGGGCTCTACAGCCTCTGAACTGGGGGCGAGTAGAGCAAGGGCTCCCGCTCCTGTCCCCACCCCCCCGAGCGGCTTTCGCACCCTCAAGGACACTGCACTGCAACCTTATTTGCAGAGCAAGCCTCAGTGAAGACAGCAAGCCTTCTCATCCTAGGCGGAGCCTGATACCCACTTCCTAGTGAAGCACTGCGGGATAATAGGCAGCTAACGTTGATTAGCATCTGTTCAGTTTTTATTATGCACCAAGCCCATATTAAGGGCTTTCAGCAGCTCTTCTCATTCAGTCCCAACAATAACACTACAAGGTAGATACTATCATGTTCCCCATTTTGCAGAGGAAAAAACGATGCACAGAGACAAAGTAAGTCGCAGAAGTCAAAGTGATAGCGTTAAAGCCATAATTTGCATCCACATCTTTCTGAGTTCAGTGTCCAACTTCTTACAATTTATGGCCAGAAACCATGCCACAACCGAGGCATAGCCTACACAGGGATAACTGGAAGGCAGCTATGGGTTTTCACCTATCTCAGAGAATGAGGGGCTTAAATGTCTACTACTGGTTGGACAATGAACTGATTGTTCTTTATGTACTATTTCTAAGCCTTACAACAACTCTAAAAGGCAAGCCGTTTTATCCTCATTTAACAAGGAAGAAAACCCAGAGTTCATGAGACTAACTCACCTCCACTTCCATAATTGGTAGGTATAGGAGATTGAATTAGAAAGCCCACATGCTTCCCACTCTGCCTTCTTGGCGCCACTTGTCCAAGATCCCCTTATTAACCGATTATTATCCTCCTCCTCCTCACCAGTAAAAAAAAAAAATTACTAACTTTCATACATATTATTTTAAAACCAAACCCTTGAAGATTTTATATGGTCTGATCATCAGAAATGATGGCACCAATTCATTGAGACATTGTCTTCAAATTATTTTTAAAAAGTACCCACTTTAGAAAGCAATAAAACTGAAATATGGTAATGTATCATTTAAAGAGATGTAAATGACTGATTTCATTAGCAGATCTTTGATGTGTTTCTACATTGTTCATCTAGTTTATAAAACTTTCTCCACGACACAAGCCTGACTATTTCTCTGGCGGCAGGATATGCTCTCTCCCTCTAGAGCGGTAACAATCCCACTTGTGTAACCAAGGAGCATAGAAGGATTTCAAGGGTCTCTTACTAATGGCTAAATCTCCAAGTTCATCTTCTACGAAGTCACCTACCCAGTTTCAGGAGAATTATGTAAAAGGTACATAAGTCCAAACGTCGTGGACACTGAATTCCTTCTTAACTCTTAGGACAAGGATGGAAACGGAATACGTGGTCGAGAGGCGCTCAGTTGGCAAAGGTTTACTGCGAGGGTACGACGTGCCTGCTCTGTCCCAGGCACCACAGTGCGACCTGACCGAGCCCGTTCCTCATCCTCAGACAGCTGGCAGGGAGCTGCGGCAGGGAGACATACAGACAAGACAGAACGGATTACCGGGTACCATAAGCCACACTCTTCCTGGCTCGGACTCTCCAGGATGGAGGTGGTGAGGTGTTCGTGTTTTGAAGCAGACCTGGCTTGAAACCTGGCTCGATTGCTTTGTTTACTGTGCAACTGTGAGCACATTATTTCACCTCCTGAAGACCTGGTTTTTGTATGTTTAAATGGAGACAATACTACTTCTAACAGGGGAGAAGGAGTCAACAAATCATGTATAGAAAGAGGCCAGTCTGTGACCAGCGTCGAGTCAGGATGAGTGAGGTCACAGCTGGCACGCGGTTGAGGAGGAGCGGCCGGCTCCCTCCGCCACATCCCAGGCAGCCCAGGGAGCCGTCAGCTCTCCACGGCTTCCCTCTCTAGCTCCCCAGGTCTCTGCCCTCCACTGGGCTGCAACTTCCACTTCCCTCCTTCTGAACTCCGTGCCAACCTCACCTGGTTCACTTCTATGCACCTTTAGCCTAACCTAAATCTCCATTCCCATTTCCTCCTGATACTCCCCCATCCCCAGCATGACTGAGGACTCCTCCCACGGGCTCTCAGACACCTACGCTCGTCTCTACCTCAGCACCTGACGCGGGCCTTGAATGCTCCCTACCAGAGCGTAGGTAAGAAGAAGGCAGGACCATGTGTCCATGCTCTCGCTGGAGCTTCCAGTACAATAATGGATAGTAGCAGGTGTTCAGCAATCACTTGCTTAGAAGAGGAGTGAATGAACACAAATAGATACCCTGTCTAAACCTGCACAAATCTGCCCTTAATAAAAAGTACATGGCTCAAATACGGCATCGAGTTCTGCTGTCCCATCTTGCACCTGGTGTCATGAAATCTCTGGATAAGGAGTACAGGTATTCGTGGTGCTGCTCGGGGACCTTTCCACCATGACGGCCATTGCCCGTCCTGCACACGGTGCGTGCAGAGTATGTTGCGAGGCTCAGCTGACTATCTCTTAACAAGAACATTGTTGCTAGGTAAGGGTCTTAATGTGGATGCGATTCAGACGTTTATTCCAAAGACTGGCATAAATAAATGTGGAAAGAAGTCAGGTCAGTCCAACCATTAGTAACAATATCTTCTTGCTCTCCTGGGAGCGGTTTCAGATTTTGGCTTCATCCCACCCCTATATAAAAAGAGTGGGATGGGACTGCAGCTTCCAGAATTACAACCATTTTGTCAACTTGTCGTTTGACTCACTGGCTGGTGCCTCTCCCTCTGGGTCTGAGACATTTTGCACAGGAAGAAAGCAATAAAGTGAACAGTCACAGGGCCGACAAATTCTCCAATCTTCAAAGTACCTTGTTCTGTCCCACAGTACGTACATATTTCTGGTAAGCACCATGGAGAGCCTCACATCTGTTACCTCCTGCGCTACTGGGAATCAAAGCATTTACCCCCATGAGACGTTTTCTAAAGGCCCAAGGGCACTGGGCCATCTTATCCTCACTCCCTTGGCGAGCTTCCCTGACTACATGAAAATACCTGAAAAGGCTAACTTTGTTCCTTATTGCCTTAAAAATAAGAGTACTCTTAACCTTTAGGGATTTATATTTGGAAGAGGGAATGAACTAGATACAGCTTATAAAAAGGCAAGAGTGTGACTCATTTATAAAATTATTTACAAGTTTGGGACCACAAAATACATATATTTGCAGATGCTGAACATGAACTGGTCTTATTAATCATTTCTCACCATATGTATCTTTCCCTGGTTATATTTTACTTTCCAAAGAAAACTGAGCAGAGGGTGGGGGAAGGACGGGTGTCCGTAGCAGGCGCTAAAAACTTACTCCGCTAGCAGAGTAACCAGGATTCATAGTCAAGAATCAGTTAGCACTGGAAGTAATAACTAGAATTCTAGAAAACCGGGAGACAGAAGAACCATGTTTAGGTTTCAGCTTTACCACTTACTAATCACATCTCCAGAACACGGGGATAACACACAGCCACTTCACAGGTTTGCTGTAAGGATCACACGAAAGAGCACTTTGTAAAGTGCTGTACCTCTTGATAGTAGTTGAGATCTTTCTAGCTCCTCATCAAGATTGAAGGGCAAATGCCAATGTGGTTCTTCTTGTAGGGCAGGAATTACAAGACTTCTGTCTAATATGAAATCACATTTATAAGTAAATCCCTGGCAATTATTTCTTTGGGTTTCTTGTGGCTAGGACATTCTAGAATCCTAACAGAAGGCGGAATACAAATACTGTTCTTGATCAGTTTAATACAGAATCAAAGAATCAGAAAGTGTTGTCATTAGCAGACGCTTACGAAGCATCTCATTCTAATCCGACCCCATTGATGGGGAAAGGGAAGCAGAGAAAGGCTGAATGAGTTAAGATGACACTGACAATCCCAGAACCAGGTTTTGACGGAAGGGCTCCTGACTCTATGGTGCTCCAAATTTTCAGTGCTCCCCGTGCAAAAAAATCCTTCCTTTTCAGCTTTCCACATGAAGCCAGTGTCTGAGACCACAAAATCTTTCCCCTCAAAGAGCTGTGGAATTGCCAGGAAAGTGGCGTCTGGCAGTTGAGGGTGGTGCCTGACTCTTCACTGCAGGAACCTGTCCCTGTACGTCCACAATAAGAAGACAGGCCAGGTGTCCCTTCCTCAAGGCCCAGCATGGCTTCCCTCTCCAACTCGGAGAACATCGGAATGGGTCACATTAGCTTCACTGATGGTGACCGTGTCGTTAAGACTCCAGGCAGAATCATCAAGATTACAAAATGTCTAGCTCCAGTAGGTATCACGGAAAAGAGGAGGTGTGCTCCTTTAACTTATTTGGCCTTGAAGCAGTACTTCCCAAGACAAAGCCCGGCAGCCACGGACATTCTGGAATGGGGTAGCTAATCTCTTGGCCCCTGCGTGTCTGAGGCTGAAAATTTCTCCTTGTCCCTAACCATGACATATTTCCACAAAATCCTTTGGCTCAGGGAAAGCTCAATTTAAACAAACCCAAATAATCCCAGAATACACGTCTGCAGACACATCTGTTGCAACGTTTGTTCATCTGGAAAAGGATTCTGTAGTGCTCTAATGCTAACGGGGAGAATCTGGAAAGGGAGAGAAAGCCCCCTCGGCACACACCTCTCCCCACCTTCTCCCTTGTGGAGATTGCTCCTCCCCAGGAAATAAAATACAGTCTCATTACTCACAACAAATGGAAGATGGGAGTACCTAGACCTCTCTCAATTATCAAGTCAGAAAGCATGAGGAAGACTGGAGAAAGAATACAAAAATAAAGGATAACTTAAGAGTCCCTTCTGTTTGGCTCAGAGTGATATTAAGAGCACCCACATGTGGAAAGCTTGGGGTGGGGTTGGTTCCTTCCTGGTTTAACCCATGTTTAAAGCCCAGGACTTGGTTGGGCAGAAGGGCTAAGAGGTCTGTACCATAGAGATAATTAATTACTGTGCAGCCAACCTGAAGCAGGAGACACACAAGAGGGTTGAAGGGAGCTCCCACCTTAAATTGGCCCCATGATATCTTGGCCGTGCCCCTCACTCAAATTGTCTGCCAAGCCTCTCGGCGAGGGTGAACAAATTATTTCTTCTCACTACTTCAGACTGCTCTGGTCTATTCAGCTCTTCAAGTTTGATTGGAAAAGCACAGTATTCTTCTAGACTCCATTAACCATGCTTGGGAGAATCCCGTCAGGCTGGACATTTACCTCACATGGTAAGAAAATTCGTTCTAGGTACCGACCTTAGAGACCCAGTCAAAAAGTGTGAGCAAATGCCACACCCTCTCTGGGAAAAGCAAAACACTAACTTGCTGAGGTCTCCTTGTCAAGCCCAAGGAGAATCACAAGAGATAGAGGATGTATTTGACCTTTTTCAGAGGCATCTAGATATTGGGAAATAGGTGATACTTTCCTTTGGGACTTGCTGTATCTTTTTAGAAGAGTGTGTGTGTGTGTGTGTGTCGTTTTCTACATTTCAAGTATTCTATCGCCAGTCTGAGTTCTCTTGGCAGAACCTTCAAGTGTTCTCAGGAACAGATGCCTGGAGGAGAGGGATGCTGGTTCTGAAACAGAGCAATGCACAGAGTTGGGGAAGCAGCTGCTCTGCTCTAGTCACTGTGTATACAACTTCACCAAAAGTGTTTAGGAAACAGATCATTCTGGAGCCTTTACCACCTATTCAAAATTCAGGCCCTTTCAGTTCTGCCCATACTTGTTTTCCTATGCTGTTTGTTTGGTGCCATGAGTTTTAGCAATATGTTTACAGTGTGTGTGTGTGTGTGTGTGTGTGTGTGTGTGTGTGTGTCTATTTCTCTCTCCAGCCTGGCTGAATTATCCCCAAGTGACTCTTAATCCTCAACCGTAATTCCCAGTGATTGCACTGACATGATGATAACGGGGGAGGCTGTTCTCCCCCCGCCGCTCCTCACTCCCTCCTCCTCTGTTGCTAAGCTCAGCCAAAGATGCTCTAGGGAGCTGTTTATTTAAAAGAGGAAGTTCAACGGCAGGGTCACGAGGCTTTTCAATGGAGACAGGCTGCCCAGGGCAGGAGGAGAGCTGGCAGTCCTGATTCCTTCCATTTCTCCTCAGACCAGGCCTCTCCGCCACAGCATGAACGGCAGAGCACACACACACACTGGTCCCGAGTCGCCACTCTGTCCAAGGCCCTTGACCTCCCCACAATCCCCCTAAATTGCCCCTGCCCCGGACTCTGCACCGGGAATCAGACCACCAGGTCCCGCCCCCCAAGAGGCTGTTTGACGTCGGGCAAGTCCCTGGCCCTCCGTGTCCACAGCCATAAAAAGGCACCAGAGCGAGCTGGTAAATGAAGCAGTGCTTCTCCGACTTCACTAGGCAGGAGGGTCAACTTGCGGCCTGGTTAAAAAAGACTCCTGGGCCCAAAGGCAAAGGTTCGGATTTAGTAGGATGGCCACAGGGCCTGAGAATTCGCAGCTCTAAAAAGCCACTGATGCTGACGCTGCACGTGTGGGGACCACCCTCGGGGAACCACTGGCAGAGGCATCTTCCACTGCAAACATCCCACTGCCGTCGCCCCACGCCGGTCCCGTGACAAGTCACAACTGCCTGGCCCTGACCTTCTGAAGAATTCCGCACAGGGTGACACAAGCTACAGGCCTCTCCCACCGTCAAGCAGTATTTCTCTTGCCCAACTTTTGCTCACTTCTTTGCAAAGACAAGCAGCAAAGATCTGGGAGGGGAGGGCTAGTGGCTTAACTCTCAGCTGGCAGCATTTGCTACACCTGTGAGGATGTCTTGAAAACCATTCCAAATTACAAGGTGGAAATGCTGCTTTGAAATAACAAATAAGGAGTAAGAATAATTTTCATGGGCTCCACTCGCCCGGGTTGTGATCCTGGATCACACTTTTGCCAACTGCCTAAGTCACCCAGAATAGCGCCATGCAAATTTGATGGTTTCATGCACTGTTTGGAGAGGCATAGAAAATAACTTCTCACCAAGAGAAAAACAAGTATTATAAGGTACACTCTCAGATATTTCCCTTGCTCCTAGCTCTGTAATCCTTTTCAAACGGTGACACCAGAAACCTTTCTGCCACTCAGAAAGCTGACCATCACCCAGACGGTATTTCAAGTTACTGCACAGGTCCATTCTCACAGAGTTCTCACAGAGTTCCATGGCCCGGTGTGAAATGGAGAAAGCCCTTTGTCAGTGATGCTGGGATTATGTCTCAGAAGGAATTCTAAGCTCTTGCTTTCCAACACCTAAATATTTCTGCCCATCTGAAATTCTACTCATCTGAATGCAATGGTTCATGCTAAGACAGTTTTAAAAGGGAATTTAGAGAAAAGAACTCAGAGCAATGCCACCAAACCAGTGTTTCTCAACCGCTCTCCTCTGAAGACATTTGCTGTAGTGAGTCATTGTTACTACAAGTGCATTACCTGCAGTAGATGAACTCAAATCAAATAAGTATCAAGAATCACTGTGCTAGCATAAAAGATAAATTTTTTAGTTCAAGTTTTATATTTTATATTTTAACTTAAAATCTAATTTGGCCATGTTAGACATGGCCATGTTAGACATGGCCGAATAGAATGGGAGCCAGAAAAGCTTCCATTTGCAAAAGGTCTAATTTTTTCCCCCCTAAACCTCCCAATAGCTTCTAGAAAAAAATAGTATTTGGATCAGAGGTTAGACTACAGCCCATTGCCTATTTTTGTCAATACATGTTGCTGCATCACAGCTACACTCATTTGTTCCTGCATTATCTTCACCTTACAATGGCAGAGATGAGTATTACAGAGAACACAGGATGCACCAAACCCAAAATACTTCCTACCTCGCCCTCAACAGAAAAATTCTGCCAAACCCTGCTTTAAATGAAGAGGAAATGATGACAGCAATTGAAACCCTAAGATGTACTGTGTAATATATACCCTCCAACCAATACCTTGTAAAATTAATTACGAACAGGTTGTATCAAAAACCCTATTGGCCAATATCAGCATCTATCCCTTTTTCCTGGCTCTCAGTAGGTGTCTTAAGTTGTAAGGTAAAAATGCTTTAATTTACTTAGCTGTTTAACGAACTTTTGAAAGCCTCTTCTATTCAAGATGCTAAAGATCAATTTAAGTACTGGAATTTGTACACACCCCGTATGCACCAAAAAATAAAAGTCGAGCCACATTAATCACGAATTTCTGCATGTGATTCAAGTCATATAAAAACAACATATGAGAAAGGGGGCAAAGTGGGTTTCTAGAAGCCATAAGTCTGCAGTTGGCAGATAAAATGCCATCTCAGATAATCAAAACTGATTGTCACTAATGTTAATATATGTCGATAACAGTCGAGCACTGCACACCAGAGGTTAGCTTTACTGCTCATATGCAGATGTTTGCAATACTGAATCTTTGCCATAACCCTGTGGGAATGGCGTTTTTTATGTGTTCTTCTGTGAATTTATGGCCAGGGAGCCATAAATGTTATAGTTCTTCAAACCTTTTGCTTGTGGAGATTTTCACAGTGCTTGGGAAGTAGAAAGTCACAGATGTCTTCTGTCAGGGGGCCATTTCTAGACCTGCTCGAGTATACAGGGTATGCCACCCCCTGAAGTTCAGGTTATCTGTATTATCAATGCCACACAGGTTCGAAATCTTCCGTTCAGATCTACAGAGAGTTGAGAAGGCCCAGATGTACGAAGTTCTGGGCTAGGCCCGGAGACAAGGCCCTTGACCCTCAGGCCCTCACATGGTGGCCAGGGTGACAGACCCTACACACAATAGGACATGGAAAGCGCTGGAACAGAGCTGCGCAGGGTACCACAGGAGCACGGTAGGGGTAAAGAGGAGAGCTCATAGAAGCTTGCTTACAGGAGGTCATGTGTGAGCCAAGAATGAAAGATCAGTACAAGAAACATAAGCAAAGCCAGCTCTGTGTGTGTGTGCACACGCACGCCTCTGTGTAAGCATGTGTGTTCGTACAAGAAAAGCATGAACAAAGCCACAGTTGCAAGAGCCAGGATGAATTGTTCTGGAATGTCCACAGAGTTTACCACAGGTCAAGCCTCATGTGGCAGGGCTGAGGGACACCACTGTGGAGCGGGGAAAGAGTACGGGCTTGGGAAGGGGCTGGAGTTTGGTTCGAGTTCTAATGTACCACCGACTAGCAGTGCGACCTTGGGCAACTTCCAGAATCTCCTCTTCCAGGTACTTGTTAGTAATACATCCCTCAGAGACTGGTATGAGGATCAAGGGAGGTAATGGCTGGGTGCTGAGAGCAAGTGGGCTAGTAAACTAATCAACAACAAAACCACCAGGGAGGAAACACATCCGTGCTCAATAGCAGGAAAAGGGTTTCTTTCTTTCTTTTTCCTTTCCTTTTTTTTTTTTTTTTTTTTTTTAAAGCGTTCTACCAGTGGCCTCTTCCCTCAGCACTGAATAATGGTGGAAGGAGTCATTCAAGAGAGGAGCTCAAAGGCACAGCAACACTGCTCACATCTCCCATTTTCCTGTGCCACCGCCACGCAGGTGAAAGAAATGCTGTCAGGGAGATGATGAATCACAAATACAACTGACGCCGTTCAAAATGGCAGCCCCATGAGCACCCTCGCAATGTCAACTCAACACAAGCTCTGCTCGAGTCATGTGTCCCCAGGACCATCGGGTGGGGGGTGTCAAACAGACTTCCCCTTGAAGTAACAAAATCCGCTTCTGACTCGCCAGGAGCACCATGACAGATGCAAAGTTTCTTTCACGAGAAATGAATCAGCACCTCAAGCATAACAAAAAGAATTAATTAAGGATATTCTGTTAACATGGGCTTTTTTGGTTCCTCCTGGGGAGGATAAAAAGCCCCTAATGATGAGTAAATGCCTGTGCTCTGGGAAGAAGCCATATATTAGGGGGGACTCTTCACTAGGGCCTTCTGTGAGAGAGGAATTCCACAGAAAAATACAGGCCTTGCTAACCTGGAAAATCATCCTGTTTCATGCAACTACGGCTTTGTTCATGCTTTTTCTTGCATGAACAACACACACACACACAGAAAAAGGAATCATCACATGTGCAGATTTGAGACCCATATCTCTTATACACATGAGACACGGTGGAAGGGAGGCAGGCCATCCTTGGGAGTTCCAGTAAATAGTCTTTCGGCAGAAGCCCGTGGGCCCCAGCAAAGGGCTGCCAGGGCCACCACAAAGGGGATAAGATCCCCCTAATCAACAAATTCTCCTGAAAAATTTCAGAGCTACCCTTTTTTGTGGCAGAAAGTAGACCCATCCAGCAGGCGCAAGACCATCACTGCAGGCTCTGGGGCCTGCCATTGGGATTGGTTTGCTGGCTTCCTCTGCAGCCCGCCAGCAGTGACAGGCCATGGGCTCCAAGTATGCTGCTGAGGCAGCAACAGCCTTGTCCCACTGCTGGTTAACACAACTTTCCAAAATTGAACAGTAAAGAAAAAAAAAATTATCCATGCCTATGACCATTCTGAGGGTGGATACAAATGAATGAAGAAGCCTTGGAAAGGCAACCCCAACTATATATGGTCTGGGGACCGGAATTCACTTCAGCTCTGGCCTGTACTTCTGACTTTCAAAGCATCAAATAGGGCAAGCTCATGGTCATCTCCCAAGGGACTTTTTCCCCTAGAGAAACCCTCTCATGCTTGACCTTGAGTAGGTGAGAGAAGGATGAAGGGATTTTGTTCTAGAATGGGGTCCAGTGGAATAAGCTCCAGACATGAGCTCGGATTCCGGGAACCAACCCTTTCACCAACTGCTGAATGATGCTGGTGGAATCACTTCTAGGGCATCCCATTTTTTCAGTCTCATCACTGAGGGGTTTGGGGCAACTAGCCGATCCTAAAAGCTTCCTTTCAGCTCGAAGTCTGTTCTATGATCCTAAGTGAACATAACCCACGTCACGTTGTCCCTGTGTAGATGAGCACGAGGCAGCTGCCAACAGTAGATCATTTGAAGGCTCTGAAAAAATACCCAAGCCTCCGTTGGGGATCCCTGAAAATCTTGCCAACTAGTGACTCTTGGAGGAAGGACTGGAAGCTGCTGAAGCACACTCATTGTGTCATCTTGGAATGTGTGACCAGTAACTCATTACCAGCCATTTTGTCATTTACATAAATGAAGCTACCAGTAAGTCAGCCAAAGGTTAGGTAATTTTCACGGGGGGCAGAACAGATCTTGAATCTCTAGCACAAGAAGATGACAACAATCACATTCATGTAGAAATGACTACGGAGCCCTAGACAAGAGGGACAGAGGCAAGCTATTCAACGAGACTCCCACATCTCTCCCGGTGAGGCAGGAATCAGTCCCGCTCATCGTCATGGGCCACCATAATTCATCTCTGGCTCATACCTTTTGTCACCCCCACTATGCCCTGGCCCCCCCAACTCACTGTCTCAACACAGTCATTTGTGAGTTTCAGAAGAGCCATGCAGTATCTGCAAACCTCATGATATCGTTCTGTCCCTCCTATTACCTAAAACGGTCCACTGTTCCGTTTACGCAGGCTTTTCTCCAGCAGATTTACAAGGTAACAAACATCTGCTTCAGAAACAGATGTTTATGCCAGAATTCTCTTCTGCTCATTAATGCTTTTCCGGTTAACATCTAACTATCTCACTCATTAGTTCTTAATAATACTTTTTGTATCCCAGCCATGCCAAATACGCGCTCTTTAGAGCTTCTGTATTATTGTTGCTTCTGTTGCTGTTGAATTACGCTGCTGAATAAAGGAAAAGTAAAAATAAGTCTCTCTAAGAAGGCTGCTGTGTGTCAGAGCTCTATCTTTGTGAACTGAACAAGCTGAAATCAATTAAAAGTGTGTGTTTAGAGAATGCATCTCAGCTGTCTAATTGCACCACCTCTGCTTTAGGGCCAAAGTTTGACTCCCTGCCAAATTGCCATCAAAATGGGCGTCCGCTAGCACCGCGACAACTGCGGCTGCCGGAGCCCTTCTCAAGGTCTTGTTGAATGAAAGAGGCCCAGGGCCCTCTGCACTCGGGCACAAAGACTTCCTCTGCCCAGGGGCAGGCCCCCATATGGTACTCCAACAAAGGACACCACAAACCCCCCTGGGAGGGTCCCCAGCTGAGAGCTATACCCCCCAGCCAGCTTCTTCACTCTGACAGCCTTAAAACTATCGGAAGACTTCCCATGATGTTCTCTACTGATCTACCAGCAACTTCGCAAGAAGAAAACAACAGCAGGAAAAGCACAGTCGACGCACCCTAGCTGAGTGTCTGGTGGTACCCTGGACTGCTGGGGGCCACCGTACCCATCTGTCATTAGAAACGCACGCACTGTTTCTATGGATCCATATTTGGTAGGAAAAAAAAAAAAAAGAAGACTCAAGTAAGGTTCAGTTTTTCTTGATTTGCAATAAAATGGCCCAGATTAAAACTGTCTTTGAAACTCATTTTAAAAAGACTTCTAAGCACTTAATGGTGGTCCTAAGACTGGCTTGTATGTTTCAGGAAGCCAATACCATCGTCAAACAGAACAGACCAAGAAAGGAATAAGGTTAAGTTTGGTCTATATGGTAAGGGAAAAGCCAACCCTCAAGGGAACTTGGGCCAACACAATATACTGTTTAGGATCAGAGGAAGTGCTGCTTAACACAACGTCGACAACAGTTTCCACGGTTACGATATACAGTCACCCATGCTGTTTAGCTCCGTGCGACCAGTCCTACAGGGAAGAAATGATCCAATGTCTTGGTGATAAGCAAACATGAAACTCAGTTAAAGGTTGACAGACCGTCTAAAACAAAAGTAAAATAAAGTTGAAATTTAAATAAAATGAAACATACTTTTCGCATCTAGAACCTTGGGAGCCAACATCTCTTGGTCCCAATAAACTCCAGGGCAGCTCCATAATACGCCTGTTCTTTTTATAGGAGGCTCTTCCCTTTCTGCCGAATTGGCTGCTTTTCAGCAAAATTACTTGGCAAACACGGCTTTATCAAGTATAAATTAGATATGCTACTCTGGAATCTAAACCCACAAAGAATATGCCCCATAACGCTACATAATAATGAAACACAGAAATACCGCATTACTGCTGCCAAAAGAAATGAAAAAATATGAATGAAAATGATCGCTGGGTGTGTCTTCCAGGAGATTCCACTTAAATAACATTCCCCATTTACTTAAATCTCTACAATCAGATGAGCTTACATATTGCAAAATGAAATAAAAGCACATTGTAGGTGGAAATTAAAATGTCACGAACCGTCCTGGGTGGTGCTGGCACTGAGTAAAGAATGGTGAGTACTAACCACAGTCAAAACCTCCTTCCCCTCCAGCCAACAGATACCATCTGAGGTTTGGAACCAATGTGCTAAGGGAATTCAAACTAGAGCTTTGGGGGCTTCTGCG
This sequence comes from Ailuropoda melanoleuca, assembly GCF_002007445.2. Lineage (NCBI taxonomy): Eukaryota > Metazoa > Chordata > Mammalia > Carnivora > Ursidae > Ailuropoda > Ailuropoda melanoleuca. The sequence goes on along the minus strand of NC_048222.1, from coordinate 46,028,926 downwards.
TAGTTCCTCTCTCCAGATGAACTCCGGAGGAAGCTAAGCGACCGTGGAGGTGAATGAAGTAGGTGCAGATCTAGCGGGACGTTGAGCCCCAAGCCCCTTGCTGTTTAAGCACTCCCCACCTCCAGACACACCCCTCTGCTCCTCCTTCCCCTGCGTGAACACTGTTGCCTCATTAGCTCAGACCCCTTTCTGAAGACTTACTGCTCTTATTTTCTTTGACTCTCTGACGGCTGATCTCTCACATGACTAAGGTCCTACTATGTATTCCACTTTCTCACAAAAGAATAAGTGAACGTGAAAGGGCACTATTCTGGGGAGCCTGGGTGGCTCAGTAGGTTAAGCGTCTGCTTTTGGCTCCAGTCATGATCTCAGGGTCCTGGCATCAAGCCCCAGGTCCGGCTCCCTGTTCAGTGGGGAGTCTGCTTCTCCCTTCCCATCTTTCCTTCTGCCCTCCTCCACGTCGTCCTCCCTTAATCTCTCTCTTGCTCTCGTGCGCTCTCTAATAAATAAAAACCTTTAAAAAAGAAAAGGCAATATTCTTCTAGCTTCCTTTCCTCTGACTGGGTTCCTTTCAGTAGGAATACATCAGATGCCACTGGAGACCAACCTGGACTGAGAGGTTCTCCAAACACGGCTTAAGGTACTGCACTAGGTGTCCATCACATACGGGTCTGCCAAGGGCATTAGTCAAACAAATGATGTAGGCACAAAGCCACACAGCAGATTATCTGGACATCATCCCCTAAGCCTGGAGATGCAGGCAAACAATGTAATTCTCTACCACCAATGGCCGAGCTGTTGATTTTTTTATTCTTCTGCTCAGAGGTTACCTTGGACAGTGGGGATACAGAAAACCATTTGGGAGAGTGATCCACACATAATCAACTCCATGATATGGTGGTGATGACAGGTGGGTCAACAATAAGGCAGAGTGTTCATCTGGACTTGGGGCTTTTCTGGAGGAAAGCACATTTCACATCAACCTCCGGGAGGCAGTGGCTGTAGCAAAGCTGTTCTCATCATGGCCAATAACTTGACAGCCATCTCTGAAGCTGACAAACTCAGAAGGCAAGGAAGGAGCCAGGCATTCGCCTTCTCTTGCAGCACGAGGTCTGCAAGTAGTCTATGTACTGTTATCCTTCACTCACTGTCGACAGAGATGCAGGGCTCCATGAAATGGGGTCTGACCAGGGAGGCACTAAATGAAAAGTGAAACCACATTTATCACACTCATGGGCCGACAGAGGACAGAGACTGTTGCAGGAGGAGAACAACAAACTTCCTGGTTCCCCCGCCAAGTCCTGTGACGCACACAGTGACCTGAGATCCTTACCACCGTTCACCATGGCCCAGGGCTGTGCCTCTCACCTGTGGGGCTTGGGCACAGAAGCAAGCCTCACACTGAAGAACCTGGCAGGGCATGGTATGGCATTCACTGAAAAGACCCAGCCTTTCCTCCTAAGGTTAAAGAACCAAGGGATATCCATTCCTACGGTGACTACTGTTTTAGGCGAAGGAACAAAAATACAGAGATTTCCACAGATTCCAAGGAGATCTCAGAATACTGAGAATTCTTGCCCCCAAGAAAGACCTACAGATTGATGAGTCAGGGACTCACCCTCCAGGGACAGGAAGGAAGATCTAGACCATTAAATTGACCTCAGAGTGGTATTTTCCTCTGGCCCACTCCAATCAAATATGCCTACAAGACATAAACCAGCCGAATCCATAGAGCAGATATTTCAGCTGTTGGTGTCTGGTCTATTTTATGAGTCCCCAGGACAGGGTCCAGCCTTTTCTCGGCCCCATCCCCAGATGATGTCCACCCACTGGAGACAGGACAAACCAGGAATGCAGCTCCAGGAATGAGAAAAGGAGCCGCCCCCGCAGTCACACCAGCTCCTTGAAACGGGATGTGCCCAGGCTCATAAAACGCATCGAGCACAGTGTATGCTTATGGGTCTGTGAGGAAGACAAAGGTGAATCAGACAAGGGACCAGCTCTGGGAAAGAGGAGACCACTATACAAACAACTATTTTAAAAGTGGAAAGAAATAAATGTCATAAAGAGAAGGGATAAGTCATTTCCAGCCCAAATAGAAAAAATCAGGGGAAAAAAAAAAAGGAAATATTCTTTGAAGAACTAGTAGGTATCTGGAGCTGGACCAGATGCTGGGGATACAAGGACTAATATGACCCAGCCAATGCCCTGCAGAGACAGAGTCCCCCGACAGACGAGTTACCATAATCCTGTTGTAGAAGAATGGACAGACATGTGAAGAGCCTGCAAAACAAGGAAAAGTGCTCCCTTGCCTAAGTGAAGAATTCACAAAAGGTGCTATTTGAGCTGGTCATTGAACAAGGAGCCCATATTTCTCCAGGCAGAGAAGAGGATTCCAGGGAGAAGGTGCTGTGTGCCCGTCAGGGCTCTTATTTTTTTCTCCACGAGCCTTGATTCTTCAGGGCCCAGAACCATGCCCGAACACTATAGGCACTGAATAAAGGTTACTGAAGGAAGAAGGGAATTCCGGGCATGGACGGACAGACTGCCCTTTCGGCGTGAAGCAATGATCAGAGGAGTCAATGGTCAGGTCCTCATTGCCAAAAGATTTTTTCCAGTGGTCTGGAGAGGGGGACTGAACTGGCTTGTCCAGGGATCCATCAGAATGCCCCGTAAGAGAATGGTGGACATTTCTGAAGGGCAGGGAAGACCAGGATATGCAGTGTCATAAGAGGAAGTTTCCAAGCAGTCAATTACTAGACACTTATAATAGGAATTTGTTTACCACAAAAACACTTTTATATTTATTTTTTAAAAAAGAGAACACCTTTTAAAGGCTTATTTTCTGAAAAGAGCTTCTAAGGACAGGTACTAATGATTTTAAAGGAAGCCATAGGCAAAACCACTAATAAAAAGACTTTGCATACAACTAAACAAGGTCAATGGCTACCCATTTGAGGAATCCTGGCAACTCTGTAAATATCAACTCAGTCTGAGGGCTGGGCCTCCATGACAAATGCATTTTCCAATTTCATGAAGAATGAGATAAGACTGCGCCAAGGCTGTGAAAGAATGAAATCTCAGAGTGCATGAACTAGAGGTTTCAAACACTTTTTTTTTTTTTAAAGCAGAACAATTTTCTTAAATCTTATGCAAAATCCTGCAGGCAAATCAGATCACAAATAAGGATGCTTGTTTGCATGGAGTGTTAGAGGCTTGTGGATCCAGGGTCCATTATTTTCTGTCCCCTCCTCACCCCTGAAGGCAGCCCGGCGAAGGCCTGAACACCCAGAAGTCCCCTGGGACACAAAGTATTATAACCTAAAAATCAGGGGAACTTCCACTTTTCACACCAAAGACCTGGTCCTCAAAATGAGGAGATAGACCCCAAAGGCATCGGGATTGTTCCTGTTGCTTATTTTATAATAACCAGAAGGTTTGGAATTATGAATCACAAGACACAAAGAAAAACTCCAAGAATTAAATGCCAAGTGAGAGAAGTTAAAGCAGCAAAAGACTGGCCCTTCTTGAGGAGTCCCAGAGTGAGATTGTGCAGATGAGAGATCGAGACCAGGGGCAGCACCTCGCCCATGCCCACACCCAAGTCGGGGGGTGGGCAGGTGGTGTCTGCAGCAGCAGAGCCAGGTCTGAAGGCTCCCCAGGCTTCTACTTGGCTCTGGGGAGTGGCTGTGTACACCAGTATCCCTAATGGAGATGCAGCCTTTGGGGGGAAAATCAGAATTGGGCACATTCCGTATTTAGCACGCCAGTATAAGTGCACAAAGCAATGCAGAGTGGGGTAAATCCAAGGACATTTTGTTCTTTAGCAGAGACTGACAAGCTCATTTAGTAGCAACAATTCACAGTCCACAAGAAAATGCTGAATCTCACTTACAGGCACAGAGAAATTCAGGCAAAGACAGCCAAATAGCACCAGAAGCTATTTTAGGCATGCATATTTTAAAACCATAAATCTTTATTTTTCTTAACAAAATTATCTGTTGCAGCAAAGGTTATAATCCCCATTTCAGAGATGGGGAAACTGACATGCGCAAGCTCACAGGGACGCGGGGAGAGAGCCGAATCTTTCTTACACACAGCAGCCTGGGAGTTCACACAAAGAGCTCCCACAGTCAGCAAAACGCAGCCTCCAGTGCCTGGGGAAGGCAGTTCAGAGTCATTAAAAATCGGTCCTGTCCCATCCCAAAAGGACATCTGGATAAATATGCACTGGGGAGACACGACTAGCAGGCTTACCTGAGAATTTAATCCAGGTTGCTTTAAATTCAAAGTACTTATGCCCTGGTCTGCGCATTCCTTGCTGATGGAGTAGCAATTCTATAAGCACTTCACAGGAGAATTTACCTTACATGTCTTTCTCTCAAACCCTTTCCAGGAAATAAAAATTAAACCCATTAACTATATAAACCACCCCAGTCTTCTCCTGTTCTTTCTGATTTTCTTTTCCTGATCCCTTTTTTAAATGGATTTCACACTCTAAAGGTTGCCAAGCTGACATCCTTGGGGACCAATCCTATCCATTTATGTGCAGAATCCACAAAAGATGCTCGGCCCTTCTGCACAGTCTCCACACAGAGCTAGAGGAGGGCGGGAGTGGGGAGAGAGCAAGAAAGATGTTAGCCCAGCTGCAAGGTCACCAGAACCCAGGGGCTGTCCTGCTGGAAAGCACGGTGTACTGTAAGAGCAACTCCACTCTCCAACTGGCTTATTAGCAAAGCCTTCTTTGAAATAGCAGGGAAAGATTTTCCAAAACAGCTCATTATGCCAGGGATGTGAATATGCAGTATCTCTTGCACATTCGCATTAAATGCAGCGGACTGAGAAAGCGACTCAGGAAAAACTCCCAACTCTTCCCTAGTCAGAGGTTTCCGTCAGGTCCCTGCATAGAGCACCGAGGCCTTGGCGATCTGGTCCTGGCTTACCGCTACGGTCCCAGTTTTTCTTCTTTCCCCTCTCCCGACATCCTGCATATTGGCTGGTGCATTTCTCTGTCCCAGAAGGCCCTTCTCCGGACCACCTCCCTGCCTTCTGGCCCAGCCCCTCTTGGACAAAGCCTTTTCTGACACCCACCAGCCCACCTCGTGAGTCTCACTCAGGAAGCTCAGGAACACCTCACACATCTTTATAGAGTCTAGCTTCCACTCCTGTGGACAGTTAGTTATGTGGAGCCAAACGTCCCCACCAGACTGTGAGCTCCTTGACAGCACAGGCAATATCTAATTTATTTTCGTGTGGTCTGGGAAATGATGGAAATGAAGTGCCTAACAGTGGGTAGTCAAAAATGTTGACTAAGCTAAACATACCATTTGGGTGGCGTAATAATGTGCATAGAGTTTGCTGTAATAGGAAGAAATTGGAAGCAAGGTCGACAGATCTCGGTAGGGAAATGTACAATACACCACACTGGGGAAGACGATGCAGGCGTTAACAAAAAGCAGCAGATCTGCAGGCACTGATATAGACAAAGGGAAATGGATCAGGTGAGAAATTCTGGAAGAATAAACAAAGAAGAATTAGCAATCATTGCCTCTAAGGGAGGGTGGTATTGGGGAGATGAGAGGCTGATTTTAATTTTTTTACTTTATATATTTTCTTCATTGTTTGAAGTTTTGTAATTATGCATTATGTAGAATTGTATAGAATTTTCAAAATGGGTAAAACGCCCTCCTTTGAAGTGGAATTCAATTCTGAAAGTTTACAGGTTGACAATCCTCTCAAACCAATCTATCTAGTAAATGAAACCATCTATAGTGGACCCATTAAGGTCCTTGGAATGTAAATACAAATGAAAGAATGAAACTATTTTGTGGGTGCTTAGGATACATTTCCCATTGTGCTCTCAGATCAGCTTCTCTCCCATGTGATGCTTTGGAAAACTATTCCCTGCCAGTCTCACATCCGGATTTGAGTTATTTCAACTCGATAAATATTTATTGGGCATCTCCCATGTAGAAGGCACCTGTGCACGGCGATGGATGGAAAAGCAAACGTGATTAACATACGGCCCTGGCATCCCAAGGCTCCCCCTCTACCGGGGGACCAGCACCAGGAATTTAAAGCAAAGCAGAATGTGAGAAGCACCATAAAAGGCAAAGGCACACAGGAGGCGGAAGGTTACAAAGGGAAGACTGGAGGGTCCTCTGGTGAAGTGAGGCTGGGGCAGGGTCCGGAAAGACGGGCAAAACTGCTAAGTGGGGATAAGCAAGGAACGAATAACAGAGGCTCCCGACTTGTGCTGTCTGCAGCTGCAGCTCAAAATCTGAACTTTGGAGGACTTTCTGCATGCGAAGTAAGTAAAAGGAACTGTCACAGACCGGGAATAAAATCCCAACCCTTGAGGCACCTGTGTGGCTCAGTTGCTTGGGCGTCCAACTCTTGATTCCGGCTCTGGTCATGATCTCAGAGTCAATGCGTTGAGCCCCCATGTTGGGCTCTGCCCTGAGCATGGAGTCTGCTTGTCCCTCTCCCTCTGTTCCTCCCCATGCTCGTTTTCTCTCTTTCTCTCAAATAAATAAAATTCTTAAAAAAAAAAAATCCAAACCCTTTCTTTCCACTAAATCATAAGGCCCACTTGTCCCACCTTTCTCGGACCTCACTGCCGACCATCTGCTCCCCTTCCCTCACTATGGCCACCCAGCCCTCCCAGCTCCTTTGAGACTTCCCACCTTCTTCCCCTCTGACCTGACAGTAAACTCCTTCAGCAGGGCCTCTAGCTCCTCCGTTACATTTTATCTTCAGTGCCTAGGACACAGGCAGTCAATAAATAAGAGTTCCATAAATATCTTTGGAATAAATAAAGTTCTAAAGCAGAAAAGAGCCAACAAAAGTAGAAGCTCTCCTTGTATAACTGACTTGGCTTTTTTTAAATTTTAAATAAATCTATCTGGGCTATTAATCACTTTACCTGCCCTAAACCACAAGGGCTGTAACAAGTATTAAGCATGATGCACCTTTCATTTGCCTGGTATTGTTGTGGCCATGGATAAGAGGTCCCCTCAGTCCACACAAAAAGCCTCCACATTTTTTTTTTAAGATTTTATATTTATTTGAGAGAGAGAGAGAGAGAGGGCGAGCACGAGTGCAATTTGGGGCAGAGGGAGAGGAAGAGGGAGAAGCAGACTCCCCGCTGACCGGGGAGCCCAATGTGGGGCTCGATCCCAGGACCCTGAGATCATGACCTGAACCGAAGGCAGGCGCTTAACCGACTGAGCCACCCAGGTGCCGCAAACCCTTTGCATTGCAGTTCTTACTTCGGATTTGAGAAAATTGATACCCAAAGCAAACAACCTTCTAGGCAGTGGCAAAGTCAGTAAATGTAGAAACTTAGATTCGAACCCGAGTCCTTTGCCTGGTCTAAATCCTGTTTGCTTTCACTAAGCTCCCTGGGACTCACTGGGCTTGGAAGAGAATTGGTGCTCCTATGCTTGACACCAAGCTGTAAAGGGCTTCTAGTCTCCAACTACCTAAAAAAGGCCATCAGTGAAATGTATCAACAAGGGAATATGGTGTGACTTGAGGAAAACCTCCCTCTACAAACAGGAAATACTAAGCAAGTTTTCACAATTACTCCTCCTTTGCTTTGCTTTTAAGTGAACCTAACTCCTCTTGATAACTGTTATTGTCTAAACTTTTTAAAATAATAAGTACCACTTAGGAGCAATTGTTATTTTAACTGTGAATTAAGATCATAAGTCTTTTGTTTAAAATGCAATCATGTGTTCTGAACACTTCCAAAGGTGCAGGGCTATAATTCCCTTGCAGGCAACCTATGCTTCCGTGAAATTTTTCATTTGCAAATTAGGTTAGTTTATGGCAGAAAATGAAAAGTCATCATCAGACAGACCAAGAAATGGGGCCATTCTTTACCTAGAAGGAACAATTAGCTGAAACATCTGTGGGGAAAATTTATCTTTCATATAGTGTCGATTTTAAAAAGCTCTGAAAGAATCACTCCCCAAATCTCAAAAACACACCTAATAATGATTTACCCCTGTGACCACTCATACCAGCCTGTTTACTCAAACAGAAACGGGAGTTGGGGAGTCCTTGAAAGAGGCCACACCCCGCAAAAGGGAATTCCAGGACGGAGTTCCAGTTCATCACTTGCCCGTGCTGGGTTTGCACAACTTCATTTGCATACATCTATCCATGTGGATCTTCCTCAACTTACGACGGGTTACATCCCAATAAACTCACCGTAGGCTGAAAGTATCAAAAGTCAAAAATGCATTGAATGCACGTAACCTACTGAACAGGATAGCTCGGCCTAACCTGCCCGAAAGGCGCTCAGCACACTTACATTAGTCTACGACTGGGTAAAATTAACGCAAAGCCTGCTTCACAACAAACTGCTGAATAGCTCATGTAATTTATTCAATACCGTACTGAAAGTGAAGAAGAGAACTCAAAATGCGAAGTCGAGTTTCCACTGAATGTGTAGCGCTTTCGCACTGTGGTAGTCGGAAATGCTAAGCTGAACCATCATAAGTTGGGGACTGCCTGTACGTGAGCCCCTGTAAGTGTGGGCTGTTCTCCCCAAAAAGACAGTCTATCATGTCTTCCACTAAATCCCCAGCAGGGAGGGGACGGCTTTCTTGGAACATTACCTCGCTAGTTTAATTTTCTAGATAAATTAGAAAAGATACAAGGAGAACAGGAGGGCAGGCTCTTAACAGGAATTCCTAATAGTTATTGGACATTGGGCTGTTCATCAGAAACATGTTGCTTGTCATTTATATAATGTTATTATTGAAAACTAACACACACACCCCTACAAAAAAATTTTTTTTCATCAAGATTGTGTGCCATGTTCAGCTCTATTTTTACTTCCAGCAAGTTGGATTCACTCCCTTTTTAGTGGCAACTCCTTTAGGAAACACTTTTAAAACCCGTGTTTTGAGAAATGAAGTTAATGGGCCAGAACTGGTTTATCATGAAATACTCATCAAGTCAGGAAATAAAGTTCAAAGCCTTCTACCCTTAGGTGAAGGGAACCTGTTTGGAGGACATTCTCAGGTAACGATCTCAAGGTCATTTTTCTAGAGTTAGTGAAGAGAATCCTAGAAATGCAAACTTCGATTCAGTACTATTATCTCTTGTCATACATGATTTAAAAAGGAAGGATCGTGTTTCATTTACTAACTCCAATAAAGTCATCAATCATTTTACATTACAGGCAGAATTCAAAAGAGCTAGAAGTCACCCTCTTTCTTCTCCCCATCTCACGGTAAGAGTGGTCAATTTTTAAATGTCTCCCAACTGGTAACAGCATTTGGAAAAGCTAGAAGAACTGGGGTTCTATGGGAAGGAAGCAGAGTGTATTGCCCTTCTCTACTCCAGGGCCACCCGTATCTGGAAAGTGGGGCACCATTCATTTGGAAGGAGAGTCTCCATTCCCTCAAAGGGTGAGGGGTCAAGGACACATTCCTGTTCTCCCAGGCTCTGGTTTTCAATATTCCTTACCAGCCCTCACATGATCTGTCACCACCAGCATGTGCCCTCATGTGACAATTAACTAGATCACAACTTATCTTATAGTCCTTACAGTTTAGGCTAATGCCTTTTGATGAAATGTGGCAATGGTTGATCACTTTCCTGGTACACAAACTTGTATCAGCTTTAATTTTAGAAAGTCATACTTAACAACCCACCCGGAATACCAGGACAGAGACTGTGCACCCAGCCCTTGTTTACAAGTCTACTAGCATCCCCGTTAAGTCTTCTAGTTAAGTCTTCTACAGTGTGGGATACTAGTTTATTCTAAGACTGTTACTTCCACCAGTCCTCTTGAAGACAGGAAACATGCCTTTTCTGGGCTTGCACACACTCACCACTCCTTATATGTTGGCAGTATGAAAAAATCAGATAATGAATAAAGGCTTAAATTCATTTACATGGACGCACAAACTGGGACACAGTAATATGCTGTAATGTATCCCTTCAATCATTTTTTTATTCAATCAATATTTAAAGCGCACTAGATACATCGAGATGACTAAAACAGGTAGGCACCTGCTCTTAGGATATTTATGGTTAATGGAAAAGACAGACATTGAATAGCCACACAAATTGTAGCCAATTGCAAATCCAGACAAACTGAATGGAAGGGTAAGTAAGGGTCCTGAGAGACCAGGAGACACTGAGGAAAGGATTCTAGTTACTCTGAGACTAGAGGGATGAATAGAAATTAGCCAGGGGGAGAGAGGAGGGAGAAAGAAGAAAGAATGAGAAGTTTGGTTTCTAGGCAGTGTTAACAACATATGCAAAGGCCCTGAGGTGGGAAAGAGCTTGATGCATTCGGGAAATGGATAGATCGGTGTGGTTAAAATTTAGCAATAGGAAAGGTGAAGCAGGAGTAACTGTGGAAATCTCCTCTCCCCCTCTTCCTCAGTGTCCACTATGTACTCTTCCTTTAAAATAACAAAATAAAACCGTGCAAGGCTTTTGTTGACCTGTCTAGAAGTTTTAAATTTTATCTTCAGATTAAAAGAAAGCCTTCCAAGCAGGACAGGGACAGAACCAGATCTGCACTTCAAAAAGATCACTCCCTGCTGTATCTCAGTGGGAGAAAAGGTGGGGAGTAAGGGCAACAGCAGGAGGCCGGCCAGAGGGCCCCTGAAGTCCTTGGGGTCTGGGCCAGACTGGGGATGGCAGACAGGTTTACTAGGAATGTTGGAGGGGACCTTCAAGGTCTCGGGTGATGGATTCAAAATGGCAGTGAGACAGAAGGACGATACGTGCCTGTGGGTTTATGCATTCTCAAAGCTAACCTAGCCCACCGGGGAAAGTGGTAGCAGGCCCAACTCCCAAGCCATCTCCCAGGCACACACCTGGGATAGGAGCTGCAGTTGAGAACGCTCCGTAACAAGCCCCAGATTGTCTCCTTGGGTCCTAGTTCTGGCACAAGCTGCCCATACATTTCTTCTAGACCTCGACACAAGGTCCTAGACCCCGGTCCAGGTCCTGACTTCACCTAAGAAAGCGGGTGCTTGAGAGAACCACTCACCCTCGTCAACAGTTGTGCAGCAGGGTGCAGAACTCCAGCCCTGGGGTTTCCACAGGAGAAGCCCCTCCTCAACCCGACCAACTTGACGTGTTCAGTGTTGCCAATGACAGACTCAAGTCACACAGACGGTGAAATCTCATCTCTCCTCTTCATTGAGCGGCCTGTAAACATCCTTCCTTTAAAATAACTAAATAAAAGCTCTGCTTCCCACTGTGAGTTCTGGCCTTGGCCGCCCCAACTGTCAGGGCCACAGCTGAGGACCTCTGGCCTCCCAAGCTTTTCGTTTCTGCTCTGTATTCCCTCCGCTCCATTCCCTGACGTCCAAAGCTCTTCTTAAAACATCCTTTGATTTCCGATTTCCCTTTTATATGGCCCCTACTGTCAAAAGCACAGTTTTGTTTTCTTGCTGGAGGGCAGATCCGAGTTCTTTGGCTGTACACCCACCACTTCCTGGTTCTGCTCCTACACCCCGCACCCAAGTGCTTGCCCCTGACAGTCCCCCAAACTGCTCTTCTCCGTGGCTACTTCCAACTCTGAAAGATGCATCCACTTTTACTTCTGTTAACAGGAAATAGTCCTCTCTACCTCTTCTTGCTTTGACCACTCTCTCTGCTCCAAGACAGCGTTCTCTACAAAATGAACCGGCTCACGGACCGGATGCTTTCCTAGGAGGGACCACTAGACACTTTCCAAAGCCCCAGGGTAAGATCCCATCCCTCTATTTCAAGTTCAGTCTGTCCCCTGATCTGAGGTGGGTAAATGGGGACAGCATGCTCTGGGGCAGGAGGAAGCAGGGCACTGGCTCGCCACAGGAAGGAGCGGTGGGACACGAGCAGCCCTCCCCTCAGGGGCAGGGCGGGGTGACCTGGCAGTACGGGGCTGGCACTGAGCATCATAGGAGGGGGCTAAACATGATTGCTTGGTTCATCAGCTGCCTGCTAATTCAGAGGTAACTAGATCCAGGCCCCCTTTTGTCCCTCCCCCTCCCTCAATCCTTGTGCACTGAGGGCTGTGCCGACAATGATTTCCACTTGTAGGACTCAAACCATGAGTTGAGGGCTTTGTCTGAGCCCTCGCAGGGTGGGCAGTGCTCCCAGAAGCAGAGGCCTCCCCTTTCTAGCTGAACACCACACCACAGCACAGACACCAGGACTGTAAGAAGGACCACCAAGGTGGCTGTCAGCACCCATACCTTCCTCGGTGTCTGGCCCCGTCCACCCTATGAAGACAGCCTGCCACTATGCAGAGATCTCAGGGACCCAAAGGCAGTGGGTGCAGACGGCTCAGGGATCCATTCTAATTCCTGTGGCATTCACACTGTCCTGGCAACTCGTCCCCCCAGAACAGAACCCAGAGCCAGCAAAGAACTCCATAAAGGCAACACAAAGATCATTTGCATGCAGGGGAGAGGCTACCCCCCCATCCTGTCCATTTACACAGGCAGAATGTGCCCTGGGATTCGAACCCAAAGGCTCTCTGCAAGCACCACAACTTTTCTGGAACCCCAGGGGAACAACAACAAACTCAGTCAATCAGAGCAAAAAGGAGGTGCTTCCTCCCCTCCTCTGAGGCTCACACTGTGCCAGCTACCAAATAATTTGCCAGGTTGTTTAATTTCCTTGGAACTCTGAATATCCCAAGTTCAAAACAGTTAATTCTGTGCTAGGAGAAAGATGAATCTTAGACAAACAAGGTTGCATTTGGGAAGGTGGGAAAAGCCACACCTGTTCTGATCTCCCCCTTCCACACAACTCACCTGTCATCATCCTGCATCTCCTTGTTGCAAAACCAGCATTCCTCTCACGGTTGGCTATGCACAAAATATCCTTCTGTTCTCCTAGTCACATCAAAGCACCTTCACGCTATGCAGACAGGTCATCGAGGGAATGAAGAAAATTAACAAACCCACCTAGGTTACTTCCATTAAAATTAGCCCCTCAGCCTGTAGGCTCTGTCAGTTTCCACAGAACACACACTCTGACAAGACTGTGGAAAACTCCTCACCTTTCCAGGTTGTGTCAACAGCTTGCAAACACAACAGGAGGATGGCGCCTCTGAGTTCTACCTGCTCTTCTGAAATAGAGGGAGTATCAGCACTCGGTCCCTAGCAGCTTTCACGTTTATCTTCATCTCCCTGCACATCACCACTGCCACCGAAGGAGCATGCAGCCACCTTACTGGATCAAGACTGGCGTCTTTCAATTATCTGTAAGGTCCTGAACACATTTAGCTCTTGTCTGCTTCTCCATCCATATCCTCCCCCCACTCTCTCCCTCATTCTACTCAGCCCCACCAAAAGGTTGTCTCCTCAATTCTTCAAACTCTCAAGTTCCATCTGCCACAGGGCCTTTGCATATACTATTCCTCTGCATGGAGTCCTCTTCTCACTTCTTTAACCCTTTCTCATCTCTTTGAGTCTCAACTCCAAAGTCACTTCCTCAGACTAGGGAAGGCCTTACATTTAACCTCTCATAGCTCTTACATATTTTGAAGCATGTTCCACAGTTGGTAATTATATAGTATTTTAAGATTATTTAAGGTCTATCTTCTCCCCTCAGAGTAAAAGTTTCATGAGAGCAGAAACAATGTACAATTTGCTTCAACAAAGAATACGGCACGCAATACATGCTCAATAGATGTTTAATTATTTCATCATGTCATTCCTCAGTAAAAAATTTTCCAGTGGCTCCCAGGACATTTCATGAAGTCTTAAGTTTTTCAGAATACTCTGTCATCCTGCCAAATCTGAAGAATTCAAAATTATTTCTTATTATTCACCTCCCCCCCAAGTAGTCTCTCCTGCCAAGGTCGCTGCCTCAGTCACTGCCCCTCATGTGAAATGGTCTCTTTTCTCCCCTCCACCTATTCACACCTGATCACCCATGAAAGTATAGGTACACAGGAAGCAGTATAACCCAGTGGGAAGAGTATAACTCTGGACTGCAGTCCTAGGTGCAAATTCAACCTTCACTGCTTATTGTTTGTGTAATCATGGCCAAGCCACGTCATGGCTCCGAGCTTCTCTTACAAAATGAAAAAAGCAGTATCCCCAAGGCCACTGTGGAAGTTGAATAAAGTGTTATCTTCAAGCTCTAAACTTACCTCCTGGCACATAGTAGAGACTAGATAACAATTAGCTCCCTTACACAATGCAAAGAAAACACTTTCCTTCTTCAAGTTAGACCATCATAAATGAAAGTCCACATGCCTAAAAGTTGTCATACTATAGAAACAGCAGTGGTCAAGTTCATACACAGAATTAGTTGCCAGGAAACTTAAGGATTATTTCCACTAAGAAGCATGGAGACCCTAATAGCAAATATATGGGTCCATTCCCACTAGGACTAAGCAGATCCTGTTCAGGGAGGAGGAGGGTCTGCTCTCTGTGCTATCAAAGAAATTCACGTTACAAAGCTTTCTTTCTCAAAGTGCCCGACGTGATACTAGTTTCTACGGAGGCTTAGCATCCTCTGTTCCTGGCCATCTTGTTCAACGAGGAGGGGTATCTAGGCAGCATCTGCTCTGTGCTCAATATTCCAGTTACTATTGTAGAAGATGCCAAAATATTAAACATGGGCCTTTCCCATAGGGCACTAACGGGGCAGCCAGAGGAGACCTGCCTTGCGAATGTGAGACCATACAGAATTCAGTGTTAAACTGGGTGGTACAGGCTAAGTTCAGGGGAATCCTCCATTCTCTTAAGAATCATTCATTCATTCAATAAACATCTGTAAGTAGCTTCAAACACTAGTAATGACTTAGAAAACCAATACCCACCTGTGTTTTAGGAGCTCATAACTCTCACCACCTGTGATCCCTTCCTCCCCATCCATTCAAATCCCCCCCCCCATCAAGGCCTTGGTCAAATCACACCTCCTCCATGAAGCCTTCCTTAACCATTCGGGACCAGTTCCACCTTCCTCCATCCCCCCGCCCTTTAAAAGAATGTTCTCTTCTGGATCTGATTTTACCACTCGCTTAACGTTGGCGGGGCCTGTGCTGTCCCCCCACCGTCTGTTACAGCATGGCTCTCATTGCACTTGCTCTCAGCATCTCTTTCCTCCATCTGCTTATGAACTCTGGGAGGCGTGGCCCTTGCATCTTCGGCAGATTTACAACAAATATATTTCTATTTGAATTACAGTATGTCTTCCTAAAAGCAACTGAGAGCAGAAAGAGGGAGTGAGAATGCCAAGTAACCCTTCCGGAAAACAAGCTATACGCTGGGTCCTTTCTTCAGACTCATTGAGGTCTTAATCATCCTAGGAGAGGGTACAGAGTCTTCCTGGAACCCTTCTTTCCCTCCTACACACATCTTCCTGAGCATGGTCACTGAGCAGCCAGCGCCTGCCCACCTTGGCCCTGGCAACATTCATTTCTCGGGTGGGCGTGTATTTAATGGTTTCCAGAATCACAGAAGTAATTATTTGCTGTATCCGATGGGCTGGAATCACCTCGGCTCTGCTCGTTCCTAATACACCCATCAACCAAATCTAAGTACCTCAGAGACCACGGAGAGAGAACACAGCTGTTTTTGCATGACCGCCTATGTGAACAAATTCACAAAGGCCTCGAAACGCAAGACCATCTAAAAATGGATAGGTTTACAAATGAGTGGCAGTTTTGTCAGGATGAACTAAACTACTGCACTTTTTTTTCTTTTAAAGAAGTCCACTCTTCTCCACTTCCTCCAAAGTTCTTTGTTCTTTTGCTCGAACAAAGTAAATTATTCCTCACCTTGGCAAGTTGATAGGAACGTGAGAAAATTATATTAAATCAGACATCCTTGAGATTAAAATAGATTGGAACAGGGGTTCTCTTTGTTTAAAATAATTCTTCAAAGAGAAAGCAAAAGAGCTTAAGGGAAGAAGAAGTTGTCAAACACCCTGAAGCACTTTGGAAGCACCTAAGATCTACAAACTATTGATATGTTAATTAGCTTTACTTTCATCTGGGATAGGTGTTCTGGAGTCAGGGTCACATTGCTTGGAGACATTTTTGGCCTCTTAAATTTCAATCTTGAAAGACATTGGAAATGCCTCCGTTTCTCCATTTCAGAGTGGCTTCTTCTCCCTTACTGTAATTTCCTGAGACTTCATTCTAGGTGGCTTAATATTGTAAAGCTGATCACCTAATCCAGGAGAGAGCATACAATCCATTAAATTCATCCACCATCAGCCTTCTGTCCGGATCAGGAACTAAGCACCTCACACAAGAGAAGGAGAACGTCAGATTTTTAATCAGTGAGTGATTAGCTGCGAGAGTGGGTCCTATGTAGAATTTTAAATGGCTCGAGAAGGAAGATGCTTTCCAGCAATAACCCTCTTCAGTAATCTATTTCAATATTGCTAAGCCCTCACTGCTGAAAATTCTGTCTTGCACCCAACATAAATCCCATGGGGCAGTTTCGCTCTGATTCTATTCCAGGCAAGACTCCCCTTCCAAGTTCTTGCAAACTTCTTCACACTGGTCTTGGTCTTGAACCAATCAAGGAAGGTCATGCAGAACGGGAAATTTAGACCATGAACAAGAGTCCAATGCAAACTTAAAAGTGCCTAAGGAGTCTATTTTAGGTTTGAAGTAAGTCAATGTTATTTTGCTCCATCAGTTCACATTTTCTTTTCTCAAAAAAAGCTAGTGCTGAGGTGCCTGGGTGGCACAGCGGTTAAGCGTCTGCCTTCAGCTCAGGGCGTGATCCCGGTGTTATGGGATCCAGCCCTACATCAGGCTCTTCTGCTATGAGCCTGCTTCTTCCTCTCCCACTCCCCCTGCTTGTGTTCCCTCTCTCTGGCTGTCTCTATCTCTGTCAAATAAATAAATAAAATCTTAAAAAAAAAAAAAAAGCTAGTGCTATGAGCTATGTGATCGCTCACAGAATTTCTACCGTCTTCTGGAACAGAGGTGGGCCAACTATGACCTATGGGCTGAATGCCTGCTTTTATAAATAAAGCTGCACTGGCACGCAGCTCTAGGCCCATTCCTTGACATAGTGTCTTATGGCGGCTTTCTTGCTGCAGGGGCAGCAGAGTTGAGTCGTTGCCACAAAGACCACATTGCCCACAAATCCTAAAATGTTCACTATCTGGCCCTTTACAGATCTTTTCTGTTAGCACCAAAATATTACCGCTACAATGCACAGTATCAAAAACCCTAGTGTAATGCCCCAAGAAAACACTTTGCTTATCTTAAAAACTGAGACCAACGGCTCTATGATTAGTTCAACAGTGGTCATTAGCAGACCTCCACAAGCACCTTGTCCTAGCATCCGATTTGCCATCAGCATCACAAATCTTGTTCTACCACCTCATTCGACATGCCTCACCAGATTAGGCCTGTGCCAACCCTG
Source organism: Ailuropoda melanoleuca (assembly GCF_002007445.2). NCBI lineage: Eukaryota > Metazoa > Chordata > Mammalia > Carnivora > Ursidae > Ailuropoda > Ailuropoda melanoleuca. The sequence continues at coordinate 46,011,554 of NC_048222.1, read as the reverse complement.
CCCGTAACAAAGCACTAAACAGCAGCACCATATGATAGAATTAACCGACACCACAGCCCTGCGTAAGCACGTGACACATATTAGCATGTAACCGGGATGTAAGTTCTGCAAGGACTGGGTTTTGTCTGTTCGGTTCACTGCTGGATCCTCCATGCTCAGAACAGTGAGGAGCATTTTGCAGTTACTCAATAAATATTTGAGGAATGAATGAAAGTCAGTCTTCACTAAAATGTCACAGGGTTTGTTCCAGTGTTAGGCAAATTAGCAAAGGGGGGATTTGAAACCAGGTGGCCTCAATCTCTGAATACCTCACCACCCCTGTTAATACATGGTTCAGTCAGCAAGCCTTCCTCCAGCCCATCTTATTTTCAATGAAATCAAAGACCCTCTGGCAAAGGGGTAACTAAGTCTAACCTGATTAAATGGTAAGCATTTATTGGGGCTTGATTTACTTAGTCAGCACTGTATTAGAAACAACACACGTCAAAAAAAGAAACAGAAGATGCTTTTTGCCTGTAGCACATGCAGAATGGTACAGCTGTTAGAAGCATGGACTCTGAAAGACTGCCCAAAGTTCACATCTTGACTCCATCACTTATTGGCTACGTGATCTTAGGCAAGTTATTTTACCTCCTAGTGCCTCAGTTTCTCTGTCTGTAAATGGGGATGACCATAGTATCTAACTGAGAGGGTTGCTGCAGTTACAGGGCTTGCCACATGGTGAGTACTTTTTATACACACACACACACACACACACACACACACACACGACTTTTATTTAATTCTGCGATTCTAAAAATAAACAGTCTTATTAGTAAGAAATACAATATCCTATTTTTTTTATAAAGATATTTTTTTAAAAGATTTTATTTATTTATTTGACAGAGAGAGAGACAGCGAGCGAGAGAGGGAACACAAGCAGGGGGAGTGGGAGAGGAAGAAGCAGTCTCCCAGTGGAGGAGCCTGATGTGGGGCTTGATCCCAGGACCCCGGATCACACCTTGAGCTGAAGGCAGACGCTTTACGACTGAGCCACCCAGGTGCTCCATACAATATCCTATTTGATAACCCAATGTGTTGCCAGGGCTGATGGTTAGAGAAGAGAACCATCTAAGTCCTAGAATACTCTTCCCCAATATACTTTTTGGTTAATTTCTACTCATCTTTCACATCTAAATGCCACTTCCCTGACCAACCCATTCTCCCACTGGGTCCAAATCTGCTGCACAATCCCCATACAACCTGCACTCTGCACTTCCTCTCTACAGGTAACATCACCCCTAGAATCGCTTGGGCAACAGAATGTCAACTACGAGTGTGTAGTTGTTTGCGTCTGTGTCTCGTCTGCATCTATACCGGTGCCTTACACACAGGAGACCTCCATAAATGTTTGTGGACTGAATGATCACACAGTGTGGACCCCGAATGCAGGAGAAATTACTATGGCCTTGAAAAGTCTAAGTATGAGACTGGAGGTAACGAGGGAATAAAACAAAGAAAGCGGAATGGTGTGCAGGACTTAATATTTTCCTTTTTTTTTTTCCAAGGTAAGAAACAACAGTGAGATGTTATTTCTAGAGAAGAATGTATACAGCTTATCTCCAAATCTCAAAACCTCCTTTAAGTGCTCAGAGAGGAGGTCAAGCTGGGTTTGCCTCTGTTCAGACAGAAGCAGAGATTACTGGAAAGCATCCTGCTAGCTGGTTCACTGGGGTTCCTTTTAATGTCTCTGAGAACTACCAGAGTGCATTCCTCAAGGAGGAAGAAAACCTTGGTAGGGAGATTTGCTTTTCATCTTTTCCACATTGATTTGGTGATTGAAGGCAGTACTACAAACTAAACTTTTACCTCTGTTAATTCAAATATGGCTCTTGAGTTATAACTTTTCTTGTCAAGTTCATACACATAGAAGCATATACTGTCTTCCTTCTGCACTCTAATTAACAATTATTAAATACAGAAATTTTGATTCTCACTAAAGCACAAGGTATGCATTCTCTCTTAAGATTCTCATCTTACTTCTCAGGGTATTATCAAGGATGCTCATATTCCAGGGAAAGCATAAACCTTATCTTGACTTAGCTATCAGAGATGGGAAATTTTAAAAATTAAGGAAAAAGAATGAGTCTTAATATGCAATGCAAATGAGTAAATTTTGTAAAAGGCAAAGATAAAAAATTATAATCCCTTTGGCATGCCGTTCATTAAGAAAATTCTTCCTGGGGATTATGAGTTTTAAATACGCTCTGCACATTCAATCATGTACTCACTCAATTCAACTACTATTTGTTGTGCATCCTTTTACTCACTCATTCAGTTCAACTAATTTATCAAGAACCCTCTACGTGTAAGGCTCCTGCCAGGTGTAGGAGATTGTGGTCACTGGCATCAACATGGACTTGAGTAAGTGTGCCAATCAAGACGACATAACCCTGTGCTTTTTCAGAGCATGCTTTGTGGACCAACATGGTCCCCACCCTGGTCAATACCGGTCTGGAGCGAGAGAAGTTCAGGAACTGATAGTAAGCTTTTAAAACCTTTCACGTAAGTTTGACATTTTATGTCTGGTAACTTCAAAAAAAAAAATGGGGGCTTGTATTTTTAAATTGCTTTTTTCTTTTTAATTGTATCGTTTAAAAGTATTCATCCACAATGGACTGAACACAGAGGAAGTCTGAGGAGCCTTGCTGGAGGAAAGAGCCCAGGAGAGAGAGAATGAGAATGGGAGAGGGAAAGCAAGGGAGTAAGCGCCCTTCAAGCAGTGAAGGGTACCAGGGAGCAGTCCAAAAAGGCTTCCTGGAGGGAGTGGCATTCGCACAAAGCCTGACAGGACAGCAGAATTTGAAGGCAAAGACTGGGGAAAAGGCCTTTTGAGGCAAAGTGAAATGAGGAGCCAGGAAGTGAAGGGTCATACAGGCTACAGCATGTGTTTAAGTCTCTGAAAAGGAAACGGCGGGTGAATAACAATGGTGACTAACATTTATAGAATACATACTGCAAGCCCGGCTCTGCTGAGAAGATAGTGGGAATGATCTTATTTGTTCCTTCCAACTCCCTGAGGGGACACTGATCTGTGAACACAGCTCTCGGGCAGAGGACAGTTACCATTCACAGACAGAGGGGCACCAACTCTGTCTCCTCCTGGATGAGAGGGTGGGACTAAGTTGGGTTTGTAAATAATCTATTTAAATGAAAGACATAAACTTGTCCTGAAAGTTTACAGTGGTGATGTGAGCCCAAGGAGGAGTAAGCAGGTGAGCAGCAAAGCATGGGCTTCTTAGGTCCCGCAAGACCCCTTTTGCCGCACATCCTTCCTTCGTGACCTGGGTAAAGCTCCCCTGAACTGGGTGCCTCCGGTTCCTGCTAAGAGCAGCCACCCGGCATTGGTAGGATTTTGTGCCTCTACCTAATTAAATACAGACCTTAATCTAATCTTAGGAGACGTGTGTTCTGCTCTTACCAGTTAGTACAGAAATCCGGCATTTGCTTTTAAGTAAGTGTGATGTGACTTGCATAGATGATTTGAACTCAGGCCTGGTTGCCTCCAGAGAGGCAGGAAGTAAGGCTGGCATGGTGGGTGGAGACCAGGAGACACCTGGAGGCCCAACTCTGGGCTCAGGATGTGGGCTTGGAGCCCAAAGACAGTAGGGGGCTAATGCAGATGCATGGGGCATAAGAATCGTATGGGAGGTTTTTCACCTCCACAGAGAACATTATTTGGCTTCATAGAAAGATAGTACGGCAAATGACAAAGTTACTCTTGTGGCCCTACGTCACTGGTCCTCTTGAGGAAAACAAAACAAAATAAAACAAAACAAAACAAAACAAAGGGCTGATTTAACCAAGTCAGCTCTTCCTAAACCAGGTCCTTACAGTGTCTACAGTCATTCCCAAGTCCACGTGTTGCAGACAAGGTCTTCAAATGTCTAGCTAGGGAGCTCCTGAACCTGCTTTTAAAAATTTATATTATGTATTTTATAATATATAAATACAATTAGTAATATTAAAAATATACCCCCACCGGCACACATACACACACCCACCTCCACCTTGAGGTACAGTGGCCTTGAGACACTGCACATAAGGGGCATATGTGGTCTTGTCCGTTTATGAGTTTGGGAGGCACTCCAGCGACCTTTAAGATGTCAAGCGCCGTAAAAATCAAAGTGCCTGTTATCCTGGTGAATTGGCTGTCGTTGCCAAAGCAAAGCGAGAGACAGAGTGAACCGTGGCAGCCCCGAATAGCTATTCTTTGAGGGCCAAAAATCATGATTTTCAATGTTTTTCCATCTAAAATAGGGGAACATTACTCACTAGGGCTGACACCGTTTCCTGCCCCATGAAGCTGAATTTGTACGCCAGCAATACCGTCTCGAAAGAAGCCCTTAATACAGAAACGTCACTCGAAAAATTCCTTATTTCAGCCAACACAGCTTTGGGTTTAAAACTTCACTATGAGACTAAAACTTTGGCTCACCACAGAGACGACTGGAGAGACTTTAAAAAAAAAGACAACAACAAAAAAAACAACTGGCAACCCTGGAGACTGATGTCCCTGCTCCAATCCATGTCACCACTGCCCTCTCCCCCAAGGCCAAGGGAATCCTGGAGAAAGGGACAAAGGGCTGAAATTTCAGCTTGAACCACACGAGCGGCACACGCTCCGAAGCATTTAATACTCAGGTGAGTTTCAGCTTTAAAAAACCTTGTCAAGATAAAGGCCAGACCACTGATTCCTTCAGCATCCATTCCATGAAAAGGGGAAAATTATATTAATAGGATTTTTAGCAGGAAAAAAATCCGTTGCTGTGAGGCGTCGTCAAATTTTTTCACTGTACTCCTGTTTAGCGAAGTGTCTGTTGGTGTGAAACTGGGCATAACATTTACCTCTGTTGCCTGAAAGAACTTACCCAAGTTTCCACAAGTAAAAATCCTGCAGACAAATGCTACCCTGCAAAACAATTTCAGAAGCTTCGGGTCTGTAACCCCCTCAGAGGAAGCTGGTTACATAACTGGCTTTTCAGTGAGGACAGCTATCCTTACACCTTGCCCTTGTCATGGAAATAAGCCGAAGTGGCCTTACCCCTTCTGATGGAGGGTCTTGGCTGGTATTTGTCCCCACACGTGGCCACAGACAAGCCCCAGGGTCTCAGTACACTGGCTCTTTGCCTGGAGGGTGTGAGAACTCCCTTGTAACATCAAAATAGCATGTCGACTCCCACATGATTCAACTAATAATTTGAACCCATTAATAAAAAATTATTTAGCAGTGCTTTAAAACAAATACTTGTTTATAAGTCCCAAAGCCATCTACATGTATTTGCAAAGGAGTAGTATAGAAGACATTACGTGTGAAATGGCGAGGCACTGTTTGACGGTGGGAGGTATGTGGATTCCCACACCCCTAGAGAAGACTCAGAGGTCCGTGGGGATCCAGCACCCACAGGTTTGGAATCTTGGGTCTGGCCCAATGAAGACACTGCTCTCTTTCATATCTCCAGAAAGCACGAAGGAGCTGGCTTTCAAGTCTTTTAATTTTGTCCTTTTTACTGGGAGGTGCTCCACTATGAAGGCTTTGTAACGGATATTCAACGAAATGCAAATATGAGCCACATTCAAGGGCACCATTTAAAATGAAAACCCACAGAAGATCTCTCAGCAAACCACTGGTTTTCAAGTTTTAAAGGGAGCTTGGCTGACTTGAAAGACTGGACACTTGATCCTGGACGGGCCCCTCCACACGGCCCCCCACCACAGTCCTACTGGTGCTGAGCATGGAATTTCCAAAACAGACTCCCTCCAACAAAGCCAAGAACACATTTTTTGTGGCTTCAGAGTGAAGGGAGGTTTCTCTTTATTAGAGAGAGGTGGCAATGCTAAATGGACTCCTTTTCCCTCCCTCGTATGATACCAGTTTCAGGAAGTCAGCCTCCCCAGAGACGTGCATCAGGAAGGGAAATGCCTCTGTGAAGGTGCCACATGGCTGGGGACACTTAAGTTGGCCCAAATAGACTTGGAAAAGAAGAAGCACTTTCAGGACCACAGCCTCTCTGAAGCCAGGAGGAGCTGGACAATTTGGGCACAAAACGGAACAATCTAGTCATTGTTCTACAAAGAGCACCCAAGGGCCAGAAATCTAAGAAGTAGTCAGTGAGGGGCGGGTTTCCATGCTGGGGGGCATCATGAGCTGGGTTCTACGGGAAGCTGAAGAAGTCCTCAGCGGCAGAGGGAAGCTCCTTGGGTAGGGGGAGAAAGAGTGAGCCGCGTGTGGGGAAACAAGGTACTTTGGTGGGGTGGCTCAGTATCAAAGTAAGACCCACCACTAAAGAAACTGCCTGTGTAGTCCAGGCAATTTAGAGGCAACTCACAAGAATCCACTGCGGGTCCTTCAAAGCTTCCTCAAAAAGCAGTCTTGGTGGAGGATAAGCCATGTTAGCAACAAGGGGCAAGAGGAACCGAGATGGCAAGACACCCAGCTATAAACTGGTGGTAGTCACTGAAGTGAGATGCAGATGGCATTAGAAAGGAGACAGGGGGTGAGGAGATGTAAATTAATGGGCACCGCTGACGGATGGTCCCCTCCTAAGCAAGTCATCAGGCTTACTGGCTAGCCGGGGGACCCATTTCAGAATTTTCGGTATAGACCAAACAGGACATGGGTTGACCATGTGCATCACTGGCCTGAAGCAGGAGTACTGGAACCCTAAAATCTTCTAACGGCCTCGCAGCCCAGTCACCTGTCCCTGGACACCTCATCCTGGACATCGCATACCAAGCAGTCATGCCTTGGAAGTGAACAGATATAACGAGGTAGCGAAATAGAGAAATCCGCCAGATGATAACTGTCAGTGAAACGTGAGATTTTCAAGTTGGAGAGGACGTAAATCTCAAACAACGTGCTGCTCATTTTCTGGAGACGGCAGAAGGTGAGCAAGCGAATGTGCTGTCCCCAGGCCCCGAGAGCTGGACCCAGTGGTGCTCCGTGAGCTCCGTTCCTGGCTTTTCCACTGATACACTGGATAAAGCGAAGAGGTTTTTAATTTTTTTCCTGAGCCTCCGATTCTGCATTGTAAATAGAAAAGATAGAACTAAATGGCTTCTAGGTCCCCGCTAGCACTCACTTCTTACGTGATCAATGCTCCTAAAATTGCGATGTGTCCAGGTGGGGAAGTTCATTTACCCCCTATCTGGTTTACGCTCACTTAAGGGGGTGATTTCTTTCCTCTGAGGCTCTCATCTTGCCCATTATTCAGAGTGAGCTGCCTCCTGGTGTGCTGTCAAAATACATCAGCTTCAAAGACAAACACACACCTTTCAATCCAAGGCCAAGATAGTTTACTGTATAATTTATGATAATGTTAAGTCTGTTTCTCATAAATGTTAATGATGCCACTTTTTTTCATAGATGGGTAATTCTCAGAAAAGCAGCTGGATGTTAAAAGTTACATTTTCTTTTTAACAACATAACTGCCTCAGCCAACAAATCCGATTAAAACAAAATAAAACTCCACTGGGTTGCAGGCACAAAGATTCTGTTAATGGCAGTAAGTAAATCCAAAAATAAAACCATTCAAAGATTCTGTTCTCGTAACTGTTTATCTACCATGATTTGGTTAAGTTCACATTCACAGACTTTCCTCCACTTTAATGTGTAGGTATTAATAGAGAAATAATCTTTTTTTTGCCTTAATTCTTGTTCTTTCTTTTCCCACAAGTTGCTGAATTTGTTGTATATGAATATTAGTATAATATGTCTAATAACCTCCCAAATTCTTTCCTGCTAAAAAGGTTTTGCTACCAGTTATTCAACTTTTTCTCATTTATAGAATTAACAAAACTTAATTTGAAATAGAAATGCCGTCATTTCATCTTTTATTCCCGATAGAATTGGTTTGATTGCCAAATGTTTTGAAATATTTTGCCTCAGATATCGGGAACCTGGGTTTTGGAATTGCTTGAATCTTTCAAAGTCATTCCCTGACAAAAGAAATTGAGTTAGTAAGTTCAGGTCATCTAGCATCCTGGGGTGGGGACTTCCAGAATTCTGTATTTTCTATTTTGAAGCATCATACAGTCCATCAAAATAAGAAGGTAATTATTCTTAAATACTGATATTACAAAATACAGTAACAGATTAACATAAAGAAGATTTCAGAAATCCACAATGAAACAGCCAGAAGATCATAAAAAAATTAGGTTCAGTGTCCTCCAATTCAGTGGCCTCAGGACACCATGGTTCTAGTCTCTCTTCCACTTGATCAACTTGCAGCTTTACTGATTGTTTCATTCATTCTTTAATTTGAATTTGACAGCAAGATACTGTGCTGAGTATTGGTTACAGACAAGTAGAAGACAAGTCTCTGCTCTCACACAACCCACAGTCCAGGGGAGAACGAGACACACTGGCAGATAATCCCACAACGTGGGTGTGCTGACAAACATACAGACAGCATCAGGAACAGAAATGGGCAGAGGTAATGGGGGCAAGGTCAGGGCTTCAAGGTTCCTTGAAGGTGATGCCTCTCCAATGTCTTAATACCTGCCTTGTCTTGGCTTCACAGGCCACTTGTGGGGCTGTCATGAGGGCGAGCTTGGAAACGAAAGCACAAAAAGCTGGATGGGAGGGATTTTCTGGACAAGCACGGAGGCTGCAGCCTAAGGGGAGCTCTCCTGAGTCTCTGGTTCTTGAGGGAAACATCCAAACATGATTTGGAGGAGGGTTTCTAAAAACCCAGTTTCAGCTGATTTTCTCAAGTTTATTCGTATTTACAGAGGACGGAAAATGAAAGGAGTGTATATCTCCATTTCACAGAAGAGGAAGTTCAGGCACAGGGCCCAGGCAGAGGAGATTCTCCTGGGGGTTGGGGGGGAAGCCTCAGCTGGAGGTCTAAGAGAAGCCCGCCCAGCGTCGTGATGGTGGGAGAGGGCATTCTCCTTCCATCACACTCCCCTCCTGCCAAAACCAGAAGCAGTGATTTTCTCTTCGTGATTTTTTTTTCCTTCCTCAAAACAAGTCAGTAAGGAAACAAAATTGACATTTAAAACTTCCAAAAATATTTTTGAAATACTTTTTTCTCCACTTCTTTCCAATGCAGACAGAGCAGGTTTCAAGGCTTAATTCATTTCTCCCGTGAACTGAAGGTGGTACTGACAAGCCTGTCGTGAGTGCCTATGAGGACTTTAAGTGCAAGAGAAAATAGGAAAAAAGGAATCCCATGGGGGTTGGCGTCCTTGGAAGACACTGGAAAGAAGGACTATCTGCCCAAACTGGGTGTTGAGGTCTGGGAAGGTCCAGTCCACAGACAAGGAACGACAGCCACTGTGGAGAATGGAGAGGAGGTCAGGTTCAGGACAGTCTCTGGGCCTGCCTGGAAGAGGACAACTTCCCAGAGTCCTCCTCAAAGATAATGTGCCATCAGAGCTCACCCCGCCACTGCCCCCCAGGTTAGCCAAAAGGGCCACAATCAAAAATTAGACTTAACGCACCTGTTTCCTGTATCCCTCCCATCATAATCAATTCTTATGAATGAAGCAAATGGCAGCGGTTGGTTGAGGTGCCCCAGAACTAACACGTTTGTTCTATGCACACTTGGTGTGCTTGCCCTAGGGATATGAAGAACCAGAGAAATCTGGTCTTTGTACTGGAGAAGTTCCTAGCACCGAGAACACCACCTACCCCCCTCACTCTGCGGTACGAAGTGTCAGGGCAACAAGAGGTTAGTACACATGCTGGGGGCATACCGATGGGCAGGGGAAGAGGTTTTCAAAGCAGAGCTGATGGTAGGGGAGAGCATGGATACAAGGCTATGTAAACACACTGTGCATTTGGGGGAAGAAGGAAAAGCCAGTGTCAGATCCAGTGTGGATGGCCACCTGCTAGGTTGTGGTTATCAGCCCTCGCTACCCATCTGAAACACCTGGAGAAAATACACACACACACACGCACCAAATATCCTGCATGTTGACAGGGGTGGTGGTTACGGGATGTATTCCTACATAAAAATTCATCAAACCATGCAGTTAAGATACATGTACTTTACTATCTTAAATCACACCTCAAAAAAAGTTAAAATATCAATCCCCAGGCCCCCACTCAAAACCAATTAAGTCAATCTAATATATGAGGAGGGCTGAAGACCATTGTCTTATGCAGCAAATAAAAAACAAAATCCCCTATTAAAAGCCACAAGATTTTTTAACAAGAATCAAAGCCTTATATTCCAATATCTGCTAAAGAAAATTATTTCTTTTAAAGATTCTATTTATTTATTCAACAGAGATAGAGACAGCCAGCGAGAGAGGGAACACAAGCAGGGGGAGAGGGAGAGGAAGAAGCAGGCTCATAGCAGAAGAGCCTGATGTGGGGCTCGATCCCATAACGCCGGGATCACGCACTGAGCCTAAGGCAGACGCTTAACCGCTGTGCCACCCAGGCGCCCCTGCTAAAGAAAATTATTAAAAACAAATTTATTGGGGGTCCCGTTAGTGCCCTTTGTGAAACAAGCATTATCTCCAATCCTTTAGCACCACCCTATAAAACTAGGTTCTAAGAGGCCCATTTTACTGACAAGGAAACAGAGGTGAGAGGTTATTCTCTTGCCCAAGGGCACACAGCTAGTAAGAAGCAGAATTGGAGGGCTGTATGTAGTACAGTGATGTGTGTTTCTCCTGAGGAACCCACGCATCCTTTCTGAAGGGAATTACTAAATACCATCAAATGACTGAGAGCATGCACTCAGACCTCTCCTACTTGAGCTCTAACAATTTTTCAAAGTGGGGGCTTTTTTTTTTTTAAGATCTTATTTACTTATTCGACAGAGAGAGAGACAGCCAGCAAGAGAGGGAACACAAGCAGGGGGAGTGGGAGAGGAAGCAGGCTTCCAGCAGGGAGCCTGAAGCGGAGCTCGATCCCAGAATCCCAGGATCCCAGGATCACGCCCTGAGCTGAAGGCAGACGCTTAAAGACTGAGCCACCCAGGCACCCCTCAAAGTGGGAGCTTTTTGCGACAGCACTGATTTCTGCACAGGATCAAGCCTGAAGTCAGCAATGATTACATTGCCCCTTAAAGCCCTTAGCTACCTGCATGTCTCTTTGTCTTTGTGGGTCTCATTGTAAGCAATTCATTTCAGCTTCAGTCCGTACCAGAATCTCAGATCTGTTGTGCCGAGGGCAAGAACAAATGCCCTCCTAACAAGACTCTGGGCATCACTAGGGTTGCCTGCAATCCCAACTTCCTAAAAGCCATATTCTTCATGAGCAGATAACAAAGCTCGTAGGAATGGAAGAAACTGCACAAAAGCAAAAAATGACAATTCAGAACATACACCCATCGAGTGATGGCATTAAGGAAATCCTAAAAGCCCTTAGCAATGTAGCTGCGGAAAGAAAAAAAAAATGACTTCTTATAAAAAAAGAAAAAAGGCCCAAGCAGAAGTTGTAATAAGGATCCGTATACATACTGCATGTTATGAAAATTACTGCAGCATTAAAAGTGGTAATAGCATAATGTCGTCTAGTGTGTATGAAATCCCAGACAATGTAAGATGGGTGGCTTAAGCATAAAGGCTAATACCGCCTAGAAACACCAAAGAAACAAGAACTGCACGTAAGATGAAAAATATTCTCTTGGTGTTTCTTGATCACCTTTCTCGGGGCTTGCAAGGGAGTAAACAGTGTTTCCGGATGGCACCTCAGCATTCCTTGGCACTCACACGACTTTCTTTCTTAAGCCAGGCTCTGCTGTTTGAGCTGAGAAGTTTTGGTGGTCTTTGTTTCCCGTTATTCCTTCACTCCCTATTCTAAGATCTCACAATGGATAATGGAGAGTGGGGAAGAGGGACTGGGAATGAAGAAAGGCAGCTTTTGAAAAGGGGCATTTTTGGTAAACTGAAACCTACGGAAAGGAAGTGTGTGCTAATGGGAGAACTACAGAGCTGGAATGTATTTAAAGGTGTCCGCTCCAAACTGATTTTGAAAGGAGGAAACCAGGCTTAGGGCACCAAAGGGATTTGCCTGAGGTTACAAAGCTGGCTTCCCGGCAGAACTGGGTCTAATAAAGCCCTAACTTACATTAACGGCTCCAGAATGCTTTAAGCCCTTTCCCAGATAGGATGTCATGAACATCCCTTTTTTCTGGAGGAAAAACTGAGGCTAAGGAAATCTGATTTTTGCCTAAGTGTATACAACTAGTCAGGTATGTGGTGTACTCCTCTGACACCCAGAAGACTGCCTGTGTGAGGGGTCCACGCGAGGCTTCATTAGTCCTGAATCACCCCAGATGGAGCTGAGCCTTCGCCCTCTGCCCACACCCCAGTTTAGGGAGACTGCATGACTGGGTAAAATATATTCGGGCAGCTGCAGGCACGTGCCACACTGAGAAAACTGAGACAAAGGCTCGGGGTGTCCGGGCGCAGGGAAGCTGTATTACAAAGGTACATCACTTTCATATTCATTTGCACATTTTTCCTCATAAGAAAATTAGGCTTTAATGTAACCTCAATTTCAACCTTGTTGCTTTATCGCCTAAAGCCCATTAGAGAGCTATTTCCCAGGGCCAGGAACTTATGATTGGAGGTCAGGAGGCTGGGGTTTTAATCGACTCATGATGAGGCTTCTTTCCTGGGGCTCCACTCCTCGGTCTCAGCTCTGCCCTATTCTCAGGGGGGATGGTACTCCCTACATAGGCACTGAGGATTTTTCTTAATACACCAGAGGCTGTCTTAAACTGTGTGTGTGTGTGTGTGTGTGTGTGTGTGTACATGGAGCTTGGGATGGGGCAAAGCTGTCACTGACTCACGGCCCAATGTATGTCAAAACAAAGCAGCTAATGCATCACCCCAAATAATACAAGAGCAGTGTTGTCTGTCCCCTCGTCCTCTTCCTTCCCCTGGGCTACATCAGGGCATCTAATACACTGCGGGGTGCACAGGCAGAGCCTCTAAGGAGTTTCCTGTGGACCAAGACAACGAATCTCCCCAGAACTCCTCATTGCTACTTACAGACTGGGAATGTTCTACCCCCCTGATTCTTAAACTTAGATCCATCCTGAAAGTGCCCTGGTAGTCTTATGGGGGCGGGAAGGCTGATACTTGAGCTCCCCCATTCCTACCAGAGTCTGATGGGATTGGTCTGGGGTACAGTTGAGGCATTGGGATTTTTCTTCTCTTTTTTCTTTTCTTTCTTTTAGATATATTTATTTGAGAGAGAGAGGAAGAGAGCGCACAAGCACAGGCAGGGGGAGGGGCAGAGAGACTCTCCAGCAGACTCCTCACCTAGTGCAGAGCCCAGCGCAGGGTCTGAGCTTGATCTCATGACCCCGAGATCATGACCTCAGCAAAAACCAGGGGTTGGACACTTAACCAGCCCAACCACCCAGGGGCCCCTAGGCACTGGGATTTTTAAGTACCTCTTCCTCTCCTCCTTCCTGGGGGTTGTACTATGCAGGCAAGTTTGAGAACCGTGGCTCCAGCCCGGGCCTAAGGGAGATTTCCTAGCTTGCCGCAGACCCTAAATGTCTTCCCACCTTCCACGTCCACCCCTACCAAGGAAGAGGGAAGGCTGTCCTCTCCCTCCATGCTGGGGGCGAAGCTTTTCAGGCACTGCACAGCTCCAGGTAGGGTGCTGGGGAGAAAACAGGTGCAAATGACTTATGACTGCTTCAAAGTCCTCAAAGTCTCTCATTGTACTAAATAAAATGCTTATCAGGCCTCAGACTTCCGTAAGTACAAACAACCACAGGAGGCCCTGCGAGGTTCCTTACCTCTAGGAGCCCAGCACCACGCCGGCTCTGCCGACTGCCTTCAAAGCACAGCTCCCTCGCTGCTCCCCAAGGCCAGCCGCCCATCTCCTGGCCCATTATGCAGCCTGGCATGGCCGCCTCCCTCCCCAGCACCATTAAGGTATCGGTTCCTTTTCCTTTAAGCCATTCTCTTATCAGGGCTCAGAGATAATGCAATCACTAGGAAAATGCTGTTTTTATATTCTAGTGGGTACAGCTTATAATAATTCATGCTGGTAGGTTTTGTTTCCCGTGTATTTGGGTCCTGGCTGCAGTCTACCTCCAGGCAGGAACAAAATGGATGCACTGGATGCTGGTTCAGCACCCTCTCTGTCCGATTAAGTAAGAGCAGAGTGTGGACAGGCCTCACAGGTCTGGCTTCTCAGAAAGACCTAGAGCAACAGGCCGAACTTGAACATGGCTTTCTAGCCAGACAATCTCAAGAGAAGAATAACCCTGTAGCTTCTGACACAGGTTAACTAAAAGCAGTGCTTTGTCTGGACTGGACTGGGTATTAACCTTTTGTTTTTTCTCAGCATCATTTTCCCCTCAATCTCCCACTCTTCAAATCCAGCCTGACCACAAGAAAACCTCGATCCTAACCCAGGGCCTGCTGCTAATGAGCCTCGTAAACGAGTTACCCTGAACTCCTCTCGGGCCTCAGTTTTCCTATCTAGTAAGGAGATCACACTTGATTAGATGACTGCTAATCTTCATTCTGACCTCATGTGCCTCGATGACTGTGATCCCTTTTTAGTCCGTTCTAATTTTTAGGTCTTTCCAGCATCTATTCCATAGCTGGCAATAGCGTTGTTATCTTTCCATCCCTGTCCACCCCTGGAAAAAAAAAAAAGGATGTGTTCGGGTTGGTGGGAGAGAAAGGATGAAAATAATTCCATTTTTAAAATCATTATCAATGCTTCGTTTTCTTGCAACATTGGTGGCATGAAAATAAATTAGCTATAAAATATAAAACTGCCTTTTTCCACACTAAATGTCATATTTTACATCTATTAACATTAGTATTCATATCAAAAGCCAATTATCCCATTATTGCAAAAAGCACATCTTTTGAGGACAAAAAGGGATGAGGATACTATAAATGTGACATTCAATACCCTATGTATATTTATGTAAACTAACGGAGTTTGGGTGCATTCTTGATATTGCAGGCAGAGGCTTGATCAAATTACACAATAGGGGACCTTTGCTATTGTTTACCTGCAGAGCCATTTCTTTATTAGTACTATCAGATCACAGAACACATATACGCTACTACTCTGAACGGTGTTCAAACAAGAGAGCCCAGAACGGCTACTAGTTTTGCTTGAATTCATGCTCATTTCAATTATATAGCAAATCATTCTGCTGGTTAGAATATCAGGAAGGTGAAATGGTATGATTTCATCCCAACTATTCTAAAAATTAGGTTAGAACAAAGTATCTTTATTATATTATTTCGGTGGGCTTTCTGTGAATGCTTTTTTTTTTTTTTTAACTGCCAAAGCTTCTAATTCCTTTGTTTGGCAAATACCGTTACAATTGTGCTTGTTTTCCATCTTTCCCCATTTCTCTTTCCAGCTGAATCGGAACCTCCAACAAGGATGAACCTAAAAATGTCTATTTTCCACCCAAACCGTGCTATCAAATGCTCTTGATTTGAATAAAACCAGTGCCATTAGCACATTTTTAAAAACCAACTAGCTGGAAGGTAGTGCAAAATTGTCCTATTTCCTGTGAGCAGTATTATGGCCACAGGTGCTGCAGCACGGGATCCGGAAAAGCTAAATTGCACATTGCAAACCCAGACTATAATATCAGTTGACCCAAGTATTAATGTTGTGATCTTTTTTGAAGTCTCATAGTACCTTAAATTATAGTTTTGCAGCTGAGTAATGAGAGCTGGGAAGATTTCTGGTCACTTTTCTTTAGAGAGTCTCTCCCGAGGCTCTAAGGAATTACCCTTGGCTATCATGACCCATTCCGCCAGTCAACAATCAGACCTTGATTCTCCATACCCACTGAATCAACAAAGGCTCTCAGAGACTTTTCTATGATTAACACATGGGGACTGTGAAGAATATTAAATGAGAAATTATCCAGAGTTGTAATTAACAAGTTACTACTTGTTAAGAAAAGTCACCTTCTATGCTAGATGCCAGATACTTTTCATGCCTTATCAGATTTACTCACCTTAACATGCCCCTGACCAACACACACACCTGGTAAAGACTGTATTCCCATCGCACAGATGAGAAAACGGAAACCTTAAGAGGCCATGTAACTTGTGCACAGACTCAAGACAAGAAAGGGCAGAGTCACTACCGGAACCCCACAGCCTGCAAACCTGTATGTGCTGCCGCCAGCCATGCCATGCCGCTGGGCTGAACCACAAAGCAAGATAAAACGCCCAGGAAGAAAGGCACTTAGGTTGTTAAGTCAATAAACTAAGGCAAACAACACTGCGTGCGTTTTATTCGTCCGATATATTTTTGGCAGAGAATAAATTGCCCTGGGAGAGGTATTGTGTAATTTCATTTGGAGCACTGTCCTGTAGCAGCAAACTGAAACACACACGCTGAAATCAGATTGCAATTAAAATCCAATTATAAATATATTACGATATTAGACACCTACCCAGGAAAGATCCAGCAGGGGACCTTCTCTGAAAGGCAGTGTGTCACAGTCTTCAAACTGCTGCCATGTGTACTTCTGACTGTGCCCTCTGACCTTGAGTGTGTGTTGAACAATGCCTAGCAGCCTTTCTTGGAGAAGAAAAGGACTTGGTTTATTTCTCATGGCGGAGTAACTTTAATAACAACATTATTACCAATTTATTTCGGAGGACGACATGCGAGGAATATTGTCTTCCCCGTGCAGATTATTAAACAAATTAAACACAGCACTTAAACTGGTGGGATTCGAGAGATGGAATTTGTGTAAAGTCAGGGAACAGGGTCACTGCAAATGGTCCACGTGTGACCTTCACACCCTTTAGGCCCTTTGTTTAAACAACCTGTTATTTCATGGACTTGAAATGTTTAGCAAATATTTATCCGAAGGAATGGGTCGTCATTTCCCTGCTACCCAAGATTTTCTTTTCTTATCTCATGATTCACCAACCTAATTAATGGCAACGTCAAATATGCAGAATATCTGATGATCCAGGAATTTCCTCCCAGTTGCCTTCTGTGAGATTCGGATTGCTGGCATTTGAGTGGATTTTCTTTAATTTGACAGAACATTTCAGCTACAGAACACAGGCTTCCAGTATTTTTCAACAGTTGGCTTTAAGTTCATTTGTCATCGTTAACATGGGCCACGCAGACAGGTCACCCAGCACAACTGCACTCACCCCTCCAGCTGTCCACACGAAGACAGGCTAGGGCTGGTTCTCAGTATTTTTCATTTATGAAAATGTCGAAGGGCCAGACGTCGGACCCCCCCTGGTTTCTTTTTAAGTGGTCTGGCATAGACTACAAGTCCACACTGCGTGCACCAACTTCTTACAGCTACAGGACAGGTGCTAATTGATCTACCTAATTGGGCAATCAGTGGAAGAGTCCTACTCACAGGGTTCTAAACCTGGAGGGAAAATGGGAGGGGGAATGAAGGGAAATGCTTTTGGTTTCACACTGGAATATAATTTCAGGAGTCAGCTTACTTGTCATTTCTGCTTAAGTTGGATTGATTCCTCTATTTCCCCTATATCCCAATTGCTGTGGGTTTTGTTTTTTCCTCCAGAGGTATACTTAAAAAAGCACTAAGAAGAAAATGATAAACTGACCTGAGAATGATTGGCTTACCTTCATTTTCTCAACTGCAAATAAAGCAAGAAAAATAAACCCAAATACTACATAAACATGAGATTAGCCACACAAAATGTGCAAAACCCCAAATGACGCTGTAATTCCAGTAAGCTCCTGTTTGCAGTTAACCACTCATGGGGCTCATCCCTGGAATTCCCTGGACACCTGTACAAATGAATATAATTACAGATACTATGAGCACAGACCTATGAGGCTGTTGATTATGTTAGATAACTCAGGGATACAGGGAGAGAGAAATCCTGGGGTGTGTAATCGATTTTGTCACATACACTCCCTTGACCTTTCCAGCTTTACGGAAGGGTTGAAACGTTCTTTCTCTCATTCTCAACTGCCAGGAACACATATGAATGTTGTGATATCTGTCAGGGAAGGAGAGAGGAAAACTACTTCTGAATTTCCTCCAAGGTCGTAGAAGCAGATATCAAGGGATCTATTCTCTCAGGGCACGATCCAACATTGGCCATGCGTCCAGAGAGAAAGGAAACCAAGTGATAAGTGGAGTCCAGTTGGCATGAGCACACCCTGGCCCCAGGAATGAGAACAACCCGTGTAGTCCTACATGCTGGCTTACATCGCCACCCAAGAAGAAACACTGGCCACCATGGTGTGTCTGCCTAAGTCCCACTGCTTCTTTCAATGCCCCCAACCCCTTAGAATCTAATAATTAAGTGTCACAAATTAAAATAGCTGAAAATAATTTTTTAAAAAATGAATAATTTAAGAATCCACATGTCTCGTTACCAGTAAATGACTTTCCAGCTGGGCAGAAAATCAAAATCTGCATTTGGCAGTTTTACAAGTCATTATGGAAATATGTCTCCTCTTTATTTGATCTCCCATTTCTAGATAATCTTCTTCTAGAGATTTTTCTTCACTGTATGTTACAGAAGGTATTTGAAGAGGCAAAGAAAAAATCAGGTCCTGTTTGTGATTTGAGGGCAAAAAAATAAATAAATAAAACGCCGGACTATTCGAAAGGTCAATGTTTTCTTGAAAAGATAGGTTAAGTGGGAAAAGCCAGATACAAAAGGCCACATGCTGTATACTTCCGTTTGTGTGAAATGTCCAGAACAAATACATAGACAGAAAGTAGACTGGTGGTTGCCAGGGGCTGGGGGAAGGGGCTGGCTTATGGGGAGTGACAGCCACTGGGCACAAGGTTTCTGTTTGGGTAGGTGAAGAAGTTCAGCAACTAGATTGTACTGATGGTTGCGCAACCCTGAGTGTACTTAATGCCACCAAATTACATGTATTTATGTGGAGAAACAGGTAAAATTTTATGGTACGAGTACTTTACTACAATAAAAAAAAAAGGCGATGTTTTAAATGGTGTAATTTCAAATTTGCGTTTAATGAATGTCAAATGGATCCAAGGATCAGAAACTGGGCACTCTGCTCACCCGCCAGACTTCATGAAGGATTCCAGAAGGAAAGGCCTCCATCTACCTGCTTTTCCTGCTCAAACCTTCTAATCCTGAGGTCTGTCTGCATCCGGAAGAGAGGCATGACTGAGCAGAGAGCCAGGAGGATGCAGGCCACCCTCTGCCTCCCATCTCGGACAAACACAGTAGGTTAACAACGTTTCAGACGTAATCTATCTCTTAAGAGTATCTGCAGACAGTAAGAAATTGAAGACGACTGCTTATAAACTCCAAAATGCTCTAGACAGTTACGTCCTGATCACGTCTCCCTTATCAAGAAGGAAGGAGAACAACAGGAAGGGAGTAAAAGAAGCAGAGAGATAATGGAGAGGAGAAGAGAGGGCATTATTCGCAGAAACCTTCTCTGGAGCCCTGAGTGACTAATATTTTTCCAATGCTCTGAAGAGGCATAACAATACTGGTTATAATAACATTGGCATAATCATGAAATTCGTTTTTCCATTCATAACAAGAAGATAACTCAGATTTCTTTTGGAAGGGATGACACATGTACACATCTGATTACTGGTAATGGTAGTTGAACTTAGTACGTGATCTTAGAGCTAGAAGAGGCCTTGAAATCTCCTACAACACTCTCATCTCACAGGTGGAAAAAATGAGGCCCAGGGAGATAAAGTAAGGCCCCTGAAGATCTGAAAAGACAGTGACTTATGGGGGGCTTTGAAGGTTCTGCTGCTATAGAAATGGTAGAATCAAGTGAAAGTTTGGTCATTAGCAGGCTAAGAGGTTCTGGCAGCAGGGTGGTGGCCAGACACGTGGAATACGTAGTTACCAGACTTGGGTTCAAACTGTGTTTGCCACTTAATAGATAAAAAATACTAGGCGTAATACTTTCTTCTCTTGTGGCCTTGATTTCCTCATCTATAAAATGGAGGTAAGTCTATCTACCAGTCATGTCACTAAGAGAGTTAAATGAAGACACTACAGGTGAAAGGTTTAGCAGAAGACTTGGACCATAAGTACTCAGTACATGATAGTCGTTGAGGCATTCGAACTATCGAAATCCAATCTAGGATGGGTTTTCCCTATAAACCTCTTTCAACTACTCTGTTTCAACCAGTTCATAATGAAACATCAGGAAATGCGAAAAAAAAAAAACAACAACAACAACAAAAAAACCAACCAAAAACACAAGTCAGGGCTTCAAGAACAAACAAAGCAGAGAAAGTCGGCGTCGATCTTCACAACGTAGTTATGGTATCACTGAAGCCCAGGTCATCAGTAACTGGAACCCACATCTCCTGACCTCCAATAGACATATTCTCCCAATATTCCATACGTATCAATAACCTGAGCACATGTATTTAGTTTCTAGGATGTGCCCACCATTCAAACCTTCTGTAACATCCAGTGAGGCAAAGACACGAATTCACCAAAGAGCTAGTTCACTACTGTGTTTTGCAGGAGGGATTAACGTGCTATGCTTGGGCAGCAAGGTCATACCATTTTTGAACATCCGGTGTTAACATGACAATCACGAACATTCCTGTCTTTGCTTTACCAGGGCATATTTCAATAACTCTCCCAATGAGCAAATCTTGCTCATGCCTCAGCAAAATGTTTCTGCTATTTGCGTATTTACCCATTAAAAATAAATAGATGTCTTGAAAGTTTTTGAGTCATCTGTGGAAAAATGAGACTAGACTCTCTGTCCAAGAAACTCATACAAACTTAAGCAGCACTCTGTAGACAACAGAGGGACAGTCTCTTTGGAAGCTTTGAATGCGTTGGGTGCCGTGGGGCTGAGGGCTTACAGAGCAAGTACAGAGGGAGACTATAGGGCACTGTGGCCATTTACTGGAAAGCTGGAGAAACTAGGATCGAATTACTTCTAAAATAATAATATTAATAATAGCAAATGTGCTCTATGGTTTAGTGTTAGACAGTATCCAAAGTACTTTTCATGTGTTAACTCATTAAATATGAAAGTCAATATTCTGAAATCTGAACACTGATTTGGTACAGTGGAAAAACATACCGAGCAGAGGTTCCAACCCTGGAAGAAAAAAGGAGTGAGAAAGAGTAGACCTGACTCCTCAGCTTGCCACCAGAAGGTTCTAGGCCATTCACTTTTCTTTTGTAAAGTTGCATTAGCGGCAAATCAAGAAAAATGCCATTAGGAAAACAGCACTAAACTGGCACTGGGTTTGGACGCTCGAACTCATATTCCTAGTGGATCTGGCATATATGTAGCCCTCATGTCCCTCTGGGCATTCCTCATCACCTCCCCTTCTTTCTCCTTCCTGCCCTCTCTCCTCTTTTTAAGAGAGAAATCAGATTTGCATTCAAATCCTTAGAACAGAAGCAATTTGCCACTAATCTATCTATTCTCAGTATAAAATGGAAGTAGAAATACATTGAAATGCATAATTCGGACTGGTTTATAGAAACCATGCCATTCTGGAAAAATAAATTCAATTCATCTTAATTTCCCCAAAGTATAACCACATTAAATGCTAGCATATATATCAACAGGAAAATTATTAATTTTTTTTTTTTGGTCTTAACGGATGTTTGAATGATCAATAAAACATGACCTCCATCATGGCAAACAAAGACGAGTCAGCCAAGTATCTCATGCTAGATTGTTATTGCTATTTAAAAAACTGTTCCCCCCAAGATAAAGTATAATCATTCTCATTCCTATTTTATAGGCATCAGATATCCCAGTTCAGACCTTTTCCCTTCTTTCCAATATTATCCTTAATAATCTCGTGAGACTGCAATAAATAATGTCAAAGGATGAATAGTGAAAATGTAAATTTCAATGTGCTATAATTACAATTCTAAAAAAATGAAGTGCAATAATTAAGGGCTTGTTCTTTAGCAATTATAAACATAAATAGAATTTCCTTTGGCTTTTGGGTACATTCTGTTGTAACAGTACTGCTGTCAGAAATGCAAACAGCTGAAAGGACAAACACCGACTTCACCTACTGTTCTATAAATAAGGTCAAATTGTACCGGGAGCAGGGGAGACACAGCCCAGATTTTGGTGCCACCATTTGTTTGGTGCATTTATATGACTGACCTGTATAAATGCGTGCTGTTTTCACTGTTGACACTTTTACAAATATAAAGGACTTGCTGAATAAATCCTGCTATATATCTCTTTGTATCAAAATGGAACACTCCACTCTTGTGAAATCTGGCAGTTAATAAAAATAGCCTGCTTTTTATTAGATTCTTCCAACTATGGAAACACAACAGTTTAATAGTAACTAAGCATGCTTTCAAAGGTAAACTCTTTACAACAGTAAATACTAGAAAATGCATAAAAGGAACCCTAGCTTTGTTCCTCACCCCCAAACAGAAGGCACCTTTTTAAAGGAAGTACTCTCCAAATGATTAGCAGATATAGAACTAACGCCAACCAGATAATACGTAAGGTTCTGCATGGTAACTATTAATTCTCTAAGAGTGTAAAGAGAAAGCAGTTTGAACATCGTCCTGAATCTTTTCACTATCCGATAGCCCCCAATTTGCAATGCATAATTCTCACAAAACTTTGGGTAATCACTGTAGTCACAGTAAGAGAAGTTATATTTACCCTTTTAGCGGGTTTATATAACAAGCTTATTGGGAAAAACCAACTCAAACAGAAATGACAAAGCAAAAAGCACCTGAGAAGCATCTAAGAAACCCAGAAAGCTGAAGTCAGCTGATTGATCAGAGGGAAGAGATGGCCAGCGTACTGTGATGGAATTAACGCAAGCCAGGGAAGGGGCGGAGTCAGATATCAGAGTGGCCAAGGAGAGCCCCAACACGCAAAGGCTCCTTGGCTCCAATGGAGGTACTTGGGCCATGATTTCATCTACAGCCACATTCACTCTGTAAACTTACAGTCTCTGCTCTTCTCCAGCCTGAAATAAACCATTTTGTGGAAATGGACTGGCTGCTCTGGCATCCTATTTAAGGTTCCTTTTCAGTTCCAGGAATCTGGGAACATTTGCCTGGATGCCACCCCCCTCCATCTTTTCTCCACCTACCCTTCTTCCTACTGCATCATTACACTCAATGAAAATAAACCATGGACTCTAGCAAAATATACCTCCGTTCCCTCACCAGAAGGCACATTCCCCAAAACACCCAACAAAATGCAACAGGAAGGGGAAACTAAATTGGTTTTGTGAACCCATTGTCTGGTTTCTTTTATAATAGACCTAGTTTCTTTCTTTCTTTTTTTTTTAAAGATTTTATTTATTTATTTGACAGATGGGGGGGTGGGCAGAAGGAGAGGGAGAAGCAGGCTCCCCACTGAGCAGGGACCCGATACGGTACTTGATCCCAGGACCCCGGGATCATGACCTGAGCTGAAGGCAGATGCTTAACCAACTGAGCCACCCAGGAGCCCCAGGCCTGGTTTCTTGTAGGCTTAGGCAGGTTGGTCATGACTTTCTGGAACCACAGGTAGCTAAGCAGGCAGCACTGGGGTTCTTTCCTTCAGCATCAGAGCTCTTATTTGCACCCACATTTCACTTAACCATTTACAGCTCATTGAAACCTTATATCCTTCCCTCAAAAACTTTCCGAAGCCTGAGAATTGGCTTGACCGAGTCAGTCTGAAAATGCAGAATGGTCAGTGAGTGTGTTGAACCTACTAATCATCAGTACGCCCTGTGTAGAGTTTCTTGATCAGTTGGTCTTAAAAAAAAAAAAAAAAAAAAAAAAAAAAAAAAAAAAAAAAGATTTCCTTTCCCACATTAAGAACACTGAGTCTCTTGTTAGGAAAGACTATGGACTCGGCAGCCTGCCACCAGGTTTCATTACCAGCGTCCAGCGCTCATAGCTTCCTGTGCCTCAGTTTCCCCTCTACAAGGCCAGAGGATAATAGTACCTCACATGCTCTGTAGTGTATGACCAAAAGAATCCATGTAAAGCACTTAGGAGTGTCAGAACAGTAATACCGGTCCTTCTAATTAACCAATAAAGAACTGAACAAAACTACCTATCTTAAACCCCTTGGATAGGAATAATGCAAAACTCTGCAATGGCCCAAGTTTGGTTTATAGAAACGTAATCGTGCATCTCATTTTAGATTGCCAAACACACAGTTTTCAAAACTAATTCAGACCTGTTCTGGCCGTCCTTGGCCCAACAAACAAAACCTAAGCAAGCGTCTGACAGGTGTGGTCACACCTTGAGACTTTCAGAGTTTTACGGGCCTTCTGGAAAGCAGGCATTTTCCTTCATCCGTACCTTCCTCCCCCAACTCCCCATCCTTCACTAATTATTGCCTCAAGAAATATGGCTCCTGCCAACATAGCACTGTCCTGAGAGATTTCACAAGTGCTCACCACACAAAGTTACTTTTCCCCACGGTGATAAAGTCGAAAATTTAAACAATTATTTGGTCTATTAGAAAAAGCACATACAAAGAATTCTTCTTCTGGTCTTAACTACCTGGTTTTATCAAGGGGAATGTTTTTTTAATTCTTAGGTATCTGTATCATCATTCAATTCCCTCCTTGGCTTTGGAGGGTACACGTGAAAGTCAATAGTCAACAACTGGCTTCCTTGTAAAGATGGGAACCCTTCGTATGAACAGAAATCAATCAAAGGACATCAGAACCGGTAGTCAGACAAGAAACTAAATTGACCAGGAGATAGAGGTAGAATGCATCCATTTGTGAAATGAGCCAAAACTCATTTCTTCAAATAATACCCAATGCTTAAAAAATAATTTAAGTAATTAGTATCTTCATTCCTTTTCAATCTGGAATGAACTACATGGAGAGCACCTTGATCTGAGTCACCAGTTCCTTAGCTCGGTCAGAATGTACCATAGGGCCTCCCATTGCTTCAGCATAAGAATAACACAGCTTAGCTATTAATTTCTTGAGGATAGGGCCATTCTTGCAAATGAAATCAAGAATTC
Source organism: Ailuropoda melanoleuca (assembly GCF_002007445.2). NCBI lineage: Eukaryota > Metazoa > Chordata > Mammalia > Carnivora > Ursidae > Ailuropoda > Ailuropoda melanoleuca. The sequence goes on along the minus strand of NC_048222.1, from coordinate 45,986,626 downwards.
TTACAAATTGCAAAAAATACCCACTCTGCTTCCCATCCCCACCCCCCAAACCCCAGACTAACAAGTTCACTTCCTTTTTTATGATGTTTTGTTTCTGGCAGATGTAACAGTTAACTGTTTGCTTTAACCAAACTTTTGTGTTATCTGTTTGTATCATAACTTTGCAGGGATAATATATATTCCACTTACAGCAAGTGCAGACACAACCTACCAATAAAGCCTATTTTGTTCTCCAGAGTGTAAGAATAATATCTAAGTGTGAGAGCTTTTCTCACACTTTGATGTTATTCTCACATTTGGAACGTCAATGTATTTCCACATTTCAAAAAATAAAATAAAACCTACCACCAAATCCTGAAACCATTTAGTTACAAAATGCCAGTACATCCCTAGGCCCGACTGCTTTGCCAGGCAGCTGAAAGTGATAAACTGGTCCACTGGAAAACCTAACGGACGCCAAGACATTGGGAACCACACCAAATACATCATCTCAGATTAAATAAGAGAGACAAGCAAATCAGCAATACCGCGATCTTGGCCCAATTGGTCATCTCTCCACCACCTCTGAAACAACAGTAAAACCATCCCACGGTTGTGTCTACAGGTTGAGTGAAGAAGTGACCCACTGAGAGCTGGGGAAGGGAAAAGGGGAATAGCTTCTAGCTCCTCAAAAGTTCAAGGAAAAGGCCACCAAAAGCTCCGAGTGGTATTTGTTTTGAACATCTACAGCACCTGTCATCCTTTTTAGGGATTGACTGAAATTTACTGCGCCAGTTACAGAATTTATTTTCCACTACTGTCTTATTCTCTATTATTCTTGCAAGGGTATTGTGTATTTCCTAGTCAAACAAGCTCAGAGTATGTGGCTCTCATTATCATTTCCCCTCCTCCCAGAGTCTTACTCCCTCCACAAAGCTTTGCCCACAAAACCATTCTAAGGTTTTCTACTTTCCCTGTTAGCCTCCAGGGTCCCATTTCCCTCCCCCTCCACCTTCCCAGGTGGTTATGTGATGCTGATGAACACTGTTAACCAGCTCTAACACTTGACACAAGAGATGGTCCATTTTAGTGATGGTAAAGCTCATAGTTCAGTAAATTTGTAGCCAGTATCTAAAGCTTGAGGTTCAATCACAGTTATTATCAACAATCCAGGCAAAAGTATTTTAGTACTTTCTTAAGTGTGGTTATTAGTTTAATGGGGAAAAAAAGGATACAGTAGACTGTAAGACAAAACAGATTGAGCCCATTGTCACCACAATGCAGAACTGGGATACAAAGAGATTTTATTTCTTATAAACAATAAATGAACACACAGTAAAAGGGCAATTCTCCAAACAAATTATCTGAAAAATAAATAAAACATTCTCATTTATACTAGCATCAAAAAAAGACACTTAGGAACAAATTTATCCAAGAAGGTAAAAGATCTCTACAATGAAAGCTATTTGACAAGGGAGCCAAGACACCGATGAAAGAAAGGAATGGTATCCCATGTATACAGACTGGGAGAATATTGTTACACTACTCAAAGCTATCAATAGATTCAATGCAATCTTTATCAGGAGTCCAATGGCATTTTTCACAGAAATAGAAAATAATCCTAAAATCTACATGGAACCACAGAAGATGCTAAAAAGCCAAAGCAATACTGAAAAAGTAGACCAAAGCAAGAGGCATTATACTTCTTGTTTTCAACTTATATTATAAAGTTATATAATCAAAACAGTATGGTATTGGCATAAAGACAGACACACAGATCAATGGAACAGAATTGAGAGCCCAGAAATAAACCCATGCACATATGGTCAACTAATATTTGACAAGGGAGCCAAGAATATTCAATGGAGAAGAGAGTCTCTTCAAGAAATGGTGCCAGGAAAACTGGATATTCACATGTAAAAGAACAAAACTAGTCCATTTTATACCACTCACAAAAATTAACTTGAAATAGAGTAAGTATTTAAATGTGAGACCTAAAACCATAAAACTCCCAGAAGAAAACATAGGGGAAAAAAGCTCCTTGATATGGTCTTGGAAGGAATTTTTTTTTTCTTTAAGATAGGATACCCAAAGCATAAGCAACAAAATGGAAAGAAAGAAAAGAAAAAGAAAAAGAAAAGGAAGAGGTGGGACTACATCAACTACAAAGCTTCTATAAAGGACAGCATCAACAAAATGAAAAGGCAACTTACTGAATGGGAGAAAATATGTGGAAACCATATATCTGATAAAGAGTGAACATCCAAAATATACCAAGAAATCATGCAAGTCAACAACAAAACAAAAACAAAACGTTAAGAATGAACACAGAATCTGAAAACACATTTTTTCCAAAGAACGACATACTGATGATGGCCAACAGGTACATGAAAACACGCTCATCCTCATTAATCATCAGGGAAAAGCAAATCAAAACCACCATGAGATATCACACCACACCTGTTAGGATGGCTATTCTCAAAAAGAGAAGAGATACTATGCCAGCAAAAATGTAGAGAAAAGGGAACCCTTGTGCACCACTGGTGGGAAGGTAAACTGGGCAGCCACTATGGAAAACAGCATGGAGATTTCTCAAAAAATTAAAAATAGAACTAGCATTTGATCCAGCTGGGAATTTATCAGAGAGAAACAAACACACTATGTTGAAGACCTACCTGTACTCCCATGTTCATAGCAGTACTATTCACAGTAGCCAAGACATGGAAACAGCCTAAGCATGCATTGATGGATGACTGGATAGAGAAGTTGTGGTAAACCATGTGTACGCACATGCACAATGGATTATTATTCAACCATAAAAAAAGGAAATCCTACCATTTATGGCAACATGGATGGACCTTGAAGGCATTATACTAAGTGAAATAAGTCAAAGACAAATACGGTATGATCTCACTTTAAGTGGAATATAAAAATAAATAAGACTATTAAAAAAAAAAAAGAGTCCATATTTGTGGTTTGACCAGAGGCAGAAGAAAGAGAGGGAAGTAGGATGGTGGTCAGAAGGCACAAACTCCCAGTTATCAGAGAGGTAGGTACTGGGAGATGTAATGTCCACTATGATGACTACAGTTAACGCTGCTGTATGGTGCATTTGAAAGTTGCTGACTAAATTAATCCAAAGCATTCTCAACACAAGGAAAACAAATTTTTCCTTATTTCTATCGATAGGAGATGATGAATGTTAACTAAGCTTACTGTGTTAGTCCTTTCACAACACATGGGAATCATTACATTGTATATACCTTAAACTTAGATAATGCTGTACATCAATTACAGCTCAATAAAACAGAAGAAATAATAATTCATTTATGGCACAGAACAGGGCAGTTCTCCAGATTAAGGAGTTTCAATTAACACAATTCAGAGACGTAAGAATGATGAACCAGCCCAACATTGAATTTGAGGACGGTGATCACAATAATGGCAATTCTAACCCAACGCCCCTATACAGCGCTCGCAACTCTGTTCACAGTGCTTTCACAAACAGCTTATCAACTCTTCCTCAAGTTTGTGCTCTCAAAATAAGAGAAATGTGGTATTTAAGAACCGTAAGTCAAGATGGCCTCAGTTTTGCATATGCTATTTCTTAGGATTTGCCATGTTGGCATCCACCCATTCCAAGAGGGCACAGTCCAACGTCCAATGACTGGAGACCAAGGCTACAAAGAGTCAATGAAGGAAGAGCAGTTCTCTCTCTAGATCCAAATTAACGTGGCCAACGCTTTCCGATATAAATGAAAGGTAAGATTCCAGCACAATCTAGACTTACTCTAAAACTTCTGAATCCTACGGATTCCGGACATGTTTTATTTCTCCGCAGGCTCTTCATCGTTCATTTCACGTGCAGCACAGATGAACAAAATATCAACTATAGCAGTTACTGGTCTAACTTTCTCAAGAGTGAAAGGCAGCCCACACTTGGAGATTTGAGGTTCAACTGCCTTGTGTGTTTTTGAGTCTTAAACTTTCTTAAGTGTAAAAAGACCTTACGCTCTTTCCTGCCAAATTCATTTGTCACACACACTTGTCCTCATTTGTAACGCGTCCCCTTTCTAGGCACTGCGTGCCCGGAAGCTTGATGGAGCTCACAGCTGAAGCTGCATTAGCATGCAGCTGTAAATCACAGCGCTTCTGTTAGTGGGCTGTGTCTTCTCGAATAGAGACGTTCTCCCAAACCACAGAGTGCACCCCCTCTCTCGGCACTCAGAACAGCACACAACTACATTTAGCACGATGCCATATAAAATGTGCGCACAGATGAGTGCCACTCCTGCTTATCAATTTGCATTATGTTAAATTAACACAGTAATGGGCAGCTATAAAATTACACATTTTGTGCATTAAATTTAATGATGAAATAATAGGTAATAACAGGTTACGATTCTAACATAAATATCACACAATCAGTAAATTCACTCCACATTAATGAATAACTTTTAACATTCCATTTCCCGGGCAACAATCTTGAAAAAGCAGCATATAAATTGGAAAGTTATTGTCCATCCGGACAACATAATTACCCTGGAAGGAGAAATACAAGGGGCTGTTAACCTGAAGCATACGGTTGTAACAGACTTTTACATGCTTTATTTATATTGAGTCGTTTGGGAAAATTTAATACAGTATCGCCTCTATTTTGACATATTGTTTTCCTATCATTCATTTTTATGGTTAAAAAAAAAATGCTAACTCCCGAGCTTGGAATAGGACCAGAACAAAGGTGGTAATTCTTGGTAATCCAAGAAAGTGAGAAACATATGTATTCAGTTCTTAAGCTCCATTTGAGTTTTTTAAAATTAAACAACATGATTTATTTTTACTCATTTTTTTTCTCTAATTATCTATGTGCATGAGACACTTTTTAAAAAAGAAGTACTTAAAAAAAGTGACTCACGTCGACGTGGGATGGAGCTAGATGGTTCTGTGTATGCTGAATGATGTATGAATAAAAATATTCAGAGAGCAGACTTTACACAATATGAAAACTTACTGCTACAGGTTGGCTGTCATTACTCCCCTGGGGCAAAGACCACTCTGAAAATGCTCAAATTGCCACAGTTGCCTGTTTTAAGCACACATCTTTGGAAACTCTTCGCAAAATGTGTGAGCTTTTCTATCTCAAGAAATCCAAGTCCCTTCATGACTCAAGATCAAACTACTACCATCAGCAAAAAGCTTGTGAGCCACAGAAAGAGAAACTCCTACATGATGCGAGGGAGGGTCTGGTTCTGCACAGTCTAGACTGTTCTACGGAATACCCGTGTCCCTCAGATGTTAAGAGGTACTGTGGGGAAAAGAAAAATCCAAAGCAGAAAAAGTTCTTGCAGACAAATTAAAAACTTTGTTCTAACTACAAACTTCTCGGTCTTTAATATGCTAATGCTCACTGGAAAGCAACCAAGAACAGATAGAGCAGGTCGTGTTTTGCCAAAAGAAATTGACCAGCGCAATATTTTCCACGGAACAAATACAGCACCCTCACCAATCACCAGTGTCCCACAGAGATCAGTTTGGAAACACTTGTCTCACTTAAAAGATAAGAATTAGAAGAGATTAGAACATTTTGCCCATGAGGACCCAAAGTCTTGTTTGCTTTCTTCAACAAAAACACACCCACAAACGAGCACTCTGTTCAATACAAGTCAGACCGGGACAAAGGGAAGAGGAGGATCTTAACATGTCAACTTACGGATAAATTAATGGAAAGCTTTTTGATTTTCAGGTGAGAAAATGTCATCATGTCAATCCAGGGACCACCTAAGCTCACAGCTGGATGGTAACCCTGTGGCTTTAAGGGACTGCATTCTTGTTGGGGGACTCAGAGCACTTTGGAAAATGAGTAGAAGTCTGCAGGGAAATTTCATGTGAACTCCCTGGTTCCTGGATCTCTTGATGGAATGCAGAAACTGTACCACAGGACAGCACTCACCTGCTGTCCTACCTCAGGGGCTGGTGCCAGGGCCAGGTGGGACAGAGTGAGCCTAAGATCTGATGGGGGAAAAAAATCACCTAAAAATAAGTCACACAAAAAAATAAAAACGTGCTTTCTCAGAAGCTTTTCATTTTATATCCCCAAGATTTTAGCTTCTTTTCCTATGTTTTCTTTAAAAATATAGTTAAATAAATTGGACCAAATGCAATTGTTACCTGAATAGACACTTCTCTCACATCAGGAAAGTTCTGCTAGATGCTGGAGGACACCATTTGGCACTTCCCAGATTTCATTTGCACATTTTCAGTTGTATTGCTTTAATGAAACCACTGGTATGCATATACATTCACAGTACATTGAATGTACAATATTGAACTTATTTTTCGAGAGAGAAAATTTCTCCTTGACGTGTCAATTGTCTCATTTTGCCCATGTCTGCTCACTTCCAAAAATGTAAAGACAGAGGAAAAAAAGTCAATCCGGACTTCATTCGCTTCAGATTTAGGCAAAAAAGCCAAACACAGCGCCTAAACTTTTCAGAAATACCATGATTCCTCCAAGGCCTCTGGGTATAGGTAATTTTTTTTTTAAAGATTTTATTTATTTATTTGACAGACAGAGACAGCCAGTGAGAGAGGGAACACAAGCAGGGGGAGTGGGAGAGGAAGAAGCAGGCTCCTAGCAGAGGAGCCTGACGTGGGGCACGATCCCAGAACACCGGGATCACGCCCTGAGCCGAAGGCAGACGCTTAACGACTGCGCCACCCAGGCGCCCCTGCGTATAGGTACTTTTCACATAAATTAAGAATTCTGTTGCCTGGTAGGTAACTTAACTGACCAGCACAAGTAGGTGCACCTGTCTGATAAACTCCTGTCAAAATTCTACTCCTCTTAAAGATCCTGTTTTAAGTGTCATCTCTAACACATATTCTAGGATATTCTACCTGGATGTGACCTCTCCTTCACTCTCTAATGGTTCTCTGCTAGAATTCCCAGACAATGCCTTGAAAGTGTTAAGTTAAAGAAATAAAGAGGCCGTTAGACTGACATCGCTTTAATGCAGCGTGAGTCTACTAAACAAACCAAAATCTGAGTCTGTAAATGCCTCAAGGTTAAGAAATCAAAATTCTAGAGGTGCCTGGGTGGCTCAGGTGGTTAAGTGTCTGACTCTTGGTTTCAGCTCGGGTCATGATCTCAGTCAGAGTCATGAGATTGAGCCCCGCATGGGGTTCCACATGCAGGGGGGAAGCCTGCTTGAGATTCTATCTCCCTTTGCCCCTCCCCCAGCTCGTGCACTCTCTCTCAGATAAATAAATCTTAAAAAAAAAAAAAAAGCCATCAAAATGGTAAGGATAACCCATTACCAAATCCCATTAGGCTTTAAGTGACAGCCAACTGGAATTTTCTTTCTCCACTTCCACACCTTCTCTGTATGTCTTTCCCCTGGTTCCCATCAACCAAGAGCTCCTAACCACTTCTGGTTTAGCACTGCCAGATGCAAAACAGTTGTTGTCCAAACGCTAGCAAGCAATGGAACCAGGAAAGACAAGTTCCAGTGGTGGACAGCAGAGATGAGAAACCACTGGTGAGGGGCTGGTGAGGCAGGGAACCCCAAGGGCAACCTGAGATCTTTTAAGGAATAGCCAGCATGGTGGGGAGCACAGGGGTTCACCTGAGGGCAGTTTTCCCAGGGGTCAGCCCATCTGTCTAGGGCTTAGCACTGGTGCTCTGGGGGGAGGGGGAAAGGAAGAAGAAGAAACTACTGTATATTCATATTTGGAGAATATTTTTAGTCTTGTGTTTTTGACATGTGAGCTGCCAGCACGAAATACACCAAACACCTTCCTAACTCCCTCAAACCAAATAAATAAATGAGAAGAGAGGCTGCTGAAAACCCTGACAAGCAGCTTGTCAAGAAAAGCTGGTTTTCACACAAGAAACCTCCTTTCAGAACCCTCAATCCTACCGACTTCATTCTATTTGCAGTACTCTTATCTGTTAGTATCACAACGGGAAAGTGTAAATTGGACCCAAAAAACCCTCTTTATTTTTAAAGCCAAAAACTGATCAAGGACTTCTGTCCACATTTCAAAAGGCTATATTCATATTTCAGAGATTTATATATATTTTAGAAAGGGGTGCACATTGACTTCCAGGGTTGAAGCAATGTTCACAGATTTGTCTTATGCACAATGTTCTTCAGCCTGGGTCATTAGAAGTAAATTTTTAAGATCAGCTAAGTTTGGAATGAATGTAGAATTTGGAATGAATTGTTCACAACAATTTGTGACTGGGTCAGTTTTAAGCCAATACATAGAGAGACGGAGAGGGAAGAAGAAAAAAAAAATGGCAGCAAAATGATCCAATTTAATCTCACTGTCCCACTGTCCAGCATGAGAAAGAGGGAAAGAGAAACCAAAAACAAACAAAACAAATCAAAACAAAAAGTCCTTTTAAAATTTTAGGAATCTACTGCAGGTGAAGTGCCTGGGTGGCTCTGGTCGTTAAGCATCCAACTCCTAGTTTCGGCTCAGGTCACGATCGATCTCAGGGTTGTGGGGACCGCAGCATGAGGCTCTGTGCTCAGCAAGGAGTCCGCTTGAGATCCTACCCCCCCCCCGCCCCTCCACACACCCGTGCACACACACGCTCGTGTTCTCTCTCTCTCTCAATACATAAATAAATCTTAAAAAAGAAAAAGAAAAGGAAATCTACTGGAAGAGAAACTTGAAAAAGACTTTACAAAAGGAGGCAACACCTTCAAAGATTACGGCTGCTAAAGCGGCATCGGATTTGGTTCCACCACCCCGCACGCAGGCTGTGCAAGCCTGCTTAGTAGGTCACTACCCACTCCTCTGGTTTAAGTATTGTCAGGTCACCCTGAAAAATGCAAACAGGTCACCTTCTAGAGGCAGAGAAACAAACCATCACCAATTTCCACTTGAGCTTGGATCGGCCTAACCGTTTCTTAGCAAGTTGCTGCCACACCAAGCGTAGGCTTTTGTAGGAAAGAAATGACAGAGTCCTGGTGCCCAGTTAATGAGTGCCAACAGTAGACCCTGGGCTCTCTGGGGAAGGCAGACGGACAGGAAGCTAAGACGTAAGGAACACTTCCAGATAAGTTTCGAAGAGAAAAGCAGAAGGAACTATGACAGCATTTACCCTTCTCATGTTGTGCCATAGGATAACTGTGTGAATACATCCAGATTCATCATCTCAACCTACATACAATATGGAACAATTTATAAAAGTTTTTTGTTGTTGTTTTTACCCTAAATATCTCCCAAGACTTTTCTGTGGATTCTCAGTGTTCCCCCACCTTCTCATAGTACCTGGAGACACAACTCTCAGTTTCTTAGGAATAGATCTGTTAGCCTCTCCATCTTCCTTTTTCAGCTCCCAGAGGATGGGTTCAACCCTGACAAATATTGTAATTCATCAACTGTTTTCCTCCAAAAACATCATTAGGGATACACTGAGAAAGACACTGACAATAAGCCGTTTCATACTGATTCACATTGAAATACCTAAATAGGTACTCAGAAAATAAAACTTCCACGTTATTTTTTTCTTGAAACAGCTTTAACACTGCTTTCAAACCTGACAAAAATAACCTAAGAAAGAAAATTCAGATCCATCTAACTTATAAACAATGACGTAAAAATATTAACTCAAACATTAGCAAATAATCCACCAGCACAATAAAAGCATAACATACAACCAACTAGGACAAATTTCAGGGATACCGCAATCATTCAAAAACAGAAATTCTACTTCTATGATTCATAATATTAATAAGCTAAATAAGAAAGACCTTATGATCATCTTCATAGATGTTAAAAAAGCAAGTGATAAAATCAAAGTCTACTATGATTTAATGTGTTAAAACAGGAATCCATAAATACTTCTAACTATGGCAAAGATATTGATATAAATGCATCTTAGCTCAAAGCCAGAATTAGGCTTAATGGTACCACGTAAGTAACACGGTCATCAGGACAAAAATGGCCACTACCAACACTCTATAATTTTATACTTTCCAATTAGCACCAGCCAACGCAATTAGGAGAAAGTCATTGTTATGGACCGAATGTTTGTGCCTTGCCACCCCCAAATTCCTATGTTGAAGCCCTAACCGTCCCAGCGTGGCTCTATTTGAAGGAAGCAATTAAAGTTAAAAGAGGTCATAAGGGTGAAAGCCCTGCGCTTACAGGATTAGTCCTTACCAGAAGGGACAGCAGAGAGTTCAAGCTTTCCCTCATCTCCCCCACCTCACCATGGACTTCCAGCCTCCAAAACTGTGAGAAATAAATTCCTGCTATTTAGCAGCCCCCCTCCCCAGTCTGTGGTATTTTATTATGGCAGCCCAAGCAAAGTCCTATAGTCATGAATAAAAAAAAATTGGAAAGAGGCAAAGTTATTATTTTTGCAGAGGATACCTGTATCAACCTAGGAAACCAAAAAGAATCAACTGTAAATGAATGAAAACACTGAGAAAATTAGAGGATTACAAAACCACTGTACAACAATAGCTTCTCTTACACAAACCAGAGCCAATTAAATATAGAGAAGGTACAATTCACAAGAGCAAAAGGACATACATTTTCAAGAAAGCGTATAAAAGAAGAAACCTTAAGCTCTTACAATGAGACATAAGAAGTGACAAATAAATGGGAAGATGCACATTGTTCACAGGTGAAACTAACTGTAAATATGTTATCCCCCACCCCATTACTCTGTAAATTTAATGTGATCCCAGTAAAAATGCCAACAAGAGAATTTTGGAAAGTTAATTCTAAAGTGTGCATAGGAAAAAAAAATTAAATGTGCATAGAAAATTAACCTGTGGAAATGGTCAGGAAATATGGGGTTATTAGCCCTACTGGATATTAAAATATACTGTAAAGCTAAGGTAATTAAACAGTTTGTTACTAGCAAAAGAATAGTGAGAAAAATGGGACAAATTTATTTCCGAAATAGACATAATACACATAGAAATTTATTATATAATAAAGTTGGCATTTCAGATGTGGGAGAATGATGGATTATCCAATAAATCTGTTGGTACAATTGGCCAGTTACGAGGGGGAGGGGGAATAATGCTGGTTCTCTTCTCATGTCCTACATCAAAATAAATCCCAGATGGCTCAAAAATTTAAATGTAAAAAATAAAGTTGTTAGGGAAAAAAAAAAAGGAACATAAAAAAAAAAAATCTTCCCATAAGGAAGGCCCTACTAGGCAAGGGACAAAAACCAAATGCCATAAATTAAAATATAAAATAAAAGCAAGGAGAACGGATACATTTGCTTTAGCATTTGAAACATCTGAAAGGCAAAGAGTACCAACAGCAAAGTGAAAAACAAATGACAAAGAGGCAAAAGTATCTGTAGCTCCTACATGAGACAAAAGATGAATTTCTCCCAAACAGAATGTCTTCCAATCAATTAGAAAAGAACCAAGAATGTGGTGTCAAAAACAGGTAAGGCTGGTTTTGCACATTAGGCTCTCCAGGACGCAGAGTTAAGAGATGCAGAAGACGGGCCAGCAGGGGCGCCCGGGTGGCACAGCGGGTAAGCGTCTGCCTTCGGCTCAGGGTGTGATCCCGGCGTTATGGGATCGAGCCCCACATCAGGCTCCTCTGCTATGAGCCTGCTTCTTCCTCTCCCACTCCCCCTGCTTGTGTTCCCTCTCTCGCTGGCTGTCTCTCTCTCTCTGTTGAATAAATAAATAAAATCTTTAAAAAAAAAAAAAAAGAAGAGGGGCCAGAAGCGTTGTGGGGATCAAGCCCCGTGGGGAGAGAAAGAGCCAGGGCTGCACAAAAGAAGGTAGACACAGTGATGAAATCACAACAAAGAGCTCAGGGACTGGGGCTGGGACAGAGACAGACACACTGGTAGCAAGGGGCTGAGCCCTTAGACTCCCATACGACCTAAGAGCAGACAATGATATTCCCCAGAAAGGAGCAAGACCTAAGGCCAGCAGGCTCTCTTCAGCTCCAGATCCCCAAAAGGGGGCTGGCCACAGAGCTCCTTCCCCTCAGTGTGTGCAGCAGTGGGGGGAATGGGAGCTTCTTTCCTGAAGGGCAGTGTGGGTAGCACAGGTCAGCACCCTGGGCAGTTAGTAAGAGTAGGTTCATAGAAGAAGAAATGCAAATGGCTAATGAACACACAAAAAAGATGTTCAACTTCATCCACAATTAACAAAACCCAAATTAAAAACAACAGTAAGTACCATTTGTCGTGTTAGAGAAAAATGACGGCCGATGCAGAGTTGTTAATATTGATACTCTTAACATTGTTGTAGAATTCCAATCCTTAAGACCTCTTTGGAAGACAATTTGGCTTCTATTTCTAAATTGAAAGTGCATATACCCTTTGACCCAGAAGCTTCACATTCTGAAGCCATAGGAATATTTCCTATGTATATCCAAAATAGTCACAAAGCCTATTAGCACTCATTATTTCTTTGCAGTCAGTCCAGAAGTGAAAGGATAGGTCACACGTTTCATTGCATATCCTTTTAAGCTGTGCTGATTTTGTTTTACCCTGTATATGTATTACTTTTTATGATATTGGTCCAAAGAAAATCTGAACATGAAATCAAAATATCTGCCTATAAAATTATGTTTATGGCCTATGCCTTTAGAGGTTTTCTGTATCAAGAAGAACCTTCTTGTGTGCTTCCTATTATAGCTAGACTATCTCCTGGATTCTCTTACAGTATCATAAACACTCCTACAAGCGAGCAATCTCTATCAAGTCTCTAGATGCACTGGTCTTCTGCACAGGAAACTACAACTACACCTATTTAACTCAAATGCTAGCAGTTATTAACACTTTTGGAAAAGAAACTGAGCTACTGAAATACTGTTGTATGAATTACACTGACTGCTCAGAGGTACCCTAATAAAGATTCCTATTTAATCCTAACAACTCTAGGAGTTATGCCTTATCATTACGCAAACAGAGTGAACACAGTTAGTTAAACGACCAGTTCTACGTAATACCACTAAAAGTAGCCATGCCCAGCCCATTCTCTAGATGTTTACCTCTTTCTACAACATCCTTCTGCCTCCCATCCTATTTTTCTTCTGGCTCCCAAAGTATTTTGTCAGCAATGACTGGTAACCTAAGTGGCTGGTATGACTAAGTACAAGTGGTATGATTTCCATTTTATTATTTAAGGATTTTATTTTTAAATAATTTCTACACCCAACATGGGGCTCAAATTCACAGCCCCAAGATCAAGAGTCACATGCTCTACCAACTGAGGCAGCCAGGTGCCCTGATTTCCATTTATTTATTTTTTTTAAAGATTTTATTTATTTATTCGACAGAGATAGAGCACCCAGCGAGAGAGGGAACATAAGCAGGGGGAGTGTGAGAGGAAGAAGCAAGCTCCTAGCGGAGGAGCCTGATGTGGGGCTCAATCCCAGAATGCCTGGATCACGCCCTGAGCCAAAGGCAGATGCTCAAAGACTGAGCCACCCAGGCGCCTCCTGATTTCCATTTTAAAGAAGTAACATTAACAGGTAACTGTCTCTCCCTGGCTCAGAAAGTTAAAATTTCACATACTAGAACCCTAGCCTTCATCTACCTACTATCTCCTTTTGAGTAGGATTTAATCTGATCCTAAACCTTTACCAAAGAATACAAAGCAGGGGGAATCTCTGCTCCAGTCTTCCTTTTTGGATGGCCATCAGGAGGATTAGAGGACATTTGTTTGGACAAGAGCAGAGGTAAGAGTTCAGTACCATGGTTTTAGTCATTAAACACAAAGCCAAAAAATGGAGACCTATGTATGTTTGGGTGAACTATTTGACTCCATGTGGAGAAAGACCCACAAAATTTGAGACTGGAAAAAAAAAAAAGAAAAAGAAAAAAAAAGGAAAAGAAAGAAAGAAAGGAAAAAAGAAAACCACCACACAATAAAAGGCTAAAGTAAAGGATGATGCTTCTCTTAAATGTTGAGATAATATTTGGTACTTTGAGGGTGTTCCCAATTATCTGGGGCAACTGCTTCCCAAATGAAAGATACCAAATGCTACGGAACATTTGACTTGAGTCAACGGCAGAAATTTTTTTAAAAGATGTTAATTGCAAGTCATCAGAATGAACAATACTTTGGCTTACAAAAATGTATTGAGAATTCGGAACCTAGATAGTTTTGTTGTTATCCAGAGGAGAGACGCTATTGCTTCTTCACTAACACTGTTTTTATCATTTCGCCCAGACCCTTCGATGGAGATTGCTCTGTTTCTCACTGCCAACCATCTGTTGTCATCTACACCAAGGATCTACATAAATCCCTACTAGTTGTTGTACCCCAGAAATGCCCCCTCTCAAAAACAAACAAACAAACAAAAAACAAAACAACAACAAAAAAAACCCAACTCAAAACATAATTGTTGCTACTTTAAAATTCGGAGAAAGGGGAATGCATCTAAATATCCCTCCCCCCCCCAAATGCGGGCACAGGCACAGAGCAACTTTCATCTATAATTTAGAAAATGGATGCAGTTCAGCAACAGTTAAAGACTAATTTCTTATGCTTTTTGTGCATTTACATAATTGATTCGCTAGATAATGCACTCTGCTTCCTTATTTAATAAACATGTTAATGATTTCAGACAATTACTCAAAACTGCCTACAAGTGTCTGCCTAAGAAAAGCAACAAAAAATAATTAAAATGAAAATACACACCAAAAGGCACATCCTTCATATCACATTACACAAGATATTAAGTCAATATGTCACCCTGTCACCAGTCACTTGCTACCTGCTGTTATACATTTATTCAAATTCTAATGTATTAGCTGAGGCTGATACATTGGTTAGACACCCAGGCGGGCCAACACACAGAGCTAGAGAATAAACCTGGTGCTTTATCAGGGTAGAGGCAGTAAAATAGCAGCGGCAGAAGAGGGGGAGACAATAAAACACGAGCTCTAAACAGAAGGTTGAAGCAGACATTTTCACAAGAAAACCCTCTTCAGGCTATTCATGGTGGGGGGCAGTCATGGGGGAACTAAATGGATTCCATTTCCTCTGCCCCTCCCCCGCCCAGCACTCGAGACGTCAACCAGGCCGAACATCACAATAGGTCCAATTTTGGCAGATGCCTCATGCATTCTGGCCATTTTCAGGCTGTCTTATTTTATTCCCCAGAACTTTCACATGAGTCAACCACAAAGCCACAGCCTGAACCACAGATAATTTCACCACCTGAGGGAAACTGAGGAGGAGGAGGGGTGCTGAAGGAGCCCACAAGCTGGGCAGCTGGGACACTGGCCCTCCACGGAGTTTGGCCAGACCACTTGAGCTTGGCTCTTCCAGCTCCTCATGGACACCAAGTCACAGCCGCCCTCCTAGCCTTCCAGGAAAGGAGAGGAAGGTCACACCTGACAGGTGCAAAAGGACACTGAAGACAGAGCGTGGTAGTTTCTAGCCCTTGCTAGAAGCTAGCTGATTCTGGCTCAGGAAATCCTGGCTCCAGCCCTACCAGAAGACAGAAGAAGTTGGAGACCAAAGAAAAAAGATGAAATTGTTTGGAAAAAAAAAATGGGCCTTCTATTTGAAACTTCTTATTCTGTTAGGAAGGTAGTAAGAGTAAATAGACAAGGAGGCTTTCTTCACCAGGTGACCCTCCTTTCCCACTTCTAAGCCCAAGTGAGGGAGGCACCCATGATCTCAGTTCTCAAATAGGAGTTACCAGTTGGTAGCAAGTGTGTGTGTGTCCAATCTTCAGGTTTATTTACCTGCCTGCTTCATTTTATTATTATGTTTTAAGATTTTATTTATGTATTTGACAGAGAGAAAGACAGCCAGTGAGAGAGGGAACACAAGCAGGGGTAGTGGGAGAGGAAGAAGCAGGCTCCCAGTGGAGGAACCTGATGTGGGGCTCGATCCTGTAACGCCGGGATCACGCCCTGAGCCGAAGGCAGACACTTAACGACTGAGCCACCCAGGAGCCCCTGCCTGCTTCATTTTAGGCTCATCCTGCTTAGAAGCCCGGGGATCATGCGGAGGACGTGGTGAGAAACAGCACAGGGCAGAAACAAGGGCAGTTGATTCAGATTCACCTTAAGAAATAAGCACTTTATCAGGAAGGTTAAGGAAAGCCACCAAGGGATTTCAAACAAAGAGAGACACGGTGTGATTTGCTTCCTGGAGCCATCACTCTGGCAACAAGGGGGTGTGAAAAAGATGGAAAGCTGAGCAAGAAGGTCACATCAATCTGGATGATAAGGGGGCCAAAGGCATGGACCAAGGATGTGGCAGTGGGGACAGAGCAAAATGACTTGAGAGGGGAGGGTCCAGGTTTGCAGCAATCAGGCCAGGATAGCGAGAGAGAAGTGGACACTCGTCTCTAAGGGATGGAGGTAAACAGAAGAACAGAGGGTGTAGGGGGAGGAGGCGGCCAGGGGTTGGGGGTGGGGGTGAGGGTCACAAGCCCTGCTTCACATGTGTTGGGTTCCAGGTGCCTAAGGTACATCCAAACACAGGTGTTGGGAAGCCAGTGCTGGACTTCTGGCTCACAGTTTCAGTTTCCCAGATACTACACAGTCCACTCAACTGCAAGGGCAAACGAGGGTGATCAAATCACCCCCCGGCTTACTATCAGAGCCTGTCCCTAGCCTCTGTAAACACGTCCAAGGCATGAAATACAACGGATCCACTCTTATGGAGTATTATTAAAAGACCTAAGAAATTAATTCAAACCACCTCTCCTCTCCCAAAAATGAACAGAGAACAACAGAAACAGGGTGGGGACGCATGGCCTAAAGATCTTTATAGCATTCTTGCAATTTCATGGCCAATTCATTCAGGTCAGAAAGTGCAATGGATAATGCCCCGAACCCAAGTTTCCATATCATTAAGAGGTCCTTATAAATCTACTCAGTGATTAACTTAAAGTCAGATTATAATGGTATCACACAATCTGACTAGTCCAAGAGGAAAGGAGGCCTAGGTGATCTTTCGTAAGGGCAAAAGCTTACCCAGGTGACCCTTTTTGAAAGCTGATTAAACAAAGGGACCTCACAAGGGCACCTGGGTGGCTCAGTCAGTCGAGTGTCTGACTCTTGGTTTCAGCTCAGGTCATGATCTTGGGGTCGTGGAATCGAGCCCCATGTGGGGATCCCCCTTCAGTGGGGAGTCTGCTCAGGATTCTCTCCTTCTGCCCCTCCCCCACACTTGCACATGCTCTTACTCTCTCAAACAAATAAGTCTTTAAGGGAACTCACAAACATTGCTTGTGATGTGGAGACAGGCTCTGGCTCAGTCTACACCCTTCTCAGATTCCTACCCCACCTGCTTGTTAGATGGAGACTCCCTCTGTTAGGGCTTCACATGAGGCGACTTGGTCTGCTTCCCCCTGATGATACTTCCAACAAATGAACAGAAGCTCCATCTGGGGTTTCCAGATGCTGATGTGTGCCCCGTTAAGCAAATATAACTCCAGTGTGAGGGACTTCATCTCATCAGCTGACTCTGTTCATGTGCTATCACTTAAAGAAAAGACAGCCCCATCACCAGCTTCCGTGAGAAATTCAACCATCCCCACCCCGTCTCCATCATTCATGTTATGGAGGATCTGTGGGACCAGAGGGACAAGTCCCCATTAGACCGCCTCCTTCCACATCTGTGCTCAGCTTAATTATCTATGGTCCTTATCATCCCACTTCATCTACACAGAGATCTTATCTTTGGTTTGAACCCTGGGGCCTCCAAAGGCTTCCTTCTCTCCTCTAGAGAGCCCATCAGACATTATTCCAGCTGCTAGGGAGATACCATTTTCTCTAAAATAATACTGTTGTGTTTATTAATTTCTTCTCCCACTTCTCTCCAGAGAGGATTTGAAGAAGCTTACAGCAAAGGGCAGATATGCCATTAAAAAAAAAAAAAAGTCAGTTCTGAAGAAAAGAGGAAGCCAATGTACTAACCCCATCATGATCGATACAACTGCAGAGACCCAACATGAACATCAGCCAGCAGCTTCCAGGTAGCGCAACAAAAGGAAAAGTACTACGAGGGAAAAACTACTTGTTCCTTAGGGTCAGAAATGATGCAACATACCAATATCCCAGAGAAGAAAACTTCACAGCAGCTGTGGAAAAGTATTGATGTGGAAATCTAAATCACTGTTTAAGAACTTCCATTTCTTCTGTGACATCCATGTGACTTCATCCTGTTTTATGATCTATTTTCTTAATTATTCGAGGAAAGAACAAGCATTTGACTAGATGTCAAGAGTTCCTGATGGGATGTCTAGCTCTGCCATAACTAGCCAGGGATCTTTAAACAAAGAGCTTCACCTTTACAATAAAACAAGGGGCCGAAGCCACATATAACCTTTCCAATTCCAATTTTACATGGTTTTTATTCATTTTTAAAGAGTGTAGGAACATCACACATGGTGCAACCCCTCTGTATGTGGAGAAACAGGACTAAATCCTCCTTCTCAATTAACTCTTAAGCTTTTATATTTTTAGAGGTATCATAGGACTTAAGAGTACTTCTGGGTTGCAAAAAGGTGCACGTGACAAGGGGCATTCTATTGTATTTATTAGAAGTAAAACACTTTAGAAAATCACTTGTGAAGCACTTACTGGCCTCATTTGGTTGATCCCATTTCGGCTTCTAAAGCTCTGTATCAATTGCCGTTCTTTAAAATGGAAGGCACGATTTAAAAATAATTATTTTTGAGCCATCATTTGATTGCGTATGTGCATACAAACAGATCATCTCATAAATTTGGTCCATATTTAACGACCTTTTCCAGCCCTCCCTAGGCTAACACTATTATGTATAACAACCTTAATTTAAACCCACAGTCAAAAGAAAACATCCCTAATGAAACACAATTTCAAATTAGAGTTAAATCTGTCTCCTAGACCAAAATATACAAAAAGGCTCTTGCTTATATTTTTAAACTTCATGTGACTTATTTAAAGATTCAAGGTTTTCACTGAAATGAGAAATAGATGACTAAACTTTCATTTAGGCTAAATAGTAACTCAGGAAGAGTTCTACTGGTGCGTTGGGATTAGTTTCAGTACTCTTCATCAAAATACATGGAAATGAGATTGACCAGGAGAACTATACCTTTGTTTTGTTCTCTTTAAGGCCAGTGACCTGGGGGGAAGGACGTGAAGGAAAACTGCCACTTCACTTACAAGAGGGATCTAAAATCATTATGTTACTTCAGTTGCCATTCAGTGATTTTTAAATTAAATGAAACAGAAATATACCCATCTGCAGAAGTTTTAAGTTCTTAGAAGGCAAAGACTCAACCTTATGGAACAGTATACAGGCAGTGGAACTTCCCAGATCATCTGGCCCAGAAAGTAATTAAGTTGCACACATACTGTAACCTTCAACCCACTGTCCATAACAGACATCACCAGCCAATCACAGATACCATCGATC
Organism: Ailuropoda melanoleuca; assembly: GCF_002007445.2. Classification (NCBI taxonomy): domain Eukaryota; kingdom Metazoa; phylum Chordata; class Mammalia; order Carnivora; family Ursidae; genus Ailuropoda; species Ailuropoda melanoleuca. The sequence continues at coordinate 45,967,262 of NC_048222.1, read as the reverse complement.
TATTCATGCCCCAATGTGGCTTCATTCCGTCTCAACATAGCACTTCAGGCAGTTAATATCAATAGACAGCACATGAGGTGAATGCTTTCTGCATTCTATGATGTCGTCCAACTCTGATGTTGAAATGAAGACACCAAACTCCAAGTTGGTTATGATGCACAGTAGTTAAGCAATGAGCCAGGATTATACCCCGAACTCCATACTTCTTTAGAGTTCTCTTCCACTAGACACCAAGTGCAGTGTTGTACACTTCACAAGCAATCACTAAGTGGAACAAGTGAATGAATGAACACGCCCCTTGTGTTGTTTAGTGCCTTCCCCTCTTCTTTCACGAATGGACCTGTGCTCCCCATCCTCAGCAATCATTATATTTGGGTACCAAGAGAAGCTCAGTAGACAAATGCTGCCTGGATTCAAAAATACTGAAATATCCCACTTTAACACATCTCATGGTGACCAATCCAAATATGCCACAAGTTAAACCCCACAGGACAAATATTGCACATGGGTTCTGACATTGCTACTACAGACCTGTGACACCTGAAGCCAAATATTCCCTTCTCCAGGCCCAGTCATTTTTAGTGTTAAGCGGAGAGGTTCAGAGATCTGACCCCTACCACCTTTTTGATTATGCAACTCATCCAACCTTGACTTTAAATGCACCACCACCATTTAATGGACTACTGTAAGCAGAGCGCTGATAGGCACAAGACAAAAATCAATAAACAGAACAGGGATACTGCCCTCCATTTCTTGTGTCCACTGTTAGCACAAGGGTTGTCTTTCCACTTGCCACATTCATTGTAAACAAGGCCCAGTCTGCTTTGGAGTTGGCGAAAAGAACTGTTCATCTTTCTCCATCAAGCTGTCAGTCAGAGTAGCTTGGGAAAAATCCCAGTACTATTTCAAACACTCCCTGCAACTCAATCGTTTCTTTCCTCTATGTGCAGACTAAAAACAAACAACTGCACCTCCTCACCGCCCCTCCCCCCAAATTCCCTGGTAGAGAGTGATAAACCAGGAAAGGCAGCAGTAGAAAAGTAAATGCTATAAACATATTTTTTAAGGCTTTTTTTTTTTTTAGATTTATTTATTTGAGAGAGAGCATGCACACAAGCAGGGGGAGTGGCAGACAGAGGGAGAAGCAGACTCCCCATTGAGCAAGGAACCTGATATGGGGCTCAATCCCAGGATCCCGGGATCAGGACCTGAGCTGAAGGCAGACACTTAACCGACTTAGACACCCAGGTGTCCCTATAAACAGATTCTAATGGACATTTTCTGAAGTCAACACCTAAAACTCTTATTTGCTTAAAAATTCCCTAATTCTTGAACTGGAGAAACAGCCAAGCTCCTGCCAACTCTCACTGATAGGAAGTGACCAGAAGGAAATAGCAAGAGGCAAGTTCTGAAGATGACAACCATACCAACCCACTGCAAGGTAAAGAATGATTATGGGTCTAAAGGGATACTTTCTTCTCAATCAACCTTATTTGTGAACAAAAGTCCAATATCTTCATAAATTAAACCCTTGAAAAACTTGTGTTTCATTCAAGTATTTATTGAAACCTGTTATGTGCTAAGTACTATTCAAGGTGCTGGGGCATTCAGGAGTGAGCACAACAGACTAACATGTCTTAAAGAGTTTACATTTATATAAAAGACCAGGAGAGCAGCTTTTGGGGACATGGGTGTATGCATCTGTCCATCCATATACTCAAAGGTATTTGTTAGGTAACTACTTCATACCAGGCTCTACGTGAAGCTTGGAGGAAAAAAACAAGACCCTAACATGCAAGCACTTGTAGATAAATAAGCAATTCACTACAAATGGGCTGCTTTAACAGAACTATAGACAAAGGAGTGATCAATGTTCCTTATATTTTATAAAGCAAGTCCCAGCTGAACTGGCTTTTGAAAAATGATTATGAGTGTACTAAGTAGACTACGGAGGAAAGGCTTCCTGATAGAGAACATCAGATGAGAACATCACCTGAGTGCAGAGAGGGTTGGAAGACCCACTCCAGCAGTGGAAATCAAGAGGAAAGGATTCTGGAGGGCAGGCTGAAGTCCTAAGGGGCTGGGTCTCAATGCCGTGTCCTGGTGACTGCTTGTTAATCTGGGAGAATGGCATGATGAATCCATCTCTGGCTGATATCATGTTCAAATAAGCTTATGTTATTACTTCTTAAATGAGATGGGGTGATTTGTCCCTCAATATTTTGATCCTCCTTCAATCCCCAGATGAATGAGAGAAATTTTGCTAGCTTTTACCAGCAAAGGAAATGTGGGCGTGACTGGCCCAGGCTGGATGGGGCCCAACAGACTCAGAGCTATAGTATTTTCTTCCTTTCAACCACTTCACCCAGTGAGCAGCTGCTAACCCACTAGCCGTGCCAGAGAGACTCCATGGATCTGACGGCTGTTAATAGGCTTTATTACCTTGTTGAGTACCTCCAACTCCAGTTACTAATTACAGGGCACCGATGTGAATGTTTGGCTGTATAATTTTTGTTAATTGATTTTCATGAGGGGATTTGGGCATGTCATACTCTAAATTTTCTTCTGGCTCTAAACTCCATGACTCTGCTGTATGGCTACATGAGTCAGTAATGACCTTGTGTATTCTGGATTGCGGGTTTCTTCATGAATGGCCTCCCTCTTCAATTGCTCAGAACCCTCAGGAGCAACGTGTTATACAAGGACACACAATGACATGGAGGCCCAGGCTGGAGTGGGACTCAGCCATTATCACGCAGGCTAGCCAGCATTTATTGGTCTCTTAACAGTGAACAGACTTTTTAGGACCAAGCCACTTCCAGGCACTTGGACATCTTGCCTGCAGTGGGCTCACATAGCTTATTGGCATGAAGCAGATGGTTCTGCTTGATCGGCAGATTTCAAATGCTTACATCCTACAGTTGCTAACAAGACTATCCATTTCTCCCTTCTTTCCCAAAACCAGTGCTTTAGCCTACCCCCTCTCTCACCCAGTTCACCCTTCCACCTCCCCAAAGCCGACAACTAATTTTGAAGACATTGCTCCCTGGCTTTATTCTTTGGGGTCTTTGAATGACTCTCTTCCTCTTAGCATATCCTGTTTATAGAATGGAAAGGGGTAAAAAAAGGTAAAGGCAACAAAGGAAGGACCCAAAGATAAGCTGTTTGAATAGCTATACGCCAGACATCCCTGAGAAGGCTGCCCTGTCAGACCCATAAGCCTTCTTGTGCCCTGGTTGGCAAGGTGAAAAAAATACTATTAAGAAGAAACTGCAAACCACAGTACTCCATTACTAACCAAACCTCTGGGCAAAAGGTCCACAGACAGTATATGGAATGGAAAGAAGTGGTTCTCAGTGACTCTAGATGACCTGTCATTCCAGGCATGTCATGAATCATTTGTGGCTAGAAATAGTATGCATTCTAAAATTTTCAAATAAGGTTTCCAATATAAATTGGAGGGATTGAACGTCATTACATAATAAAGCTCTTCTCCAAGTCGTACATTCTGTTAGGTTTCCTCAAGTGGGAAAGAAAATGGTGGTGTTCGAGCTAAGACACCCACTGTATCTACGGCTCCATGTGCATGTGTGTGCAGCATGGAAAGGTCATTGGTTATGTTATTATGTCTGCCATGTATTACAGCAGATAATACATGTTGAGACCTTTGGCTGGCTGGGAAGTAGAGAGTGATCTGAGAAATGTGAAAAATGATGGTTCTGCTTTATGTATTATGAAGCGGGCATCCACCTGAGCAAAGAGATCTTTGGGCAAATCAATGATGCAGATACTATCACTTCCTTGGTTCAAAATATTGGAAAAAATATTTTAGGCATGCATATAAACCTCAAACATAGCCAAATTCAACTGAAGAGAAGGCACCAAGTGTTTCCATGTTGAGAGGCAAAAAAAAAAAAAAAAAAAAAAAAAAAAAGAGAGAGAGAGAGAAAGAAAGAGAAGTTAAAGATCAAAGCCACAATAGTCTCTCCGTTTCCCTTCTTTAAATGGATCCTGACAATTTAGGAGATTGTAGCCTCAGGCCTGGGGAAGATCTTTGGAGGTAGTCCTTGGGCTACAAGGCAACTGAGATCATTCCACCGGGAAAGATTAAGCAAAATACACTTGTGTAGGATGCCTGACAAATTCTGTCTCATCTTCAGCTGTGGAGGGAAAAAATTCCTAGTTTCCTCCAATAACATGAATTACCCAACCACAGCAGAAACCTGACAAAGGCTGATGATGTGTTTAGATACAGCAAACGTAGTGAATCACTGGGCACAGCTTCAAGGATTCAAACACCTCACCAAAGCAGCTGTTTCTTTCCCGCATACTCAAGGTGAAGGGGGACCCTAGCATTTCCATCAATCCAAGGTACAAATGGGCAAGTGTGCCTTCTGGGCTTTGTCTTCTGCAAACTAGAGAAAGAGGCTATTGATGCCTCAGAACCCAACAGGCAGGGTGTTAATCCAGTTGCAATTATTCACCCTCCTCACCCATGACTCTTCTGGAACAAATTCTCTTAAACTTTTGATGAAAAATCTTATAAGCTACTCAAAACCCAAAGGGCTGTTCCTACTCTTTATTGGGTGAGAAGCCAGTTCCCTTTCATTTTCTTTTTAGAGTATGAAGGGAAGGGAAAAAGGATAAAATGATTCGGGCAGGGGGGGGGGGCGGCGGCAGGGAGTAGAAAAGTTATTAACATATTTAAATATCTGTTCCTGTTACCATTTTTAGGCTAATTCTAGAGTTTTGTTTTGTAATTCTTGCCAATGATCCAATACTGTGTGGGGAAGAGGAGTCTGCCTGAGATAGTAGGTTCCTTGAGTGTTTCTTTTAAGCAAAAGAAATGAAGGGGAAGTGTCCCTTCTCCCCCCCCCAACAGGCCAGCACCCCCTACAGTACATGAGTCATAAAAGAGCTCATGGAAGAGGCAGCTCCATGAAGTCTTCTCAGTTCTTCTCTATTATCTTCCCCAGAGACAGGGAGAGATGGCGCCAGAGACAGCCCAGCAGGAATCTGTGGGCGTGAAAAGCAAACAGGAAGCCTGAGCCCCCAGGAGGTAGAGGCCCTTTGGGAAGGAGGAAAATCTGGGTAACTATGGCATTCCAAGAGGCCGTCATTTAGAGCAGGGCCATGAAATACAGCCAAGGCTTGGAACTGTAAAGACCCTTTGCACTCAACTTCTTCTCCAGACCCTTCCACTTGACATATGTTAAAGAGGAGATGAAAAGAGGTTAATGAGCTTATTCAAGATCACACTTCTAGGACATCGCACTGGGCCATATCAAGGCTTTGCTTTTTAAAAGGATTTTCCAGAATGTGAAACACAGCCAGTACACATTGAGCTCAACACCATCTATCTTTAATAATGAATGGTAAGAAGGACAATCATATTGGGGAACCTGGGGACTGTCAGGGCCTTAAGTCCCCTCTAAATCACCCAGCCAATAGTATGATCAATACATTTTTAAGGTAGAATTGATCCTTTTTTGAAGCTTCAGAAAAACCAAAAACCCCCATATGATACATGTAGTAAATCTTACACAGAATACTTCAGTCAATGCCTGGTACATGGTAGGTGCTCTTTATGTTTGTGTGATAAAGAAATGACCAAAACCAAGTACTTTGGTCAGATGCGAATACATGATATCATCTCAAACACTAAGTTTTCACCACCTCTGGGGGGCGGGGAGAGCCCTTTTGGCATCATACAGGATACAGGCAATGCCACAAATATAAAAAGGGACATGAATTCAGAGAAGTTCCTTGATGAGCACAGTTAAAGAATTGTGTGATGTTAGGAAATTAAGTTAACTGCTCTGTTTTACCTTTCAAGAAGAAAAGTATCTTTTAAAGTTATCTCTGGAAACTAAGGGATATGTGATTTTGAAACCAAACTGTAAAGTTAATACTAGAGAGAACTAGGTATTTGTCCTACACAAATACCATTTATTCGGTTCTCTTAGCACCTTGCATCCAGCTTCATTTTAATACTTACCCCATCCTTCTCCAAAAGCCAAGAGGTAAGGGATACCCTCCCCACACCGTGTGCTATGCACTCTGAAGGGCACTGGGTATACACGGATGAAATAAAAAGTCCCTGTGATTGATTTTATGCAGATCTGTGCCCCTGGTGTCTACAGTGACTAGCCCTAGTCTAGTGACTGCCACACGGTACGACATTCTTAAACGGCTGTTGAGTAAGTGGACATAGAAAGGCACGCACGGAACAACAGACGAAAATGAAAGCAGCACTGGGCCAGTCACCCCTGGCCTAACCCGCATCAGTAAAATTCCATGATCCGTGGAGCTGCAGAGAACAACAATGTCAGGCCTTGGAGGCATGTGTATGTTCCTTGCCAGGAGCCAAATCCCAACCCCTGGAGAGCAGGAGAGCCACAGTTCAATTCATAGGAGGCCGTGCCAAAGCCCTACCCCAGCTGCACATTGCCTTGTAGGAAAACTCACCCAGTCCCCTTCCAAAAAGGAGTTTGCCATGACTACTCTCCCTAATGGGGTGTTGATCACATGTCAGGCTTAGACGCCAAGCCCTTGTCCACAGAGTGTGGGATGAGCAATCCCGTCCTGACAGATGTGATCTCCAGAGTGCTTCCAGTGACAGTGTGGAGTTTTCCACTCCTCCAGACAGCAGGGAAATACGTGCTGATCTGACTTGGCTGAAAGGAAGGTCTGACGGTCTCTTCCCTGGCAGGGTCATCTCTACTGGAGATCAGCCAGGACGTTTTTGCCAGTCCTGGGTTCTCAACTTTCTAGCACTGGTGGGGATGGACAAGCTGCAGAATGGGACATTAACCTTCCATTCCTTCTCGAGGGTAGCAGATACTGTTTCCAGGCACATTGTTCTGACCTAGCTGATGTCTACAGGGCGAGGTGCTTTATCGATATCCACTTACTTAATCCTCATCCAATCATTTAAGGTAGGTACTACGGCTTTGCCCAGTAACCGAGGCCCAGAGAGGCTAAGGAACAGCTCACAATCTGGACGGTTGCAGGAGCTGTTGTGTCAGCTGAAGCAATATTTGATTCAAGACTGGAGAATAAAATAGCTCCATTCCTGTTGAGGGGTGAGTCATTCTGAAACCGTCTACGGCATTTAAAGGATGGTGGCGGGGCTGGAGGGGTGAGGACCACATGAAAGAAAGTACATTGTTAATATTGCATTCACATATTTATTGGCATCTTGAGCCAAGGACAGAGGATACAAAGGGAAGCACAGGACCCAAATGTAGTAGGGGTTCTTGTCCGATTCAGCAAGTCCTTTTAGAAGTAGACCTCAGTACACTGCGAGCATAGTGGAACAGATAAACATATAGAAGGACAGAAAGATATATAGATAGAAATAGATAGAAATAGATCAAACAGGGCCTCTGTGTAAATATATTAAGAACCTCCTACCCTTTGTTAACTGGAAAATAACCAGCTCTTATAGGTCCTCCTACACAGGATGAGAGGGGTAACTTGGCTCACATTAAGAGTTCCAGCTATTAGCCTTTTTGAAGAAAAGGCCCCACCTCTTGAGACACAACTCCTCAAAGAGGTGGCTTTGCCTTTTTCTCTATATCCAGCCACTCTCGCTGAACATTAAAACATTAAGCCATCATCTAACCGAGGTGATCAAATTTAACCCTGAAAATCTACTTGCTACTTTCTTATCCCTTTATCACCTACAGCCATCCCTTTCTTCCATCAGAAGCCCTTGTCAAAAACTGATAGCTATTGCATGCTAATTTCACCACAAATACCTGATCTGAATTCTAAGTAATTAGCAAATCGAGGAACCTGCGAGATGCTGATCTTTTTTTATAACCACAAAAAAAGCTTTTCACGGAGGATATTTTAGTTCAAGAACATTTCCAATCAGGAAACCTAACGTCGTGTTCCAAAACAGCACGCTGTATTGCGTTCATACATTTAGGTAACATATTGACTGAGGATGATAATGTACCGTCACATCAATCACGCTGCATTCTGAATGCGCCATGACAGCAGGGTGTGCGTTCTGGGCGTTTCACCTGTTTGGGGCAGCTGTCCATAAGCAAGGACCAGCTATTACCAAATTCATTTTGTGAGGCTGTCTTCTATTGTCCATGAAGAGCAGGAATACGTAAAACGGTCACGGAGGATTTTTCATTTTGTGAGGATCTGAAGATGGGTACACCCAAATGATAAAAGACACAGCTCCTACATAGTTCTGGGGCGCGGAGGGGGAGGGAAATCCAACGATCATGTATGTATGGGACTCTGAGAAAATTATTTGTTCTAGCCCTTCACCACCACCAGCTGCAGGCCCTCAGCTTAATTATGAAACAGGAACACTAATATATGTTATTAGTTGGGAAGGTTGTTGGGAAGAATCTTCTTTAAAAAAGTCGAAGTGCCATATACAGTATAAGCTCTACTGCTACTGACAGGGATCACCAATCCAAGAAGAGACAAGACCTCGTTCAAACAAACGAAAAATAATGGCAAAGTAACAAACCTGCCTCCAATTACCAATGTGAGGCAAAGCTGTTCCCTCTTTGCAGACATTAGCTTGTTAGGTCTTCAGCCTAAGGTAACACATGCAAAGTAACTGTGAGGTGAGGACGATAACTTTTTTATAATGTACAAGTTCATGTTACATGACATATTTTTCACAGCACTGTTGTGTTTTGCTGAACCACATTTCACACTACAGTGTCTTCCTGAGCTTAATATTCAGTAAATAAGCTGTTCTTTGTACTTCAAATCAACGTAAAATTAAAAAAAAAATCCCTGCAAAAAACACACACACAAAAAACACCACTAAAAAAACCCTCCCGCATTCTACAAATGTTGAGAAAGGCACACCAGAGAGGATGCAGGGAGGCCTTGTGCTTGGTCCATTGCTGGTGCTCAGTGACGGCCTGATGAATGAATGGATGAGTGCATGCACTGTAGAGGTGATAAGAAACACAGTGGCAAGTAGAGAATTTCAGAACTGCACGCTATTTTAGAGCTATCATAATTGATCATAGCAAAGACAGAATTCAGAGTGAGAACTCTTAGGGGGTTATGAAGAGAACAGTCTTCATAAATGAAGACATAAAAGTCAGTTAGTACAAAGAAAATTATTTTTTCATTGAGGCCCAACCAATGCAATGATTTGTTCAATGAGTGACTATTTTCACTGGAAATCTGGGAAGGACGTTTCTGGGAGATACACCAACCTAACAAGCCACTTTGTACTGGGGGAAGCACAGATCTGCTTTGAATCAAGTTCCCACCAAAAAGCCAGTGCCTTCCAATGAAACACCAGGGTATAAATTTTGCTACATTGGGGGGGGTCTGCAAAGTGGGGGTCAACTTCCTACTCAGAAGTCCAATCTGTAAAACTGGGAAAAGAGGAGTTGCTCTGGTTGAAGCAGGAGAATAGACGGTAGGGACTGAGGGACCGTGGATCCCCTATGAACCCCCCTCCCCAGGCCCTGAGTGGTTCCCAGGAACAGGAAATCCGTAAGAGCAATGGTTATCTTTCTGAATTTCTCTTACCAATTTACAGTGATATGGGACAGCGAGGCAGGCAGCCACTATCTCAAGCCAGCATTTAATTGTACTTAGGCAGCGTGGTATAACAGAGGAAGAAATGGGATTTTTTAATTCCACAGACCTGGGTTCAAAAGCTGGGCCTGCCAATGTCCAGCTAGATTCACCCAAGCAAGTATAAGACCTCTCTGAGCCCAGTCTGCCTTCTGTGGAATAAGGATAAGTGATATTTATCTCACAGATCGGTTTTGGGGCCTTAAGGAGATGATGTATGTGCGTCCACGTAGCCTGTGCTCCACAAATGTCCATTTTTATCCCTGTCTTGTCTTCATGTTTCATTGTTTTGACTGTTTTTGTCTCTACTATTGAGTTTGGTCACACATAAGTACAAAAATAGAATCTCCAAAAATCGTCCTTATGTATTATTTGAATTTTTAAACATTAAGCATCTTAGACTGTGGCGAGAATAGAAAAAATGAATACGCAAATTAGATGCGATTTCTTCTCACAACCCATATGAACTTCAAATCTGTTAGTCCAGAGGCACATTTGGCTCTCCAGCCTACTAAGGCCACTTCAAAAGAAGAAACGACTCCTGAGGTCTAAATAATACCACAGTGATAAACTGTGGCAACAGTAAGATTACACTCCCACCAGTATGGATGGCATATGCAGCCAGTGAAAAATCATTCTTTTGAACTATTTTTAATCACACAGGAAATGCTTAAACTATAATGTGTGATGCAAAGGGCAGAATACAAATACACAAAGAAATGCAATATACTTATATATACAAATATTAGAAGTGCTCATTGCTAGGGTATCTTATTATGTTCCAAAAGGAGAATATGATTTGTCTGTAATCAGAAAGAAAGTAGGGATGGCCTTAAGATTTTATTTATTTATTGAGATAGAGCTATGGTGAGCAGGGGCGGGGCAGAGGGAGAGGGAAAGAGAATTTCAAGCAGCCTCCACTATGAGTGCGGAGCCCAACTCGGGGCTGGATCTCACGACCCTGAGATCATGACCTGAGCTGATGTCAAAAGTCAGACGCTTAACCAACCGAGACACCCAGGCGCCCCAAGGATGGCTTTAATATATATTTCACGGTATAGTAATGACAGACTTCCATAAACTTCAGTGAGTTTTCTCTCAAACATGCAGTATAGCTTTCCCCTATCATATGTACACATTTAGAGGTGCCCTGGGTCATCAACAGCCTTATGGCAATAGGTGTGTAGAAATCACATGGTCAAGTCCTCAGTTCTAGGTCATTATGGTGGTGATGGCTTCTAACAGCTAATTTTGTCCTTTATTTAACATTAACTAAAAATTTTTGAAAAGCTAAAAAAGGAACTTTGGTAAATATGTGCTTTTATAGAAACCACTCTTGGAAAAAATCCTGTCAGGCCCCACACAGTAGACTAGCTACAGAGATTGGAATTTTCACGAAGGAGACTCTGCCACTGGGGGTATTTCTGGGGCTCAAAGTCCTAAGGATGCTTCCACATGAGGCTTATGTGGAATGGTCTTGGGGAAGGAATCCACTCTCAGTAACATGAGAGGGCAAGATAACAGCAAGTCATGGCTTTTTTATCCCTGACATCTCAAAATTTATTTCATTTTATTTTTAAAGATTTATTTATTTGAGAGAGAGACGCAGCACACATGAGTGTGGGGGGGAGGGCAGAGGAAGAGAATCTTCGAGCAAACTCCCTGCTGAGCACACGCGCGCGCACACACACACACACACACTGATGCACGGCTCGACCTCACCACCCATAGACCATGACCTAAGCTGAAACCAAGAGTCAGACACTTAACCAACTGAGTCACCATCCCTCAAAATTTTTTAAATTAACAGAATTCAAGAGTTGGCTCACCTAGACCAGGTACCTTTTTTTATGGCTTAAGAAACAGAGGTCCAAGATGAAGGTGAAGTGTTTTATCTATGGTCCCACCATTAGTGAAAGAGCAGAGACCATAAACAAGTTCTCCAGACACATAATTCAGTCCTCCTTCAGTTGCATACAGCTCATAGCTGGGCTTTCTGTTACTAGTCTCCAGCTCTTGAAATACACATTCCAAATCTCCAACCTAACAGCAGAAACAAGGTCACTATTATTAAGGAATAAGACAGGACACAGAATGGCCTTACGCTTCATTTAATAGGGTCAGAACAGGCCCTCCAATCCTGTGTGTCACTCAACACACCCAGTGGAATAGCTCCTAAGGTACACAGACCGAATATATGTTGGATGGTCCATCAGTGAATGAATGAATCATGCCAGTGGCTGCAAGTAGCTCAAGAAACACATTCAACATAGCTACACATCATGATTTCTTTCCATCTAGTTCAGTGGTTTTCTCAAAATTCTACTCACTGTTTTCCAACGATCTGTTTCTCCATTTCTTTGTGTGTATGTTTACATATATCCATTGCTTCAGTATCAGTAATACCAAAGCATAGAAGGCTACCTAGGAATTCAACAGTCCAGGGTCCTGGGTCCTCAAGGCGAAACCATGGGGATTAGTGTTCCAGTACATACGAGTCAGAGACTGGAGACCTGTGCCATGGCAGGACACCTATGACTGTTCAGAGGCAAGTCAGCATTCCCAAAGCCAGAAAGAGCACAGACATGGGCCTCAGCTTGAAGTGAAAGCACTCCATGCTTTGTACTTCCTCCTGGAGGAGAACGGATGCTAAGGGAAGACACAGTAGGCAATGGAGACCAGATGTATGGAGAGCACGGGTACACAGGTGAGACATTTAAACAATGGTAGCTGGTGAGGAAGTAGAATGATCAAAGCCATTCATTTGATCTGGAGCAAAGATGACATCTACAGAGTTTCTCACAGGAAATTGGTTTTTCCTCATCTCATCTCAAAACATGACACAACTAGCCTACAACCATACCTAACATTCATGGAGAGCCTTTGATATGCAAAGGACTGCACTGAGCTCATTACAGATTGGTTCTTTCCAAAAAGGGGCTGTTATCCCCATGATTTAAGAAGAAATTAAGGAGCAATTTAAGGCATAGCTGAGAGAAAATGACTTTGACTTGCCCAAGGTGACTAACTTGACCAAATTAGCAGGATTAGAGGCTGGGCTCAATCAACTGCCAGATAACCTAAGTACATAGGTACCAAAACAAACCAAAAAAACCCCCAAAACAAAAAAACTCTTACAATGGAAGATCTCTCAAGGGAGTGCAGATGGCTCTATCTGCTGGACCAGCCAATATGCTGGCCAGATGGCTCAGTGACCTTTCTCAGATCAGAAACATGTGGAAAGCACACTCTCAATGATAATCAATGTATGAACATACTTTTTTCTGACTGAGTATAAGTCTCCTCAGCATCTGAAAGATATTCCCCACATTTGTTGTCTCTTTGTAGTCCCCAAACCCAAAAACCACCCGAGTTGCTGGCAGGCCACTTTTCACCTGTGGGAAAGCCTCTCCACTTCAGACTATTTAGGGAGTAAGAGGGTGGAGGATCAGCAGTTTACAAGAAGAAAGTTGGCTTTTTCCTGAACTATCAGGTGTCACTCTACTTATCAAGAAGAGCACAAACCTAGATAACACAACTTTGCCTTGCAGAGGTCCTGCTTTAATGAACAGGTGTGAAGGATCTGTAATTAGCCCATCCCTTTGCATGCTCTTAAAGACCTGCTAGCCCTTCGCTCCCATGCACCTGCTTTAGAGGACCCTCTCGTCTTGGGCAGAGCTAGTGACACTTGGCTCTGCCTCAACGCACACATTTTTTTCTGTACCTGATCTGCAGATTATACAGAGGTTTCCTGTTAAGGGCTAAAGAAGATCTGGAAGCTCAAAGACTGATTTCTGAAAAATGAGCTGAGGTATGGAAGTGTAACAGATAAATACCATCGTTGCAGGTAATTATGGAATGCTTTCCAAAGAAGCCCCACAGAATCCTGAGTGCCCCTCAATATTAAGACCACTGTGCTCCTTACTGTACACCACAGGAGCTTCTCCAAGACAGACTCAGAGCCCTGCCCCACGTCACCCTGCACTCTGTACTACCTTCCCCTCCCACAGCCTCCTCCCCCACACACACTCCCCCCACCAGCTCCCACAGAGAAGTCGGCTTCCGATTTCTCTTCCCAGGCCCTCCTCACAAACCCCAAAGCATAACCGTATGTAATTGTGAACACAGCATGTGTGTCTTGCAGAAAGCACAGTTTTGTTTTTTTTCACCTTTCCTGCTGCTTCTGCGGGGGGGGGGGGGAATCATCCCCATGTCAACACCACACCGGGCATCCAGGGACAGCAGTCAGTTTTTCACCAGCTTCTGGTGAGGAAAATACCTTCAACTGCAAATTGATTGTGGATATGACTCCAACGGTCATCCTTTAGGGTTATTTCTTGCTGGAATTACAGCCTCATCTTCTCAACAGTTCAAAACCAGCTGCGTGCATCTAGGTCTGCTCTGATTCTCGGAGAGCTTCTGTGATTTTATAGCTGCTACCTCTCAGAGTCTAGACCTTGGTCTCATTCATTCTTTTCATCTGATGTTTCTATCCTAAACCACGACCGATGGTTGGTGTTTTCAAATTTTTTTCTAAAGGACCTGACCCCAAGGAAATCCCATTCCCAACTCCAAGAGGTAAAATAGACCAAAGGCAAGCTGCCTGATGAGAGCAGAACTGGGGCTGGGGTCCCACCACCAGCCCTGACAATGGAGAACCCTAGCATTCTGTGGATTACTAAGCCAGGTGGTATAGATCCCTGAGAGTGCCAACAGGTGATTGAGACTTGCAGAAGTGGGGGCGGGGTGGAGTACGAAATTGAAAAGGAGGAAATCAACATCCCATCTTGAACACAGAAGCTGGCCGTCAACCAATTCTTAGTTGTACAGGACAGGCAAGAAATGTTCAACTCGTAGGCCAGCGTTACAAAAATTAAGACTATCTACTGCTTAACCCAGGCACTTTTAGATAGCTCATTTAATCCCCACCACCACTCTCCAGTTGATACATTTTCAGGTTTATAGATTTTCAGCTTACAGATGAAGAATGTAAAGCCCAGGAAGGTTAAGTAATTTGCTGAAGGTCACACAGACCTAAGTGGCAGAACCTTGACTCAAGCCCAAGGTTGGACTCTGAAACCATTACTCTTCACACATGCTGGGCAACCATCATTTGCAGGATTTCAAACTCCTCTGTATAAGGATCATTTAAGCGTGGACCCATCAGCCCAACGAGAGGAGATTCCAGTAAGTGGAGGAGAAACGCAGCAAACCTAAGGACTGAAGCCTTTTTGTTAGACAAGCATTTTGACACCTAAGAGTTTCCTGAGGAAGTTCTTGAGGACCCTGATGAAAAGAGGCAAGGGTGATACTGACAGTTTTCAGTGCCTGTTCAAGTGCCCAGTTTCTACTGGGAGTCTACCACATGCCCAAGCACTGGTGAGATGACAGATGAAGACAACCTGGAACGACAGAATTATTTTCTCCTGTCTGGCTTCTCAATCTAACTAGAGAAAAGGGCCAGGGACAGAGACAGGAGTAGAAAGAGACACAGAATGCAAGCAGGAACAGGAGGAAGGACAGAGGGAAGAGGAGGAAAACAGGGAAGAGAATAACGAGTAAACTTTACATAGCGTTTGGACTTCACAAAGAAATTGTACGTCCACCGGTGACCACCATCTCGTATTTGCTCAGTGCTGTTTGACTGAACCTCACTGCACCACTACAGCATAGGAGGGGCTTACATAAAACCAAGCTTCATGGCTGAGGAGCACATAGCCACGGAGAGGTCATCTTACCCAAAGTCACAAAGCTAGCTAAGGGCAGAGCCAGCATTAGCATCCAGACCTCAGGATTCCTAGCACAGTGCTCACCCCACCGCACAGAGGTCTCTGTGTGAGGCAGAGAAACCCTGTGTGTGATCCACAGCTACTATCTGCCAAAAGCCAACACGGTAATAAGGAATGCTTTCTCTCTCTCTCACTTATATCTCCAAGATCAGATTTATTCGCCCCATCCTTCTTACCAACAGTTATCTGAACCCAGGTATGCTCACCTCTTCTAAGCCCTCCTTAGAGTTACAGAGAATGAAAAATTCTTATTTGCCAGAAGATGTCTCGGATTGGCTGCAGGGACCACCTTCCCCAAAACCCCTCCCCAACACACACACACACACACACACACACACGCACACACACACACACAATCAGCTACATCCTCAACTCTCCTTCCATTCAAAATCCAGTCTTTGTTATAATGACATCTAATCAGGCTGAGGAATCAGCTAAAATGCAGGCTTCTGTAAAAATCACTGCTCATTCGGGACTCAGCAGCTCAGTCTCTTAAATGCCAACCTGGTAGGAATTAAGAAAGTTTTCTTCCTCATTACAAGTCTCACAGCTATTGAGTGCTCTCAATCGCCAGCTGAACCCAGGTATTTGTGTATTCCAGAGGCTATAAATGTTTTCTCTGTCTACTGGATTTTCACAATTTTGAGTTACTGAAAGAAGCAGTGTCCACATCATTTGAGATGTTTAGTTTAACACTAAAATATTCACTTCCTTTTCCAGTTATTTATAAACCTTTAGACGTCTTTGGAGGCATAGATAACTCGGCTATCATTTTTGGCTTTGAAAGAGACTCGGAGTCAACTAGCCCTACAATTTGGCTGTGTGCGCGCTAGGTGGCGACAGTGTGCCACAACCCAGAACCAGCAGGGTTGGGCTCAGTGGACGTTCCTGAGGCCTCCTGTAATCCAAACAAAAACACCTCTTTTTTTTTTCTTTTTTAAAAGATTTTATTTATTTATTGGACAGAGATAGAGACAGCCAGCGAGAGAGGGAACACAAGCAGG